>NW_006399836.1:12000002-12051267 GCF_000299155.1 Elephantulus edwardii
ATCTTAAGCTCAAGGAACTGAAGAACAAATTCAAACCTCGAGTTGCTATAATCAAGGATGCTTTCGGCAGAACGTTAAATGATCCCGGAAGTATTAAAAAAAGATGGAAGGAATTGGAAGACACTGAGAAAAAATCAGTATGCATTAGAAAAAATTTTAAGTGAGAAGTGCACAAATTAGCTAGATTAAAGTACTGTATAGGAGGGGAGGAAGAAGTTACTGCTCCCCGACAGCCAGGGCTCTGTGCAGTAGATGGCGTAAGCCTCAAGAGGGCTCATTTAACAAGTTGTACATTTTGTGATCTTTTGGGAAGGAATAAGGAAGCTCTGGCCGAGTAGTCTCTAGAGTCGCCACGCCTCTCAAGAAGATTCAAATCCTCCAGCTTCTCCAAAGGAGAAAGATGGGCAGTCTCCTCCCATGCAGTGTACAGCCTCTGAAAACCTGCTGGAAGGGCATCTCTGAGTTGGTTCTGACTTGACAGCAGCGAGTGAGGAAGGGATAAAGTAAAAGGGACAAAGACAAGAAGCTGAACCAAGTCAAACCCCCTCTTGATAGAGGCAGCAGGCGGTAGCCGGATGGATGAGTAGTTGTTTTTGTGCTTTGTTGGCCATTGGAAAACAAAGAATTATCACAAAATAGGAAGCTTTGTTAAAAATTCATATGTAGTCATTATGCCTGCTTTTATGTCAACTCTTGAGTTCATCAATTTTGCTGCCTTTCTGACACTCATTGTTAAAACCAGCTCTCTCCAAACTTCTGTTAACTGCCCATTTGCTAAATTCACTCATCTTTTGTTCTCCTTAACTTTTCTTTATTTCTACTTGATATTGTTATCTATTAATCTCTGGTATCAATTTATGGCATACTTTCCCTAGTGGGAGAGATTCGGAAGAGAAGTAACAGATGTCCTCTCTGTCCTGCATTTTGTGAACACTGTACTACACTATCCTGCTTAATCTCTTTATCCTTTGTTGCTATTTCTGCTTTCTAGAAGTTTCCTTAAGGTTTTATTTTTAGCCCATTTCGTCTCCGTCTGCCTCCCTTTTTCATCTTTTTCGGGACTGTATGATTGACGCTCAGTAAATGTGGGGACATTTTGCTTCATTTCTTGCCTCTATTAAATCAGCTGTTGTTAAGTGCCTTTGAGCTGACCTTAAAGTGACCTTGTGAACAACAAATCAGAATCCTGCCCATTCCGCACCACCCTCCCACTCTCTCACATCTCAAGCATGGTGAACTGGTGGCAGTCAGTGTGTCAGTCCAGTCAGTGTGTCAGTCAGTCTGTCAGTCCATCTTAAAGTCTTCCTGTCTTTCACTGACCCTCCAACTTTCCCAGCATGATGCTTTTCTACCCATAGACTGGCTTCTCCTGACAGCATTCCCAAAGTGTGTGAGACATAGTGTCACCAGCCTTGTCTCCAAGAAGTAAGTACTCTGGCTGGATTTCCTCCAAGACCGATTTGTTTATACTTCTGGCAGGCTATGCTTGATCCCAGTGTTTGCCAACACCACAATTGAAAGAGAGTAATTCTTCGGGCTTCCTTCTTTTATAAAGTCTGACTTTCAGATGCATATGAAGCAAAGTACCTTTGTCTTTTTTTTTTTTTTTTTTTTACTGTGGAAGATGAGAAATTGGAACTACATCTTACCTTCAGCTGTCCCTCCTGGCTCTTGGTCTCTGACCCAAGCCTCTCTCCCAGGGCTGCCATCTCCATCTCTGAGTGTCTGCTAGACATTTTCAACGAGATGTCCTACCAAATGTCAGACCAGCTCGTGTTCCTCATTTCTCAGACCTCGCAGGATTCGCCCTATCTGGGTCGTCAGGTAGAATCCTTTCTGATATATATTTTATACCTTCACATTAGATGCTATCTTTGTAATGCCTACTACAGTTATACTGTCTTTTTCCCCTGCTGCTAATATGTATTTTATGCATTAAGAATCTGTGGACTACTGAAAAAGAACGTTAAAAAATGACAAAAAACCAAGACAACATCCCAGAACAGTTACCACCAAGTCACTGTTGCATGTAACATGCGTGTCACAGTAGACTTTCCTTCTGGAAGATTTACAGTGGCTGATTATTCAGAAGTACTTTTGCAGGAATGTTTTTCTGAAGAGCTTTTGGGTGGACTCGAAAAGCCAACCTCTGCCTTAGCAGCCGAGCCAGGGAATCTTTTGCACCACCATGATTATTGTCATCTTTTTCTGGTTTCCCTTATTCTTCTTCCTGACTTCCACAAAAGTGATTGTCACAAAACATTGATTTTGTTGCTTTCTATTCCATTTGAAAATTTTTAAAGATCTAAAACATGTATAGTGTGGTGTGCTACATCCTCCACAAAGACTCCAACTGAGTTCTCTTCTCATTTGACCCTCTTCAACCACTCACACTGATCTTTATATGAATTTTGCATATGCCCAAGCAGTTTGTACATATTTTGCCTACTTAAATTTCTTTCTATCCTCTACTCCCTCCACCCACACTTATCTGGTTGAAACCCTGTCTCTTTGTGACGTCCTAAATTATCCCACTACAACATAATCCTTTGGAAGCTTCCAAGAATACTGCTAATAGATTATTTAAGGGGACTAGACTTGCTGGATAGAGACTGGTTGAACCGCTGAAACCGTGGCCGCTGTAGTGGTGGGTTATGTGCTGCCACATCGATCACCACTCATAGTGACCCTGGAATGCTCGAGCCTCTCGTTACAGTCACTGTGCCAGTCCACCTGGTGAGGATCTTCCTCTTTCTCAGACTTTCAACCTTTCCCAGCATGATGTCTTTTTCCAAGGGCTGGTCCTTCATGAAAATACACCCAAAGTGTATGAGGTGAGGTTCCACCATCCTTGCCTCTGGGCAGCATGCTGGCTGCACTTCCTCTAAGTCAGCTTTGTTTGTTCTTTTGATAGTCATACTTCAATCTTGAAGTCACTCCACTGACTCATCTTTCAGCCAAACACTCAAACATATGACAAATTTATAAGGTGACCATATATAAGAACAGAAGAGCAGTGTTTCCCTGGGCATAAAGCTCAGAAGGCAGGAAGAGATAGGGAAAAACAAGGAATGGAAAGAGGAAATGGGGAGGGAGGGGCAAGAGTACTGCACAATGTAGGGATGGTGATAAAGGACGTGAAGAATTGTGTGAGGAGTATTGAATGAAAAACTAACTAGTTTTGTAAACTTTGACTCAAATCACAATAAAAAGTTTCTAGAAAAAGAATATTACTGATAAAAATGACATCTATACATTAGAACCAGAATCTTCTACAGTCATCAAAAGCATTTTGCCTTGAGACCTAAAGAATATTCTTGAACACTCTTGAAAAAATGATGACATAGGTGGTGGTGGTTATGTAATGTCAAGTTGCCTGTGATCCATAGCAACCCTGTGCACAATAGCTGTGAGCCCTGCCTTATCCTAAGCCTTTCTAGTCTCACTGTCTCCAACACACCTAACACCATTATATCAGTTACTGTGTCAATCCATCTCATCCAGAGTTTTCCCCTCTTGCACTGTCCTTCTGCCCTTCATGCATGATGTCCTTCTCTAAGGACTGATCCTTCCTTGGCAACATGCCCAAAGGCTGTAATAAGGAGCTGCAAAATCTTTGCCTTTAAGGAGGAACTTGGTTTCACTCTCTCTAGGTAAGACCTATTTATTCTCTTTGCAGTCCATGGAACTCCAACACCACAACGCAGAAGCCTTACACCACCTTCTGACATCCTTAGTTATTGTCCAGCTCTCTGATGCATAGCAAGTAATTGCAAAGACCATGGCCAATATCAAGTGCACCTTGATCTCCAGACTGACTTCATTGCTCTTTAGCACTCTGGAGAGTGGTCCCTGACTGCAGATTTTCCCAATGCAATTTACTTTTGGATTTCCTGACTGCTAGTTCTGAGTGTGTTGATTGTGGAACCGAGCAAGGTTGAAATCAGTTTTCACTCCAACTGTAATAATGCTATCACTTGGCCCTGTGGTGAAAATCTTTGTCTTCCTGATATTTAACTTCAGTCCATATTGAAGAATGCAGTCTTTGACCTTCTGCAGCAAATACTTTAGGCCCTCTTTGGTTTTGGCAAGCAAGGCTGTGTCAGCTGCCTAACACAGGTGGTTGATGAATCTTCCTCCAATCATGAAGCCACATTCCTCATAAAGCCCAGCCTCCCGAATGATCTGTTCCTCTTACAGATTGAAAAAGTGTGGAGACAGGACACATCCTTTCTCAATTTTGAACCATGCAGTGTTTCCTTTCTCTGTTCTGGTGACTGCTTCCTGATCCAAGTATAGGTTTCATATGAGTACAATCAGGTGTAATGGAATTCCTGTCCTTCTCAAAGTTAGCCATAGTTTGTTGTGATCCACACAGTCAAATGCCTTTGCATAGTCAATGAAATACAGATAGCCATTTTTCTGGTACTCTGCTCTCAGCCAAGATCCACCTGGCATTGGCCAACAGTTGCAAGCAGATACTAGTGATTGGAATGTGGAATGTGAGAAGTATGAATGTAGGAAAATTGGGCATAGTTAAGGAAGAAAAGGAACACATAAATATGGACATACCAGGCATTAGTGAGTTGAGATTGATTCACATGGGATCTTTTGAATCAGATGATCATGGGATCGACTACACCAGAGATGAAAAGGTAAGGAAAAAGTCTTATTCAGAGTTAAAAAGACCATTTCTACATCCATATTGAAATACAGTTTTGTAACAGGATAATATCCATATGTGTAGAACAAATACTACCATCATTCAAATATACGCATCAACAACAGTCAGAGCCAAAGAGAAGGAAATAGAATACTTTGACCAACTTTTTCAGCTGGAAATTGCTCAGACATGCAACCAGATGACATAGGTAGAGGAGTAGAAAGGAATGAATTAAACAGGAATGGGAGAGTAGTAGAGAAAGAGAGGAATGGGAACAGATACGGGCCCTTTCCCATCTGTTGGCCAGAGGGCTGTTCTCCAGATTTCCAGGCATATAGTCTAGTGGGTGTAGCCAAGGCTGCATCTCTTAATTGAAACAAGTTAATTGGTATCCCCTTGATTCCTGGAGCCTTATTTTTTACCAGTGTCCTTTGCAGGCAAAGATGATGAGGCTTCGCCTCACATGCTTCGGGCATGTTGCTAGGAGGGGCTGGTCCTTGGAGAGGAGCATGATGCTGGGAAGGGTGGAGGATTGACAAAGAAAAGGAAGATCTTCAAATAGGTGGATTGAAGTGGCAACCATTGCAATGGGCTCTAGTATATCCGGAGGTGTGAGGATGGCACAGGACAAGACGGGATTCAGATCTATAGGGCCGCTGTGGGTCGTGCTCGATTTGACAGCACCTAACAACAACAACAACAACAAAATCATAAGGTCTTTTTCTCTCTGATATCACTACATATTGATAATGAAACAGATACATATTGAGTATGCCAAGTGTTGAAATATATGTTGAAAAATAAATTGATAAGCCTGTCTTTGTAATATGGATGTTGTTGTTATTGTTGCTAGGTGCAGTCGAGTGGTAGACGACTCATAGTGACCCTGTGAATGAAAGGCCTGAGCACTGTTCATAGAGTTTCCGGAGGCAAGCCATTTCAGAAGTGGATGCCCACTCCTGCTTCCAAGCTTGTTTTAATTGGGGTGCTCCACCAAACACTGTCCACCATGGGTAACCATTATCACATTTGGCACATCAGTGTCACAGTGTTCAGCATCACAGCAACCCTGAGTTACCTCTCTACAGCAATGCACAGACCAGTACTATACCACCTAGAGGAATGTTTGACAGAAAAACAATTTGAAGCAGTTTGAATGTGTATATGTTGTTTGTTGTTATGTGCCATCAAGTCTCTTGCGACTCATAGCGACCTTATGTACAAGAGCTCTAAATGCCGTTCTACCCTGTGTCAACCTAGCCTTCTCAAACACACTCATTTCCACCACTTCAGTCACAGAATCGATCCATCTCATCGAGGGTCTTCCTCTCCTGCGCCGTCTCTCCACTCTGCCAAACATGATGTCCCTCTCCAAGGACCAGTCTCTCCTTGCAACATGCCCAGAGCATTCCGGCTTCACCTTCTCCAGGACAAAGCTGTTTGTTCTCCTAGCAGTCCATGGTATATTCAGCACTCTTCTCCAGCACCACAGCTAAAAGGCATCAATTCTCTTTCTATCATCCCCGTTCACTGTCCAACTCTCTGATGCATAGCACATAATTGTGAAGACTAGAGCCTGGATCAGGTGCACCTTAGTCTCCAGCCTGAAGTCGTCGTTGCTGTACAGTACTCTTGAGAGGTCCCTCACAGCTGACTTTCCTAATGCAATTCGTCTCTTGATTTCCTGGTTGCTGTTACCAAGAATGTTGATTGTGGAGCCAAACAAACTAAAACTGTTAACTATCTCAATATCTTCACCATCCATAGTGATGCTGTCAATTGGTGCAGTGGTGAGAATATTTGTTTTCTTGATGTTGAGCTTCAATCCATATTGAAGGTTGCAGTCCTTGACCTTCTGCAGCAAGCGCTTCAGGTCCTCCTTAGTTTCAGCAAGCAGCATTGTGTCATCTGCATAAAAGGCAATTTTCTCTGTTCATACATGTAACAATTTTTTTTTTGGTACACAGTTTGTACATAGAACTTTCAAACTAGGAAAGCAGTTGTAGTAGTGCAGTTGTTGCTTTATGACATCAAATCAGAATTGACTCATAGTTAACCTTTGTCCATCTTCTTCCCACAGAGCAGCTGGTGGATTTGAACCGCCTACACTTGGATTGGCAGCCAACTCCTTACCCACTAGGACACCAGAACAGAATAGCATGAATTTTAATTGTTAGCAGATAACTCTGAGCTTATTGTGGAAAATCAGTATTAAATCAGTATTTTTATTTCTGGACACCCCTCACCCCTCACCCCCGAATGTGATAGTATTTGAAATGTAAAGGTCTGTTCTGAAGGAGGTTGGGAGAGATCATATACTAAGTAGTAATTTCTGAACAGAAACAATATTCATATTTGGTTTCTGTTTTAAAAATTACTTTGAAAATAGGAAAAAAGCCCAGAAGGTTAAGTTTTGTTTTTTTTTTGTTTGTTTGTTTTTCATCTTATGCATGAAAATATTTCTGTTAATAAAGGAAGACTACGTTCTTTCTGCAGGAAGACCACGTATCAGAAGGGAGAGAGGGCCTTGGCTCTCATGTTTGTAATTTGATCTTCAGTAGTGTGCTTTGTCTGTCTTCCAAGCTAAAGCTTTGCCTTTCTTTGTATTAGTAGTTTTGTAGACTTTTAGTTTGATTAAATCATTGGTTTTATTCAGTGGTGATTATTTCAGACAAGTAGATGAAAAGGCAAGATGGAGTTAAAGCTCAATTATTTTGCCCTTTTCCTGATTACTTAAACCAGAACCTGGACACAGTTTGGGCAGAAACTCAGTGGGCATATAATTAAGGTTGCTTATAGTCGGTATTGGCCAGTCTTCAAGGAAAGCTTATGCCACCATATAAATTTGACGCAAATGGGATCGTGTAGTCGAGAGAGTCAGAGCAAGAGTCAGACCTGTTGTTCATATAGGTTTTCTATGAGTTGACTTGTGGGCCTCTAATAACAGTAGTACAGAAAGCAAAATCTGCTTTGCTTTATGTAAACTTTTTAAAAAATGTAAATCATACAAACACTAAATGCTAACTTAAGGAAGCTCTGGTGGCTTAGTGGTAAGAAATCACACTCCCTACCCAGAGGTATACAGTTCGAATCTACCAGCTGTTCAGTGGGAGAAAGAGGGCCAATTTCCCTTGTGATTAACTGCTTCAGAAAATCTGCTGGAGGGAGGATCAGCTCTGAGTTGACTTGACGATACACAACAAAAACAAAAGCTAATTTAAATGTATTTCCTCTTAAACCAGTAAGTGAAAACCAGCCACCTCCCTATCCTACACCCTAATTTTATTTATTTTTTTTTCTGGTGCTTATGACTGCAGCAGAGGAGAATGGCATAGGACAGGACAGGGTTCACATCTGTGGTTCATAAGGTCACTAGGAGTCCTACTTGACTTGACTTGACGGCACCGGACAATGTTATTTACTGCTGTCAAGTCCTTGCTTCCTGGCACCCCCATCCACCGCAGGTTCAGAGCGGTTTCACTGGCTGCCTTTTAGAAATAGGTTACTAGACCTTTCTTATTAGTGTCTCTTCATGTAGAAACTCCACTGAAAGCTAGATCAGTCAATAGATAAAGAGAAATAGATAATTGTCTCTCCCTGTGTGCATACATATATGTATGACATAAGGAAATAGGATATAGTAACGTTTTTTAAATGTAATAAGTTTTTATGTGTAATACTCTGTGGGCCATCTCCTGCTATGCAGTTAACTGCCCTTGAAACCCCGCCAGAGGGTCAGGTATGGGTTGCATCCAACACAGTGGTACACAACAAGAACAACCATCTAAAAACTTAAGAGTTATGTATATAATTTAATGATTGACATACTTACTGATATATATAATTGCATGTCCTCCTGATTTCATTTGCAAATACATAACTATACACCATATATTTAACAACATGTATATCCCCACATTTAACAGTGAATTGGCCATGTCTTCTTTTCAGTGTGCATATACAGATCTATCCGTAAGAAGAATGTAAACCTGAAGAAATTAGCCAGATCCTCAGTAATATATTTGGGAAGATCTTTCAGGTTTAAATTATTTCAGTTGTTCCAGGATTTGTATTCTGTACGGTCTGTCATTGTAAATTCAAGCCCATCTGTGAATGTCGTCTTCTTTGGTTAATTCACCAGCCATTAAAAGGGCTGAGTTACCTCGTGAAGTTGAAGGTTGTCCATCCTCGTGCATTATCTCTGTCCTCTGTTTGATGATCACTATCATCTTTCCCCAGTCTGCATAGCAAGCAAGAGGCCGGGGAAGAAGGTGGAACAGTGATTTAAGGTCCTGGTATATGTGAGGGCACCAGGGTTGTGCTGATCGGCATGGGGCGGAGGTGAGTGAAGGAGGAAGGGCAGAACATCCAGTGAGAAGGGTTGGAGCATTGTTTGATTAGCAGGAAAAGGACATTTTTGCACTTTCTTAATGACCATCTTAATACAGAGGTCAAGAGAATGGGTATTTGCAGCTGTGAAGGTGAACGGGCTCAGATCTAAAACGTTAGGAAGCTCTGATCATCTGATAAGTGACCAGTTCTATCGTTTTACTGGTGGCAAAGTGACACTCCGGAAGGGCCTATGCAAAACCATTTTTTTCAGATTCTTCATGTCTGAGAAGTGGTTTCTGGGGCTTGGTTTTGTGTGATAGCACTGTTGTAGCTTTCTTAGGTCTCCACAGGTTTTACATTTGCATTTGCATCTCTTGCTCCCATAAACTGGGGTACTTGACAACTGAACTGGGCCTGGTCACCTTCTCTTTCGCACAGTACCATGTATGTAAAAACTGCTTGGGAATCTGATGATTTGGAAGTTAATGGTTTCTTCTCAGGTGTCCTGCTCTACATAGGCTTCTCACCAACAACTTGTAGGTGCTGTAGCAGGGGCTTCCTAGTCCTGGAACAACCGTCTAGAGGTAAAGATCTCCTGTTTAGATGTGCTGAGGTTGTGGTGATTCTTAGGAAAAGGTTCTTGTGGGTGATCCACCAAAAACCACAATGACTATAAAAGGAGAAACGGAGCTCACAGAGGAATGGTGGGCACAGTCCTGCATAGACTGGCACCAGGGCCCTCACATCGCAGCTAATCCTCTCAGCTTAATCTCACTAAAGCAGTTATTATATTACTGGCTCTCCAAGATTAAGGCAGTCAGAGCTCCTGAAACTAATTTAGAATCATTTATCATTTTGAACTCTTGAACGCCTGTCCCAAGTAGGGGACGTGTGCCTCTTACTGAGAGTTTATTTTCACTTTGTGCTCACCCCATGTCCCAGTTTCTAAGAATTATTAAGCAATTCTCTGGTTGTAGACGGACCATTTAGGTTCTAAAAACCAACTCTTTAACATGGTGTGCTTTGTCAGACTAACCTCACACCTGTCTGTGTTTGTCACAGCACTTAATAGCTATTATAGAAATACATACGTCCACGTGGATGTGTATATAATGGTGGGGTGTGCATATCAGCTTCCTAAAAGGAGAAAAGCAACTGTTTTTCCGTAAAGACCTTCCCACCCCCACCTTTCTGCAGGCGGCCAGAGTTAATCCTTCCGAGTTTGACTGGAACAGCTGAGCGAGCGTGCCCTGCATATCTGAAGGCCTCCAGTGGGCTCATGTTGCCTCGGAGTTGGGGCCACCTTCCTCTTCTGTGCTGATCCTGCCAGCTGTCCTGGCCCCTGTTAGAGCCCAGTGAGAGGTGTTAGATGATACAAAAACATACAGTGTCATGAAAGGGATCCCTTTACTGCATGTATCAGTGTGTCTTCTTTTCTCCCATTCCTTTCCATGGCAGAAGGGGTTTATACCCTTAATCCTAACACCTGTTTCTGCCGGAGACAGAGAGAAGTGTGTGTGCTTGTCTGTGTGTGTGTGTGTGTGTGTGTGTGAAAGACAGTGAGAGAGTGTGTGCGCATGCCCAAGAAGCAATAGAGAAATCATACCAGTTCCATCTGCCTTTCCATGCCCTGGATTGGGAGTGTGCCTTCTGACGCACTCAAAGTCTGAAACATATATACCATCAGGCCCTGGGTTCGGGGTGCTTCCTGCTGTTTTGTGAGTGTCCTCTTCCGGGAGGCGTTCTCTGCTTCCCGAGTTTCTGCAGGAGTTGTCAACTTAAAACCTCCAGTGAGATCAAGTCTCTGGGGTGGTTTTCAGTCTCTCAGTAACTTGATTGGAGTCATTTGCTTTCCCCTGAACATGTCTCTGTGTAATGCTGAGTCTGATTAGGGTGGAGGCCTGGTCTGATCTAAGCTCCGACTTCATCAGCTGAGCCAACATAGCTGTCTGAGTAGACTGGATTCTGAGCCAAGGAATTTTTTTTTTTTTGGTGCCATTTTGTTCCTTTGAACAGGACAGGCAGATAAAACAGGGCAAAAACTTGACACTCTTGGTCCTGGCGTTATCTGAAGACACTCCCCTCCCCCAATTGCTATGTATGGTGTATACTGTATGGATTATCAATATCCGGTTGTCCAGGTAAGCAAAAAGTTATAAAACTTGTCTTCTAGATACTATTAGACTTAAGCCAAGGTTTTATGTTTCTGGTGGAATGACATTTGTGTAAGCTTTCTGTCTCTTAACCTGGGACCGTTGGGACATAGACTCCCCCAAGTTTAGGTTTTGTTTTGTGTTGGGTTTTTTTTCTAATTTGCTGTAGTGAGGAGGGACTTTGAGTTTTGTAGTCTTAAAGAACAGGCAAGGCTAGCTGGCTGGCTTTTCAGCCTAGAATTTCTGTCATTTCAGAGAGTGCTGTATGTGTGGGGGTGTGCATGCACGAGTGAACGCAGTGAAATAAGGCAGGGCTGGGCCAGATGAACAGAACCTAACAAATCCACCGATACTATAGTGAACTTTATTTTGGGTAAGTGACACTGATTTTGGTTTGTGCTGATTGTGTTGTCAGGAAGGTAATGTACAGTAGATGGCACTCTCTCCACCCGTAACAATTTAGACTGTTTTGTAATGGACAGGTGGCATCTTATTATTATGATAGGCCATTGTGAAGCTTATCCTTGAATATTGATTTGCATTTAAATTAGTAAATCCTGAACTCTGGTTTGCTCTGTCGTATGAATCCCCTCCATTCATACTCAAATGGCTTCATTTTCCTTAACTTCAGTTTTCTTGCTCGTGAAAGGAAAGGATTAGACCAGCCAGGTAATCTCTCCTATGTTGTGATCATGTTTAAAATGCTGTGCTGACTCTAGGGTGGGGATGTGGGTTACCGCTGTTGCTTCTAAATGACATATATTAGGCTGATTTTGCTGTTCCACCCCCACCTCCTTGTCTGTTCTTTTCTCCTTTCAAATGATTGTTTCTCTAATAATTGTCACCAGAAGCCATTGATTCAGGAGGAATGAATAGGGCTAAAGGAAATGAAGAAATAACTAGCACATTTTATTAGTATTTTGAGTCTAAAAGTGAAACTCAACTATTTTCAGTGAGACTTGCTGGATAGGCTCCACAGAATGAACTCACAAGGTCTCATAAAGCCTAAAGTGACGAGGGTCATTTAAGTCACATTGTAGATGGGTGCCCAGGTGGCGGTGTTAGTGTTTTCTTTCAGCTGTGTTCTAATACATTAATTTTCCCTGTACATTTCTATTATTAGTGTAACTGGTTCCATTATTTTGACTAAGTCATGTTAGAGTTTATTTCAATCCCCTTAATAAGGTCCATCTGTGTGGATGTCATTTATCTGGGGACCTTTTCTCTGATGGCAGAAAACACCACTGTTCTAGGTAGCAGCTTACTACTGGCAGTGCCATGAGATTAGAAGCAAAGCTGCTTACTAGTAAATGCTGATGCGCTTTTGAAGAGAAGCATCTGTGTATAGTAATATTTTGAGGAGTCAGGGGAGCTGAATGAGCTGTAACAGAGGTAAAATTGAGAAATAAATGTGTGTCCAAGTAAGCTGGAAGTATTAGATATATGGAAAAATAATCAGAATACATCAAATTTGTGAGGCAGAAAATTAACCACCTTCTCGAAAAAGAAAAAGTAGGCAGATGAAAGTGTTTCTGTTCAAAAATTGCATCCTATTTTGATAAGATCTTTTTGTATTCATTCTAAATAAGAAATTTGCTACCCAAAAACTGTTTGGTCTGTAAGAGTTAATAGTGATAACTATGATGTCCAGTGTCTAGCACTGTGTTTTTCTGTCATCACTCTAAAGTGTCAGCATCTATTTAGTAGATTTGTTATGCTTGAACTTAAAGTCACTTAAAAATGCAGGTAATAGAATACTGATGTTCACGGATGAGTGTTTCATTCCTCCACACCAAGGAAATTAATCAGTGAAAAACAATTTTGAGTTGAAGGATCTCTAAGTATTTTAAAATCTTATTAATTCTGTTAAGGTGACAATTTTCTTTAGAGGCATTTATAAATTAATGATAGGTAGTCATTTGCTACCCAAATTCTTAGCCTAACTATGGTTATAAAATGCTCTTCTTAGCGTCTGTTATATTCGTCTACGTAATTAAATCAAAGTTCCTCATTGCGTAATTCTTGTGGCTGTGTTTCCATCACATATGCAATTGGAAATTATTGAGGACGTGATTGAATAGCATTTTTTAATGAAAGGTTTTACATATATTTTTAATTAAGTATTTCTAAAATTGCTAGTGTTGAGATAGTAAAGTGAGTTTGGCTCAACCTAAGGCAATAAAGTATTTCAGGTACTTGACCTTTCAGTGTTCTTGGTGTTAATAAAATCATGCATGTCTTAAAAGTGTAAAGGGCACAGACTGACTTTCTGTTAAGAGGGATGGAAAAATGTGAAATTATATAGTGGTGATGTTGCATAATATGATAAATGCCATTAATGTCACTGAATTGTATATCTTTTTTAGTTGGCAGAAATGATGTTTTATTTCTTTTATAATTTAAAAAATACGGTTTTCACATGAAATTTCATAAAAATGTTGGAACTTGAGGCATATACTTTGAAAACTTGAATAAAAGGAACACAATATAGTCTATGTAGAAAAATCTATTTGAGAAAGTATTTCTCAAATTATCCTTAAGTAGAGCCTTAAGTATTCGCTGCGTCTGATTGGATGATTAGAATATAACTTGTTACAGATTAGTAAATTACCTTTTATCAGTGTTTCCTTCAGCAGTTTTGCTTGGCCTGTTACCAACAACCAGGAGGTAACTAAGTATCCTCAGTTTAAAAAAGGCAAGAGTTTAAAAAAACAGCCAAGGACAGTTAAAGAAGGGCTTCAGACACACAGGATTTTACTGTGCTTTCTGGGTACTGTGCCTTTACAACTGAAGGATGAACAAGTCTGTCAGCGCCGTTTTTCTGACACCGTGCACTCAGTTTGAATCTCTCCTAATCTGACAATTCTCACAATGTTTCAAACTTTCTCCTAATGCTCCTAGGTCCTTTGGTGACCTAATGGTAAAAAGTGGTACTGTCAACCCAAAGGCCTGCTGCTGTGAGGGAGAAAGACTCCTCCCTTCATGAGTTGCCGAGGCCCAGCCTCTGAAACCCAGTGGAGGACCACCGAGCCAGAACCGGCTTGGCAGCAGTTGGTGAGAGCCGAGTGCAATGCCCTCACTTAACGTACCCGTACTTAGTTGTGGATTCTGTGCTGACATTTTGATGGGGGGAGTATACATGCAGATGATACATATTTCATAAGCACATAGAAGTTAGGGAAGAGCCCCTCTGTCTTTTGATCTCTTCCTGCCATTGAGTCACTGCGGTCTGGACTCACTCAGAATGGAGGAGACTTAACCACCGGTCTTCCCAGAGCTGATCTTCCCAGAGCCATGGTGGGTTCTCACCTCCAGAAGTCATGCAGCCTTCTGGTCAGCAGCGCAGCGCACAGGCTGCGCCACCAGAGCTCCCTGAAGGAGCCTGGCTGGTAAAAATGATTAAGCTTCTGGTGGCTGACAAAAGGTTGGCATATTGAACCCACCCAGAGACACATCAGAGCATAGGACTGTCACAGCCATTAAGACCTGGTAGAGCCTAGTTCTGCTTTAAAACATGGTTACCGTGACTCGGAATCAGCTCTAGCGACTGCTATTGGTAGGGTCTAAAATTTAAAATTCTTCTTTCTCTCCCCTTCTCCAGTGGGGGAGCTCTGGTAAGAAATTGGTGCTGACAACCCAGAGGTGTGCTGTTCAAATCCTTCAGCTGCTCCAGTACAGAAAAATGGGCAGTTACTTCCCATACAATTAACTGCCTCTCAGAACCCTCTGGAGGGTCAGCTGTGGGTTGGTTCCAACTTGATGATATACAACAACAGCAAAGCAGCTAATTTAACATTCTTTTTTCTTTTTCCCCAGTGGATTCTGTTATACAGAACCCTTGCCTAAACATGGGGTGGGTGGGTGGTAAGGAGGGAGCTGTAATTTGGCTTCACTTGTGTTAAAGGAATGCTGGGCAAAGGATATTAAAGTGGCATTGTGTTAGGATGCTTCTGGGAAGGTATTTAATACCTATTAGGTGTAAATTGTTATTTACACTTAGTTGGGGTTATTATGTGGGGGCGTGCTGTGAAGAGCTTTTATACTAACAAGTTTTTATTATTGACAGGAAATGCTGTCTCTTTAATGTTGATTTTCACTTGAGAATCCGAGGCAGCTTGGGAAAGATGAACAAGCCATGCCTTCTAGTCAGGGCCTCTGGGACCTAGTTTTATAGAGTTGCTGATATGTGGGAGGAAGCAGGGAAGTTGAGTCATGTGCCTCTGTAAAAGTGCGAAGAGCAGGAACACCTAAAATTGCATGGTTACTTTTTGGTGTTTTTTTTCCCCCCTTTTTCTTTTTACATCAATGGGTATGACTTGTTCTAGAATCTGAGCTATTATAATAAAGAAGTAAAGGCGCCTTCAACTCTTTTCTTGTGGATCTTTCTTTCAGCATCAATGTTTAGACATTGTGGAGGTACAGAAGTAAACTCAGACATCTGAAAGTATTCTAAGAACGTGCTCTTAAAAGAAAAGAATGCTTTTATAATGCCCGTCCTCGTGCATGTGGACCTGTGTGTGGCTAGTGGTAGGAATCAAGGCATGAGTGTTTTGATTGTCAACAAGTATTGGATGTCTAGACTCAGGTAGCTTTCACGGCATACATTCCTAGGGAGTTGCACTGCTCACCCTGAGGTGGCACCTGGCTGGTTGGAAGCCCCCCAGAGGATCAGATGGAGAAAGGTGGGTAATCTCCTTCCAGATACCCACTGGAGGGGTCAGCAATGAGTCAGTCCCGATTCAAGGACGTGAGTGAGTAACAGTGTGTTCAGCCACTGAGTTCAAAATGGAGAGGAGGGTAGGAAGAATACGCTTCCTCTCCTGAGGTCACCCTCAGTGTCTGCGCAGTTAGGAAGGGACAGTAGTGGCTGTAGCAGTGATGACCCGTGCTCCAGCTGCTGACGTCACATATGCATGGGATAAAGGGGGGACCGGGCGGTATAATCTGGAGGCGGCGAGCCACTCTGTCAGTGAGCCACCAGCAGCTCTGAAGGGGGGGCAGATGGCCAGTCTCCCCACATGTGATTTACAACCTCAGAAACCAAGGGAAACGTCCGCTGTGAGTCAGTTCTGACTTGATACAGTGAGTTACATCAATCTTGTTGCTCCTAACCAAAAATGTGGTCGTTCTAGTCACTCAGAGGCATCATTGAAGAAAGGTCTGACAATTGGGGAAAAGCCCTTGAAGACTCTGGGCACAGCACACACTGGGTTATGCCCCAGGGCTGTGCCCAGAGTCCTGCCATCCTTGCCTCCATGATTTGGTGGTAGGATTTTCCCCTCCTCCACCTGCTAACCCCACTCTCAGGCTGTTGGGAATAGTTGGGAGGCATAGGTGGAGATGAAAAGCCCAAAGTGTCATGATGAGACCTGATGGTGGTAATAGGGATGTAAATAAAAAGTTGCACTGCCCTTAAATCCCTGCTCATGAAGATGCTTCATCTGATTTCTTAGGTTGTAAATCTTCATGGGAACAAGACAACTCCGTCTTTCTCCCTCGGTAGCTGCTGAATTTGGAAGGCAGCTCTGGGTTAGCAGCCCAGGAGGTAACATTATGCCACCAAGGCTCCTTGTTGTTTTGTCCCATTGAGTTGGAGCCGACCCTGCAGCAAGTAATCAGAGGCTGTAAATAACACGGGAGGCAATTGCTCATCTTCTGTGGAGCAGCTGGTGGTTCACATGTCTTCAGGTTGGCAGCACAGCTCCTTGCTCTGTGCCACCAGTGTCCCTCCAGAGCGCCTTAGGAATGGAACTGCCCTCTCCTGTCGGAACCAACATAGAGCTGACTGACCCCACTGGGTGGCCTTGAGGTTAGCAGCCCAGCTCCCTGTGACTGTCCTAAGAGGAATCAAAAGGACTTCTCTCTGATTTGCTGTGGTGTTGAGTTGGAATGGCCAAGGCCAGGCATTGTCTCATTTGGGCTTGAACTGATTTTGTGTTTTGCTCGCTTGAGAGACTTTGGGAAAGATACTTAGCCTGATGGGCCTTATTTCTTATCTCCAGTCTGCCCACTCATAACAGGAAAGGCAGAGCCAACTCATAGCTGACCCTCCAGTGCATTTTCTGAGGCTGTAAAACGCACGAGAGAACATTGCCCATCTTCTCCTGAGGTGCATCTGTAGAAAGGAGATTAAAGTACCTTATTATTATGACAGTGAACTTGAGGTTAATATGTAGTTGCTGGTGGCCTCAAACTGCATGCATGTCCTTGGGATTGCAGCACAGCTTCTTGTCACTAGGCCACAGGAGCTCCTGCTAATAAGTTACTACAGAATTAATTCTCAAGAAATAGTAGATATTCGACCCGTTATAAAATTTAACCTCTTACCAAAAACCTAAACTTGGTACAATGAGTGTTAGATGCCAGGCTTTATACAAAGAGGATTTTTACCTGCTTTGCCTATCTCCTTCCCTTTCACCTAACTCCCACCCCTCTCTTTCTCCTCCCCACCACACTTAGAACAGTAGCTGGCACATGGCAGGCACTCATTAATTTTGGATGTCTTTAATTAGGAAAGTGTTACTGTTAGGTGCCGTCAAGTCAACTACAGTTCACAGGGACCCTGTGACCAGCAGATCTGAGCCTTGCCCCCTCCTGTGCCGTCCTCCTCGTCTCCGATTTGCTCGAGCCCATTGTCACTGTCACTGTGCCAGGCCGTTTTGTTGTCCTTTTCCAGAGACTACCCCCTCCTAACATTGTGCCAAAGTGTGTGAGAGGAAGCTTCACCCTCCTTCCTTCTAGAAGTCTCCTTGCTGTGCGTCCTTCACAACAGACTTGTTTGTTTTTTGGGAAGTCCCTGGAATACGTAGTATTCTTCTCCAGTACCACAGTTCAAAGGCATTGATCCTTCTTCTGCCATCTTTATTCATTGTCCAATTTCCATACATATTGAAAGTAGTCCAAAAGACCATGGCTTGGGTCAAACACACCTTAGTCTTTAATAACTGACATTATTGCTTTTTCACACTTTGGAAAGATGCTTGGTAGCAGATTTTCCCAGTGCAACATGTCTTTTGATTTCTTAACTGCTGTTACTATGGGTATTGATTGTGGATCAAAGTAAAATGAAATCATTGACAACTTAGATCTTTTCTCCATCTATCATGATGTTACCTGTTGGCCCAGTGATGAAGAGTTTTGTTTTCTCAGTGTTGAGCTGTAATCCTTACTGAAGGCTATAGGATTTGGATCTTCTGCAGCAAATATTTCAAGTCCTCTCCACTTTTCAGCAAGCAAGAGTGTGTCATCTGCAGAATGCAAGTTGTTGATGAAGCTGCTTTCAATTCTGGTGCTGCATTCTTCATATAGTCTAGGTTCTCAAATTATTTTCTCAGCATACAGATGGAATAGGAGTGAAGAAAGAATACAAAATCGATGCACACCTTTTCTGCTTTTAAACCATACAGTGCTCTCGTTCTGTTGGGGCAGCAGCTTTTTGATCTATATCCAGGCTTTACACTTAATTGTTTAAGTGTTCTGCGATTCCCATGAAATTTACAGGTGTCTAATTGGAGCTGACCATTATTTGACAGCTGAAGAGTTCAGGAAGAATGGAGATAAGAATGTGAAGTTGTCCAAAAGTAATGCCCATGATTTGATCACCCAGAGAAAATATATTGTGCACTTATTTTGGGAATGGAATCCTCTCCGATCCGAGAAGCACATAAGAAAACATATTTTCTCTTGGGTACCAGTGCGAGGAACCCATTTACTTTGAGTTAATTTCAAGTGTGAAATGCAAAGGTTCGAACATGCCAGCTCAAGCAGCACTTTTCTTGAGGGGCTAAGCAGAGAAGGAAGTGGAAGACCAGGGAAGGGTGGCTGGGAAATGAGGAAAATCAGGAAAGGCGGGTAATACTTTGAAACTACAAATAGCCTCCAGAAAAGAGGAAGGGCTAATGCCAGTTAGGTCAAAGAAGATGGCATATTTGGTGATAAAGAGGTCACTGGTGACTTAAGATGAATGACTCGTAAGTTGTGTGAGAGGGAGGGAGCTGGATTGCAGAAAATTATGATGAAACAAGGAATTTGGACTACAAGAGGTGCACCTCTGAGCACCTACTGTTTACCGAAAAGGGTTCTGAGGTGTACGCTCTCTGAGTGACCACTCACCAAGGTGGGTGTCTCCTTGTTGTTAGTTGCTGTCATGTACCATCGTATCAGAACCAACCCAGTTGACCCTCTGGCAGGTTTTCTGAGGCTGTAAATGACATGGGAGGAGATTGCCCATCTTTCTCAATTGAAGCAGCTGATGGATTCAAAGCGCAAGTCTTTGGGTTGGCATCCTGACTCCTTACCCCTAAGCCACCAGAACTCCCTCTATAAGACTTGCAGCCTCGGAAGTCCTGCTGGAGGTTCCTCTTGAGTTGATTCCAACTCCAAGGCAGTAAGTTGAGTAAGAAGCTGTACAGCAATCCCAAAGGAACGCAGTTCGAACCTGTCGGCTGCCCCACAGGATGTTGTGATTAGACCTCCCCTGGAAACCTGCTGGAGGGTCAGCTGTGGGTCAGTTGCGATTCAGTGGTACTCAGCAACAACACCACAACCCAATATAGGGCAGCTCTGGTAGCTTAGTGGTGAGAAGTTACACCGCCAACCCAAAGGCGTGGGATTCAAATCCACCAGCTGTTCCACTGGAGAAGGATGGGCAGTCTCCTCCTGAGCAGTTCACTGCCTCTGAAAACCCACTGGAGGGTCAGCGATAGGTCGGTTCCAACTTACAGGGCACAACAACAATCCAGAGGTTGTCAGTTCACGTCCACCCAGTGCCACCTTGGAAGGAAAGGCCTACAGTGGTCTGCTTTCCTAAGGACCACAGCCATGGAAACTAGTGCATCATCCCCCGCCCCCAGCAGTAAAGGCTGAATGAAGCTCAAAGGCTGAGATAACCTCTTCCCTGACCACAACGTTGGGTGATGTTTTAAGCCACCTTCCTTACATAGCATCTCTTACATTCATCCTTTTCCAGAATCCTCATCACAGTAGAAGATCTCAGAATCATGGTTGAAAAAAAGGAAAGCTTCTCTCTCTCTATCTCTCTCTCACACACACACACACTCACACACCCCCCCACCCATCCTTCCAGTCACCTGCAGCCATTGCACTGCTTGAGTCTCCTGGACAAGCAAGGTCTTGTGTAGTCCTGGTCTCCCAACCTTCCAGTCAGTGGTGGAACCTTCCAGTCAGTGGTAGGACAGCAGCCCTCTTATCAAAGCCTTCCTAAAATCCAGTAAGTAGGTTTATAAACTGTGCAGGAGCAAACACAATGTATTTTGTTTGTTTCATTTCTTATTCATAGTTGGATAGTCACAGCTGGAATCTTTTAAATGTGTATTAACTATGATAAGCTATGAATGCTTCCAGTGCTATATAATTAATGCCACCATCACTGATAGTCTTCACTCCTTAAAATATGCCTGCACATGGCGCCCGCCCCTCCCTGTCTCCCCCTTGTACACACACGCTCTCACAGCTCACACGCGCTCGCACACACACTGACACACTCGCACGCGTGCGCACAGGCGCGCACCAGTCTCCAGCAGGCCGGTGTGTGGAGCCGGGAGATGTCAGCCTGCGGGGAGGGGGAGTGGGAGGAGGAAGAGGTGGGGCTCTCCGCTGATTAATTACCTTCGGCATTCAGGGGTGGGGCTTCCTTCAGCCATCTGCCTGAGATATGGGAGGGAGCTGGAGAAAGGAGGGGGAGACACTGCCAGAGAGGAAGAGAAAAGAAAGGAAGAAACACTAGAAAGAGAAGGGAGGGCGAACGGGATACGGGGAGATCAGTCACCTCCCCGTGGCGAGCTGGATTGGGGGGGCGGGGGGGAGGTGTGCCCCCAACGCCGCTGATTCCGAGGGGCCATCATCTGCTCGGTTTATGGAGAAAAAGAAAATGGTAACTCAGGTAAGGTGGTGCTTCCTCGTGTGTGTGTCTGTATGTGTGTGCGCCCTGCGTCTCTGGGATCAAAATGAAGGTTGCGGGGGTTAGGTCTAGGAAGCCGACTTTAAATTCTTCAATTCTTAACAATAAAGGCCAGCCTTATTGTTCGCTGCTGGTCTGTGTCCGCTTTGCGTCCGAGGCTGTGTGTGCTGGGAGTCCCTATCCCTTGCCCCCTCCCTCCCTCCCTCCCTCCCTCTGCTCCATAGCAGATTCCTGTTTCCTGTACTGTGCAGCTGTAGCTCAGGAAGGACCCTGTGGGGATTTGTCTACCTCTTTGTCTTGGTTCTGAGAAAAGGGAGGGCGAGAAGGACTGCAGAGGTAGGAAGGGATTCTCAGAGGCTGCCAAAAAGAGGAGGGAGAGATGGACTTCCTTTCAAGAATCGCAGAAGAATTTGTGTTAATGGGGAAATCTGATTCCCCCGATTCACTTTACTTTTTTTAGCTTTGCTGCCTTTGCTCCAAATGGCTCTTGAAAAATGAAGGTTAGGAAAGAAATGTCTGATTCTGATGCTTTGTTCCTGGTGAAGACTGTTTTCAGTCGGGAACCATCTGAGCATCCAGGTGTAGGGGCAGAGGGAGCCTCCCTCCCTGGCTGGAGTCAAGGTACAAATGACAACCGCATGGGCATTAAAAGGCATTTGAAGGAGAGAGAAGAGGAAATGGAAGGAGTCGCTCCGTGCCTCTCTCTGGCTACCCCGGGCTGTGTTGAATCTGCATTTTAGCAAGTCATTCCTGACAAATGGAAAGGTGTATACCCGCCTGTGTTTCCCCTGTGGTGGCTCCTCACCAGGGCACCTCTCTGTATGCTCTCTTCTCTCCATTCCTTATTGTTGGTTGAGAGGAAAATGATGAGGCTGTGATTTATCAGTAAGAAATCATTGGCCTTGCAGAACATTCACGTCCCAAAGTCTCAGGATCGATTGTACTCGAGGCTTTTCTACTTAGTAGAGACATTTCATCACCGGGCAGTGCTTGCCTTTTAAGGAGGTCGCCCCTGTTTTGTAGTCTCCCTTTTCCTCCCCAAGTCGCCACCGGAGGGCGAGAGAGTGGGCCTGCTCTCTGGGTAGCAGCAGCATCTGAGCAGCTGGAACCCAGCTCTGGTAAATGTTATATAATGCCCCGCAATGCTCTGTGGAAGCGGGGACCCTGTTTCCCCACCATGATGCAGAAGAAAAGGACATGGCAAAGAATGTAGCTTCCCAAAGTAGTTTTTCACTGGATCTAAGTTTTAGTGATTATCAGGAAACCGGTCCCTCTTTTGAAAAGTGGAGAAAACCTTTCAACTATCTTCAATTCCTTATCCCCTCATCATCAGTGTAAAGAAAATACTGCTTTGTTTTTGTTTTTGTTTTTTTTTTTTAAAAAAAAGGTTCCCTAAAGCAGCTTACTTCTGGGTTCTCTTTGTTGCTTGTGAGATGACACTTGGTTAACCTTGGAGCCCTCATTCAATTTTCATTAACTGGCAATGTTAGAGGGGAGCTGCTCTCTCTTTCTAAGCTATTACTGACGGCTTTTCAGCTTCTTGGCTTATTATATATAATTTTAAATCAGAAAAAAAAGAGTTAACTCGGGATTTTTATAATTAGAGGTTTTCTGTGACATCCTGGAGCATTCCCCCTTAATTTCTAGAGTAGCTGGCGAGTCTGTAAGCACAAGTTAGAATGCACATGTTTAAGCACTGAAGATTATGGTCATAAAAATCCTTATTTAAGGAAATTATCATTTTGGGAATGAAAAAGAAAAATGAAAAACTGGAAGAGGATTTAAAATCATTGTGGATAATGCTAAATTAATGAAGGAAAGAAGTTTTTCCTCATCCTGAATTTTTAGAATTGGAAAGTAGAAAATGTCAAATCTTTAACTTCTTGCAATGCCAGATTTTTGTTTTGGTGTATATTTTCCATGTTCCAGTTTGTCTGTGTAACATACATAGTGATTAGTAATTTGGAAAATAAAGAAAATAACCAGATAGGCCAGAACTTTAATTTGTTCTTTAAAAATCTTTAAATTATTTTAATCTAATCCCAATATTTGATCATGACCTGTCACATAAGCTTTTTAAACATGAAATTTGCATACTGATTAGAGTTGAGCTATCAGAGTTAAAATGGCTTATTGAGATATTTAATGACATTACTAGTATACTCAGAGATATAAATGTATATGTTTGCAACATTGTATCATATAGTTTCTTTGCATCTTCAGCCCATATTTCAGTAGCTTCTCATTTCCCTCACTCAGTCAGGGGAAGGAGGGCCTTTGGTAGGTGACAGTTTGATTATGTGCTATTAGATTCATATCTGTGTTTGCGCTCTAATATTACACGTGCTATTGTTTTAGAAGGCCTGTTTGCTGTTTTAGTTACTGCTCTGTCATTTGCTGTGAGTAATCAGTGCTTTGCTTAAGAAAAAAAGCATACAGCAGAAAGTCACAGAATTCTAAGGTACGACTTTGTATGTGCATATGTGAGAGTGTGTGTTTAATGTAGGGTGTATGTAGGAACTTCATGTTTACCTATTGTTTGTATATATGCTGAAGGATTATTTTGCTGAGAAGCCGCTCTTATTTCTGAGACTATAAACCAAATCTGTGCATCTCCTCATGTCTGAAAATAAACAGATGTGGTGTAAAAAGAAGGAAAGTGGACATTATTCTCATGATTTATGTAAAATTAGAAAAAATTAAAATGGCCCCAGATCTAATTAGTTTTTAAAAAAATGTGTAGGCCGACTCAATTATTTTATTACTTGCTGTTGAGGAGGAAAAGATTCTATATACTGTGTGGATGTGAAAGAAAATTTGTGTGCTTACTATATAGTGTAAGGCTGCCTGTTTCTGTGGAACACAACACCCTCCTTTCTTGGACAGCTCAGTGCTTTGCTGGCATTTTCTTCAAAATCTGTTTTTCATCAGGCCCAAGAAGAGGGTAGGTGTTAAGAAAGAGGGAGTTTGCAAAGGGGGTTGCTGTTCCTTTAAATAGTGCAGGGAGCCCATGTGGCAGCAGGCCGCTGAGGAGTGTATTCTTTTGTAATGAATCATGGGCTCCATTGTCTGCTATCTCCCCTCTTTGTACCTTGAAGGCTGGAGTCTTTCACCTGAGCGGCTGCCCGCTTGTCCTTCCTTTGCTAGGCAGTTGGGAGATGAGCATAGGGCCAGGGCATTCAGTGCTTTAATTAAAGACAGATAAGGGAGCCAGTGTGTTTTGCTTTGTTTCATTTTCCCTTTGTTTTTGTTTGGCAGTGATTTGGAGTAGGGGCGCTGTGGCCGGATTTGGGGAAGCAGATCCCATTTTCGGTGATTTCTGGCCGTCCTCGATGATTGTTTGGTCTCCATTTTGTGGCACGACTTGACTTTCAAGCCATTCTGTTCTGCGGCTGCCAGTCATCCTCCCTTCCACCCGAGCCTCATCCCTCCCCTCGTCCGTCCGTGGAGCTTCAGCCCACACTGTTTATTTTGGCATACTTTCCATTTTATATGGCTGCACAGGACTCCAGAGTTGGGGGGGTAGCCGGGAATGGTGGCTTGGAGGCTGATTTATGTTCCTTTATAAAGAACCAAAAGCAGCTTCACTTTTTCCAGGGATTTGGTTTCTTTCTGAATTCTTGTACGCTGTTCCATATCTTAAGTTAAAACCATTTCCTCACCACGGCCAAGACTGGATCTTGGAAAAGACTTAAGATCATTTGGCTTTGCTGTAGGGTCCCCAGAATTCCATAATAGCGAGAGGATTGGATCTGAGCAATTTTGATCTATGCTGTATGGCTCTTCTTCCTGGTCTCTCGTTCGTGTGTGTGTGTGTGTGTGTGTGTGTGTGTGTGTGTGGTGTGTCCCTTTCCTCTACTTTTTCCCTTTATTTTTGCAGCTCAGACTAGGTAAGCTTCAAGCAAAACCCAACTCCTTGCCGTCAAGTCAGAGCTGGCTCATAGCTGACCCTCCAGCTGGATAGCAGAGACTAAATCGCATGCTTAATCTGCTGCTCTAGTCTGTTGCCACAAAGGACATCTCCATGTTGCAAGGGAATCAACGTTCCTTGTCCCCCAGTGTGATAGGGAGAATAAGCTGAAATGCTGAGCCTTATTCTTCCAGTTTTCTTTTCTTCCTTGAAAAATTCCAGTCATACCTCTACAGTTTGCCATATTGGAATCATTTTCCCCTCTCTCTTTTGACTTTTGGTTCTAGTCTACTGACATTTAACATTTCTTCATGTAATTAATACCTTACCTAGGATTGTTTCCTGGGCATCTCTGTGATATTCAGGGACTGTTGTTAGAACTAGTCATATACTCCCCCATGCCCACTTCAGCCTCCTCCTCCTCCTCCTGGACTTTTCTTTCTGGGATAGGACACGCTGAAATCCCGTTCTGCCAGGTCTGTCTGAAGCAACTCTGCCTAGAGTTGTTCTTCCTCACTCTCCATCCAACATCTAAATATTTTTCCTTAGATATATTTTATTTATAATTTCAGAGTTATTAATACATCATTTATTCTCTTGTTGAGAATATACACAACAAACTGTATGCCATTGCACAGTTTTTACATGTGCCATTTAGTGGCACTGTTGACAATTCTTTGAGTTGTGTAATCACTTTTACCCTCCTCTTCAGAGTTATTCCTCCCGGTTGACATCCCTCACTGCT
Organism: Elephantulus edwardii; assembly: GCF_000299155.1. Lineage (NCBI taxonomy): Eukaryota > Metazoa > Chordata > Mammalia > Macroscelidea > Macroscelididae > Elephantulus > Elephantulus edwardii. The sequence continues at coordinate 12,025,725 of NW_006399836.1, forward strand.
GTCTAAGGTTCCTGTCTGATCTTCTGAGCTGCTCTTGTCAGCCAGATCCCATGTAGATAGTTCTTAAAAGAGCATCATGCTCAAAGCAGACATTTTCACTGGTGAAGCCAAACTGTTACTTGGTTTTGAAAGAGACTTCAGGGGATATTTTTAGTTGAGAGCTTAGACATTATCTCAGCACAGGAGCTTCATGGCTTTGTCCGCCTCCTGACTCCAGGAATTCTCTATGCCATGAATCAGATCTTTCTTGAATGTTTCCTCACAGCACTTTACCTATGAACTTCAACAGGCACAAATAAAATGCTTTCTAGCAGCTTAATTATTCTAAATAGTCAAAAGTGCTGCAATCTGCCATCACAATGTGTTTACATTTTCTAGACTCTTCAGTGTACCTCTTTTACTAATAGCATATCATTCAGGGAACATTGGAGTCAAATAATTCATTAGAGGTCATTGCCTGGGTGAATGATTTATAGTCTAGATCTTATGTTCTTTTTTTTTTTTTTTTTTTTTTTAATTTTTGTGTGCGTGTACCGTCAAATCAGATCTGACTGGTACAGGAGGATATTGTCCCTCCTTCCCCGGCAGAGCATCTGGTGGATTCGAACCGTGCACCTCTGGGATTGTAGTTGCAGCTCCTTGCCACTAGGCCACCAGAGCTCCCCTATGTTCTAACTCTTGTGCTTAAATGAAGCCTTCCGGTTATTTCCCTACAGATTCAGAATCAACTCTGAAACCTTGCTGTCACTCAACTGTCATCTCCTCTTGTCCTCCTCTCTTCTGTATTTTGCTCCAGTGACATTAGCCTCTTGGTCTTTAACTCACCTGTGGTTTCTTGCTCAGGGTTCTTTCTTGTCTGAAATGTTCTTCCCACAGATAAGAACATGGCTTGCTCTACTCGAGTCCACCTTGTTACCATCATTTTTCAACAGTGAATTAATACTCTGTTATTTTAAGTGTGCTCCATTAATGCAGTGAAACAAGTCAGAGATGAAAATCCTAAAAGAGAATCAGACTTTGAACTAAATTAAATTCATTCACACTTTATTGTTGTTGTTATGTACCATCGAGTTGTTTGCAACACATAGCAACTATATGTATGATAGCTCTGAACCCTGCCCTGTCTGAGCCAGTCTCACTGTCTCCAATGTACCTTCCCTCATTACCCCAGTCGCTGTGTCAGTCTATCTCATCTGGGGTCATCTTCTCCTATGCTGTCCCTTCACTCTTCCAAGCATGATGTCCTTCTACAAGGATTGATCCCTCCTGGCCATGTGCCCAAAGTAAGTGAGATGGAGCTTCAAAATCCTAGCTTCCAAGGAGAAACTTGGTTTCACCCTCTCCAGGACAGACCTATTTGTTTTATTGGCAGTCCATGGTATGTTCAAAACTCTTCTCCAGCACCACAACTCAAAGGCATCGATTCTTCTGTTGTCCTAGTCATTGTCTAGCTCTTTTGATAAATTCACACATTAACAAATACTAATATTAACTACGTATTTGGTGACTCCAGTGGTTAAAGAATTTGACAACTAGCCAAAAGTTTGACAATTTGAACTCACCCATCTTTATAGGAAAAGATAGGGCAGTCTGTTCTGAAAGATGTCCCGCCTTGGAAACCTAATGTCTCCTCTACCCTGTAAGGTAGCTTTCAGTTTGAATCAGCTGAATGTTTTGGGTTGTCAACAACCCAATGGGGTATTAGAATATAGTGATTAATAAGAGAATAGATTCTGAAACCAAACAGTACGTGTGAAGAATGATTGTGAAGGGTCAGAGGACCCTGTAATGTTTTGTCCTGTTTAAGATCATCACAGCACCTAGCAGCAACAATATTAAGAGCAACATAAATAGGCTTAGCATGCAAGCTCTGTGTTAGGCACAAGCTTAAGTATTATATAGTTTGTTGTTCTCTTTGCTGTTGAGTACTATTAAGTCAGAATCGAGTTTCCAGAGGCCATACATAGCACGGGGTGGGGTGAGGTGAGGTGTGCGTGTGGGGTGTGGAGATTGCCCTCTCTTTCCCACATACCTTTGGGTTGACAGCACACTTCCTTACCACTAAGCTGCCAGAGCTCCCTGATAAGTTGGGTTTAGGCTCTGTCAGCTGTGGCGACCTGTGTACCACAGAACGAAGCTGACTCTACATTGCTTAGGCCCATTGTTGCAGTCACTCTGTCGACCTTTTTGACAGTCTTCCTGCATGAGGTGCTTCTCCAGGGACTGGCCCCTCCGTTAATGCTTGGTGTATGTGAGACAAATCATCACTGCATTTGCTTGTATCGAGCACTTTGACTACACTTTCAAAGACAGATTTCAACAAATATCTATTCTCTTGGCAGCCTTTGATCTTGCCTGTCTTAGTGGGAAGGAATGAGAGCCACCATTTGCCTTTCAAAGCTGATTCCCCTGAGATGGAGTTCAGGCATACCTCCACTCTTCAACTTTTTTTTTTAAACCAGCTAATACCAGCTGCCCTTCTCATGGTACTCTTCGCTTTTGGGTTCATTAATTTTTTTTGTCCCAGCAACCACATAGAATTCACAAGCTGTACTAGTGATTATATGATTTATTAAGAAAGTAACATGTTACATCTCAGGATCAAAATCAACTTGGAAATAACTGGATACAACTTAGAAAGAGAGGACACAGGTCTTTAAAAGGGCTTTATTTTAACCAAGACAGTTCACAGCTCTGCTCCTTCCCTGAGGCCTGCTGCTGGTGGTCATACTGGTCTCTGCCCTCTCGGGGCCATTTCTCCCTGCTTTTTGCCATCTTCAGTGTTAATGGCCATCTTTCTCCTAGGTCTGGGAGGTTCTTGGCACAGGAACCTGGGTCAAAGGACCTAGTCCTCTGCTCTTGTTTTTTCTTGATGGTATTGACGTTTGCCTCAACCTCAGTTGGATCAATGCTTTTTATAAGTTTATTCCTCCCACCTTGATCCATCTCCATGGGCACCTTCATTTGCATAGTAAATTGTGCAGTCCTTTGCAAAGTGGTGAACTAGCAAATCATCTTCACAGAATTAAAAACCCAAGGCAAGAAAGGCCATATATAAAGAAAAATCACTTGCCCCGCAAATGCCTTTTTGTGGTTGGTGTTAGGTGATGTCAAGTTGAGTGCAGCTGAAAGCAAATGCCTTCCATATATTGCAATCATTTTGTCTTCTCAGCAATCTTATGATAGTAATGCTGTTAACATCCATATTGTGGAGATTGAGAAGTGAGTACCAAGAGGTTAAGTAGCCAAGATCTAAACCCAAGAAATTTGACTACAGAATTCCTCTTCTTCTACCATTAATAATGACTGACTGATCTATTGAAAAGGTGGTGTTTGGGTTTTTCTCCTTTTTTCATACCTGCTTTGCACCAGTCGCTATTGTGTATGTATCATATTTACATTGTTGTTGTTATGTGCCGTCGAGTCGTTTGCGACTCATAGCAACCCTATGTACAACAGCCCTAAACCCTGCTCTATCCTGTGCCAATCACATTGCCTCTGACACACCCATCTCGATTACCCCAGTCACTGAATCAATCCACCTCATGGAGGGTCTTCCCCTCCTGTGCTGTTCCTCTACTCTACCCAGCATGATGTCCCTCTCCAAAGACCTGTCTCTCCTTGCAACATGTCCAAAGTATGTCAGACAAAGCCCCGGAATCCTTGCCTCCAAGGAGTAGCCTGGTTTAACCCTCTCTAGGATGGGTCTGTTTGTTTTCTTGGCAGTCCATGGTACATTCAGTACTCTTCTCCAGCACCACAGCTCAAACTTACATCAAATACCATCCACCAGTCATCTGTTATGGGTAGGCAGTCTTTGACCACATTTTACAGGAGATTTTGAGGTTTGAGAGGTCAGCAACCTGATAATACCTCTAAGTACAGGCAGAAACCCGTTTCAAACCTGAGATATGTTCAGACTTGCTTTCCCTGCTTTTCTATTCTGTTACCAACCTCAAAGCATAAGGCCATTACAAAATAGAAACGTTTTCTTTATGGTGAACTGAAATCTGTTTTAAATATTATTACGTAAAGGCAGAGTGGTTTGCTCTCACTTCAAAACCATAAGCTTACTGGAAGGTAGTACTAAGCATCCCATACACCTTCTGTTCTTTTGTTTCATTGTTCTTACTTCCTTGAATTATACCTCACTGCTATGGAAACACATGGTTTCCCAGGTTCTTGCTCAACTCAGACTCAATGTTATTGAGTTGGAACCAACTCATAGCTGATATTTTTTTTTTAAGGCTGTAGATCACATTGGAGGCAACGGCCCATCTTTCTCCTGAAGGTGGATTCAAACCCACAGAGGCACCACATTTTTTGGTTAGCAATGCAGCTCCCTACAGACTAGACCACCAGGGCTCCTTAAATTCTTACTGTCCTAGACTAATTGCACTAATGTATATGCCTGTTGTATCATTTGTGTCTCATTATCAGTGCCAGTATTGTATGGAGTATCATAGCTCTGTTTTATGGCAACATGTTTGACTTCACTAGTTTTCATTGCTTATTGATGTAGTGTTGTTAACAATTTTACAGCTTAAGAAACAAAAGCAGTATTACCCTCAATTACTGAATAGAATAACTTTTTCTCCTCTAATAGAGTGTGTGTGTACTGTGAGCTGACTGGCAATAATATACCTATCTTCTAATCTTTGAATCATTCCCTGATCCCTCTAAGGCTATTATCATTGAGACTTTAAGTTTTCGAAGTTGTAAATTAGAAATCCTCTTGAGTTGTGGAGAGATTAGAATCTTTTTCTTCACTGATGATGGAAGTGTAAAATGGCGGTTTGGCACTTTCTCAAAAGTTGGAAATAGAAATACCATTTGATCCAGCAATTCCACTACTGGGAATAAACCCTAAAGAAACCAGAACTGCCACCCAAGCAGATATATGACAGCCATATTTATTGCTGTGTTATTTACAATAGCAAAGAGATGGAAACAACCCATACTGCCCATCAACAAATGAATGGATATAAAAACCTATCTATTTGTACAATGAAATACTGTGCAGCATGAAATATACAGTATGGGTGACCCAAAAGACATAATGCTCAGTATAATATCTGAGCCACAAAATGACAAATACTGCTTAACGATGCAGTTATAAAACAGGTCTGACATGGGAGTGGGGGTCAGGAGGAGAATAGGATAAGAGTGGCTAGATAATGAACATTGCATTGGAGCATTGCATTGACATGAAAGAAAGAAGTGTTTAAAAGGAATATATGATCAGGCTTTATACTTAAGACAATAGCCCAGAATAAGAGGTACATTATAAAGAAGACTGGGGGGTGGAGAATAGAGGTAATTGTGCAACAATGAATAAGTATTTTTTTTAAAAGAGTGAACTGGGAGAGGAAGGGAGGACGAAGAGGGGGTAAAATGTGCAACCTCGAATAAATGAAAATTCTGACTTTCTGTAAACTTTGTTTAAAATAACAATTAAAGGCACTCTGGTGACCTAGCGGAAAGAAGCTGCTCTGCAGTCTCAGAGGTGTGTGGTTCGAATCCACCAGATGCTCTACTGGATAAGGAGGAACAATCTCCTCCTGTACCATTAGATCTGATTTGACGGTACACACACACACACAAATAATACTAATAATTTTAAAAAACCACAATTAAAATACATTTTATTAAAACAAAAAAGAAATACTCTTGAGTTGCCAATTAACAAATGACATCATGAAAAATCAGTAAAGGAACAAATGAAAATTTGGTAATTTCTCTTGTGATATTAAAGTCATATGAAAAATTAATGTTAATAATCCAAAATTGGGAATTATAGAGCTTTTTAGATTAGTAGCACAGTAAACACCATCATCAGATTTTCTGTTTAAAATAAAACAGTAGCAAAACGTCAAATTAAATCCTTGGGAAAACTTCTCTGATTTCATAACAATTAGAGATAACATAGAGATGCTATTAGAGTAACTTATTTTGGCCTATTGTCATTATGTCTCTTGAATTTCCTCAGATGTCCGTTCATTTAAAAACACTAAGATGGTAACATTTCTTATTTAACTAATGTCTCAGGAAATAAATAGAGCTAGCCCGCTTTTTAACACAAGGAAGTGTACTTGTTTTTCAGAATTACGGGATGCAGTTTTATAGCCAAGATTTGATCTATTTGTTAAGGGGGAATAGTTAGTGTCAGATGGATCCTGGCTGAAAGTAGAGAATACCAGAGAATGTCTGTCTTTGCTTTATTGACTATGAAAAGGCATTTGACTGTGTTGATGGCTGACATTGTGAAGAATGGGTGTCCCAGAGCACTTAATTGTGCTCATGTGGAATCTATACATAAACCAGGTGGCTGTTTTGCCAACAGAGCAGGGGAACACTTCATGGTTTAAAATTGAGAAGGGAGTGTGTCAGGGTTGTATTCTCTCTCCATACCTATTCAATCTATATGCTGAGCAAATTATCCAAGAAGCTGGACCCTATGAAGAGGAGTGTGGCATCAGGACTGGAGGGAGACTCATCAGTAATCTGTGTTATGCAGATGACACAACCTGGCTGGCTGAAAGTGAGGAGGACTTGAAGCACTTGATCAAGTAGATGAAGGAATGCAGTCTTCGATGTGGATTGCATCTCAGTGTCAAGAAAACAAAGATTCTTCACATTGGACCAAGAAGCAATATCATGATAGATGGATATTGAAACTATCAACAATGTCATCTTACTTAGATTCACAATTAACACCCTTGGTACTAGCAGTCAGGAAATTAGGAGATGTATGGTACCGGGAAAGTCTCCAGTTAGGTCCCTCTCCAAGTTGTTGAGGAATAATGATGTCAGTTTGAGGACTAAGATGCATCTGATTTAGGTTATGGTCTTTCCAGTCACTTGCTATGCATCTGAGAGCTGGACAGTGAATAAAGATAATAGAAGAATTGATGCCTTTGAGCTGTGGTGTTGGAAAAGAGCACTGGACATTCTGTGGGCCGCCAAAAGAACTATATCTTGGAGAGGGTGTAGCTGGAGTGCTCTTTGGAAATAAAGCATGATGAGGCTTCCTTTCCCTCACATCCTTTGGGCATGTTGCTAGGAGGGGTTGTTCCTCGGAGAGAGACATAATGCTTGGAATGGTGGAGGGTCAGCAAAGGAGAGGAAGACCTTCAACCAGGTGGATTGACACGATGACTGCCACAATGGTATCTAATGTGTCAGAAAGTGTGAAAATGGCACAGGATAGGACAGGGTTCAGACATCTTGTTCATGGAATCACTATGGGCCATGCTTGATTGGAGGGCATCTAACAACGTTTTATGGATAATTTAAAAAGTTCTTGTTTTGAAATAGAAAAATGGACAGTTAAGTTAGATAATCTCTCATATCCTAATGCTTATTACTTAAATCAGTTAATGCTTAACATACAATGTATTTCTGGAAATAGATGCTTTACTTGGACAGCCGGGAAGGGCATTTTTGAATACACAGTTCTGTTTGAGGGCATACAGATGTCTTGTGGGTATCAGGGATAACTTGAGGACGCATGACATAGGAAGGCTCCCCTCCTCGGACTCATGAAAAAATGGAGTGGAGCATGATGCTGACAAGTAGGGCAAGCGATGGCAAAAGATGGTGGAAAGGTGACAGTGATATTTTAGGAGTTGGTAGCCATAATAACATGCACACAAAAGGGTGTATTGACTGCAGCTTTCTTCCCTTTCCTTCCACATAAGATGATTGGTGTTGTTCTTATTGTTGTTATGTGCCGTCGAGTTGCTTGCGACTCATAGAGACCCTGTGTACAGCAGCCCTAAACTCTGCTCTCTATCCTGTGCCAATCTCATTGTCTCCAACACAACCATCCCAATTACCCCAGTCACTGTATCAATCCACCTCATAAAGGGCTTTCCCCTCCTGCGCTGTCCCTCCACCCTGCCAAGCATGATGTCCTTCTCCAAGGACTGGTCTCTCCTCACAACATGTCCAAAGTATGTTAGACGGAGCCTCAGAATCCTTGCCTCCAAGGAGCTGCCCGGTTTAACCCTTTCCAGGACAAATCTGTTTGTTTTCCTAGCAGTCCATGGTCCTCAGTACTCTTCTCCAGCACCACAGCTCAAAGGCATCAATTCTCCTTCTATCCTCCTTGGTCATTGTCCAACTCTCTGATGCATAACAAGTGATTGCAAAGACCATGGCCTGTATTAGATGCACCTTAGTCTCCAGAGAGACACCATTGCTCTTCAGTGCTTTAGAGAGGTCCCTAACCGCAGACTTTTCCCATGGCGATGCGCCTTTTAATTTCCTGGCTACTGGTGCCAAGAGTGTTGACTGTGGAGCCAAGCAAACTAAAGCTGTGAACAATCTCAATCTCTTCACCATCCATCTGATGCTGCCAATTGGTCCAGTGGTGAGAATCTTTGTCTTCTTGACCTTGAGCCTCAATCCATATTGGAGGCTGCAGTCCTTGACCCTCTGCAGCAAGTGCTTCAGGTCCTCCTCAGTTCCATTCTTCGTGGACTGTTTTATTGAAAACTGCCAACAACCCTATAGATTTCAAACCATAACCAAAATAAGCCTGTAATTTTCAAGACTCAATGTCAGTCAACTTTTGCTTACCTCTTTCATTTTGATTGCAGTATATTTTATTTAGGTCTAGAAGGTCTTACCTGGTTCTCCCCCAAGCATTCTGAAATACTTTCTTTGTGGTTATAGCTTTGCATGTCTTGATCTATAAGTTATTTCTTGATTAACAGTGACATCCGTGCAGGAGTGTCATTAGAAAGTAAATCCTTTCTAATCAACTCTTATTCCTGATCACTAGAAGAGTAGACAGTAGAATTGCTTTCTTTTAGATAAAGAACATATATTTTTAGTATGATTGTAGTCTGCAGAATGACACTTTTTGTTTACTTTTACCTAGAGTGAAGCATTCTATGTAGGGGTGATCATGAATGAGGAAGAGCAAGTGTCAGAACCATCATCTTGATCCTTGTGCTTTCATTTCATTAAGCATGGTTTCTTTAGTAAGGGTTTATTTAAGTGTAAAAAATTTTAGACTTAATTTCTAAGAAGTTTTGTATTGAGATGTGTGTGTGTGTGTGTGTGTGTGTGTGTGTGTGTGTGTGTGTATTTCCTGTTTAAGAATTGGGAGCTCTGGTGGCCTAGTGGTAAGGACTGGTGCTGCCGAGCCAAGACTCATAGTTCAAATCCAGCAGCTGCTCCGGAGGATAAAGATAAGCATTCTCCTTCTGTGCACTTTACAGCCTCTGGTCACCCCTGTAGGGTCAGTTGTGAGTCTGTTCCGTCCCCACGGCACAGGTTGCTGTTGTGAGGTGCCATCAAGTCCGTTATGACTCAAAGCCACTCTATAAGCAGTGGATCCCAGCCCTGCCTCATCTTGTGCCATGGTGCACATAGCAACAATTTCAGAATAGTGATGCTCTTTTTAGAACATATATCCTTTGTTTCATTTTCTTCTCCTCGACCTCCTCCTCCTGTCTTGAGTGTATTTAGATTATATTCTAACTCCTGTTTTGGTTTATTTACCAACACTTCAAGTTTATTTAGTTGTTTTGGGTTTTATTGTGTGCATCATTAACACACTGTAGTCTTCTTTTAAGTAGTAATGTATTACTTCATGTGTAGTATAAGGCCTTGGAGTAATGTACTGCCGTTTCCCCTGCCTAGTCTGTGTGTTGCTAATAAACTATTATCATTAACATAGCATTTAATAAAAACTTGTAATATGAGGGAGCTCCGGTGGCCTAGTGGTGTGAAGCTGCACTCCAATCCCTGAGGTGTGCGGTTCGAATCCACCAGATGCTCTGTTGGAGGCAGACGTTCAATCTCCTCCAGTACCAGTCAGATCTGATTTGACGGTACACACACAAAGATAATAAAATACATTTTCAAAAAAATTTAAAAACAATACCTTGTAATATTAAAAATATCTTTATGTTTACATCTGTAGTCACCATTTCTGGTCCTCTTACTTTTGTGTAGATCCAATTTACTATTTTCCTTATCCTTAAAAGGTTGTGTTGTAAGTCTTTCTTACAGAACAATCCTGCTGGCATTAATTCTTTAGCTGTTACATATCTGAAAGCATCTTTATTTCCACTTCAGCTTGCTTTTGTAAGGTATTTTCACTAGGTAGAAAATTCTGGCTTGACAGATTTTTGTTTGTTTGTTTAATTCTTGTTTTTCATCTCTTTCCCTTTTGTAGGTAAAGTACCCTCTGTGTCTCTTTTTGGGTCTGTTTTCTCTTTTCACTGTTTTTTAAATACTTTGCTTTTGATGTGCCCTGAGTTGTTTTCTGGTGCTTAGGGTTTATTGAGCTTCTTAGACCTTGGAAACTTTCAGCCATTATTTCTCCCAATTTTTACCCCCAGATCCTCTCTGTCTTTTGATGACTCTGATTACATATATTTGGCTATTTGGGGCTGTCCAGCAGTGTATGTCGCTGTTTCCTCAGTCTTTTCTCACAACTGTATTTCTTTGAGGATAATTTCTGTTACGTGGTGTCACCTTTACTAATAATCTTTTTTATCTTTGGTGTTTAAATTGCCATTAATCTCATTCAGTCTATTTTGAGGGGAATTTTGTGTGTGCCAGTTTATTTTAATCTTAGAATTTATAGCTTTCCATTCTAGAATTGTGGTGTGGATCCTTTTTATATCTTCTTTGCTTCTTCTTAACATGCTCAGATTTTTCTTCTAGCTCATTGAAAATATAAAATATACAGATAGTGTCAACTCTTTTCATTTCTTGTCTATTGCTCCCAACATTTGTATTAGTTCTGGATCAATTATAATTGATGATACCCTCCCTCTTCCACCAGCATGGGCTAGATTTTCCTACTTCCTAGTCTGTATGGTAATATTTTATTTGATCTCAGATATTTTTAATTTCATCTTGTTGAATGCTAGGAGTTTTTTAAAGATTATTTTTATAATAATCTTGAGCTGTGTTTTCAACATGGTTGTTTCTCAATAATTTCGCCCTTCATTATTTTTATGTTCAACTTTGTCAGACAGGCCATTGTTTTCCACTGCTTCTCGTAGTTGTCCAATCACTGCTCCCTAACTTAGGTTTCCACTCTGGCTGTTGGCAGCCAGCTCTATTTCTGACACTGTGAACGCCTCACACCGTTCCTTCTAATGCTTCCCCAGCCTCAGGTTGATCCTCACACCCACCAGGTGGTCCTTATCAGCAGAGTGCTGTGTCCTTATCAGCAGAGTGTTGAGTTCTCCAGACCTTCCAAGTTGCTGCTTGGTGCCACTTCTCTCTCCATCATCTGTTCCCAGGCTCTGGTTACCTGGACGTTGCTGTAACGCAGATAGCTGGGACAACGGTAGCAGGCACTTCAGTACTTTCCCATCTAAGGGTTCATTGTCCTTCTTTGCTTGATGTATATTGATTGTCTCCAGTGCCATCATTTCACATACTCTGTGTGTGTGTCTTTCTTTTGTTTGACACTGGAAGATCAATCTGGTCTTTGCATTTGCATCTTTAATGGAAGAAGTGATCTGTTCACTTATTTTTAAAAGACATTACTTAATATATTATTTTTTAAAGAAAATTTTTCTTTTATACTGGTTTACTTACAAAGTTCGTATTTCACACCGGATCTTTCCCATTTCCTTTACCCACCCCTCTCTCTACCCATCAAATTGTGCAACCCTGTGATTGCTCCCCTGCCCGTCAGAGGGGTGACCTCTGCTCCCACCTTCTCCCCCTTGGATCCTCATACACGTTCTATAATAATGGTCTTATACAGTATTATCATTCAGGGACTGAGTTAGTTCACTTAGCATAGTAATTTACAAAATCATTGCTCCTGCGTGCTGTGCAGTATCCCATTGTTTGAATATACAATAATTCCTCAATCCATTTGATTGTGGCTAAAAATAATGGACTGTTTCCATGTTCTTGTGATGGTAAATAATGCTGCTGTGAATATATTCTTATATATGAAAATCAGTTAAACCGTAGTTTTAGAAGTTTCTAGTAGGGAGAATTTCTAAGATGCATTAATGTAATAAAAATGGAGTATAATAAATTACGTTAATATGAAGTCAGTAAAGAAGAACATTAGACATTCAGATGAGGAAAGAGTTCATATGAGAAATTTGGCTGGGAAGCTGTAGGACAGTTTATTATTGGGGGAATGTGAGCGTGTGTATATGTTTGTGTGTGTAAATGTTCTGCAAGAAATAATCTGGAGTCCAGTCCCTAATACTTTGGAAACTCTAATTGCAAATAGTTGACTACTTAATGTTGTCCCAACAATTCACTGATGCTCTGTTCATTTAGTTCAGTTTAGTGGTAGCGGAGTTTGAAGGAGAATCTGTACTGACACAAAGTAAATATAACTGCTTAGTGGAAATACTTGGGGAGGGGAGGAATAAATGAGTTTCTGTGTTTGTATAGTCCACATGCCATGTGATCTGTTGTGGAAAAGAATAAAGATTCTTTCCCTTTGTTGTTATTTGGCTTTGGCACTCTCAAATAGATAGGGAGAACATTACCATGCCATTTTAGTGGATTTGGGGCTGTAAAAATAGTAATTGCTGTTCAAACTTGTGTGGAATTTTAGAAACTAATAGAGGATATGTAGACTCATCTGGTCATTACTATTAAAATTGTAATCAGGTCACCTAGAAATTTGAATGGGAGCAGAGCTCTGGACATAAGCAAGTTACACATATTAAGAAGTTTGGATGGCACTGTTTGGAACTTTCTGAATTTCATGTAAAATGATTGTTTAGCTGTTATTTGCTGGCACATAATTAAAAATAATTCATTGGAGTGTGTGTTTGGTGAGCAGCATAGCGTGTTACGGGCTAGCAAAGCACATGTTTTGTTGTTGTTGAGGTTTTTTTATTCTAAATGTTTAATACACACTGTAGGAATAATTCATCTTTGACTATGGCTGGTGAAATTCCATTTGCTGAAGTATATAGAATATCTAAAAGATGCTTTAGAAGTACTTTTATTTTTTATTTCTCTCTATATAAACATATATATGTTTATATATATATTTTTGCCTTTTTTAGAAAATTTCAGTTGCTTCTTTTCTCCTTTATCTTTAAAAGCAAGGAGACTTTCAAGTTTGTTGGAATGGTCTGAACATAACAAGCTTCCTCAATGGCTGATCCTGTTAAATCAACCTCTATTGCTTGTAATTGGCAATTTTGCCACTGTCATTGCAACAGGACCCTGTGGTAAAAACAAAGCATATATTTTCAGGTTTAATGTTTTGAGGAATCAGGTGGCACTTTTGAGAACCGAGGAATGTGTATGTTTGGTTTCATTTCATCCAGCCTATGTTTTCAGTATCCCCTTTAATAGATATAACAGTGTGATGTCCCTCTGCACCACCAGCCTCACTGAGCCTTGGTTGTTTGCATGTGAGAAAGAACAAGGAGAAGTTTAAAGGTAGAATTTAGCTGTAAGCTTTTCTGTTTTGGACTGTGGAGCCTTCTACAGTTTCCTTCACAATAATAATGATGTCTTCTCTAGTCCTTTTCCCCAGGCAAGAGCAACACATTTTATATACATGATCCCAGCTAATTATTTGTAATAATGTAGGGATGTAAGTGGCAGTTCTTTGGACTTTGTTATGGGTGGTGGTGCCATTATATGCTATTGAGTGGCACTGAGAGGTTAGGTGACTGACCCAAGGCCATGCAGCTAGTACCTGGCAGCTTCTTGATTTTTACTTGTGGTTATTCAATTCTGTCACTCTCTGCCGGTAGGCATCGCATTTAGTATAACGTAAAGAAGCAGCAGCACATTGCTGTTGGTTGTTTTGAATCATCACGACCCCTTGTATTACAAAGGAGAACTGCTCTATACCGTGTTTTCCTGACTGTAGTCTTCCAGGAGACAGAGCCCTAGGCTGTTCTTGGGCTGCACTGTTGGGTAGGTTCAAGGCTTTTGGTTGGTCCGCAAGCAAGCACAGACTGCTTCACCGTGGGCCTTGGTGTGAAGCTGCAAGCCTTGATGCTTATTTAACTTTCCCTAAGTGAGCTCTACTGTCTCCCACCAACCTCTATGAACCACCTTTGGACAAAACAGCACAATGTCTGCCGTTCCTCTAGCTAGATGCAGCAACTGACCAGTTGGAAAATCTGTGTACCACTTTAGTTGTCTGAAATTTTACCTCATCAGAGAGTTTTTTATAGTTTGATGGTTCAGTCTTTACGGTGGCAGCATTTGTGCATGTTAAGAGAGAAATCAGAGTGTTCGCTTTCTGGTGTGGCTCTTAGCTGTTAGTGGAGGGAGGCAGATAGATGACATACTGATATTTTATAGACTATGTTACAGAAGACAAATAGTTCCACATGGTAATGTATGTATGGTTTCCTCAATGTCAGCATTTCTGTGCCTTGATTGAGACTTCCTTATCACGGAATCATAGATTCTTAAAGCTTGAGTGAACTTGATACGTCTTAGAATACAGAACCAGGGAGGAATGACTTCATTAAGGCCATATAGCAAGTTAATGGCAAAACTGAGACTGTAACTTTTTTTTTTATACTTTCTATTCTATGTAGTGTCAAAACGTCCTCTTATACTTAAGTTCGTTCCTTTAACCAAAGAAATTTGATACGTAAAGTTTAAAATAGAAAGTCCTTCTGTACCTCTTTCCTGAAGGGGAAAATCATAAAATAGGTGAAAAGTTAAATTGAAATCCCTTGAACTACAAGATACTGAAGTAACCTTGTTGGAAAATTATTCTTGAATGAAGAGAGATACTCAGGTTGGTGTGAAATGAGCATAATGAAGTTCTAGGTGAAGGAGATTGTAAGTGGGAAGAAGACACTGATAGACCCTCTGATTTTTCCTTTTTAAGTATGCTTGACAAGCTGAAGATACATATTTTTTTTTGAGCACTGACTTGAAATGGAGAAACGGTAAGTGTGAATGAAATCTGGGGAATGGTTTCATTCCTGAGAAGCCACTGAAACAGATAGGTTCTTGCTAGCAGTCTTGAAGTTAGATGGTTGAATCTGTTTTCTGCCACCTATCCTAAGTTGATTATCCTCTTACTGAGACATATTTCCCTGTTAAGAAATGGCATTCTGTTTATCATAGGCTCATTGGGTTTGGTTTTTGTTTTTATGTGGTTTTTTTTTTTTTTATGACTTCTTCTGGAGAGCATAGGACTTTTCATTTTGTCTCTAGGTTTATTTGTCTCATTATGCTAAAGGGTTAAATGTTGCAGTCACTGGTTTCTATTTCAGTCACACTTCTGACAAAGTACCAGAATCCATGGCATGCCTTATTGATCATTGTGTTAACAGATCAATGGGGTAAGGAGATATGTTCCTCCCTTTAGACTGTGTTTGATCTTGGCCACTGTTGCACTCACGGAAGGAGGAGGGGAGTGATGAGTGAAACATTCTACTGGCAAATACTTGCTTTTTGTTTTTGTTTTGTTTTGTGAGTATAATTAGCCCCTTGCAAGTTCTTTTGTATTTGTCAGGGTTTAGAATAAAGCTTAACACTGAGTGCTGGGTTCCCTTGTGGATGGCACTTGCAGTATGACATGTGGCACATAATCGGTTCTGTCACGTCTCTGATTGCTTTGCTTCCTATAATCTAAATGTGTTTAACAAGTACAGGTGCTGTTGCAAGGACTGTAGAAAGCATTTAATTTAAGGAGCCCTGGTGACCTAGTCGTAAGGAATTGTGCTCCCAACCCAAAGGCATGCAGTTTGAAGCTGCCAAAGTGCTTGAAGGGAGACATGGGCAGTCTCCAGTTCAGTGAACTGCCTCTCAAAAACAGCTGGAGCAGCAGCCGTGACTCATTTCCAACTCGAGGGTACACAGCATAGTGATAGTGCTCTGAGCTGCTACGTGAAAGAAAGAAGGCTCAGTGGTTCAACTGCCTCGTGACTCAGCTGGAGAAGACCTGGTGATGCACTTCCACAAAAATGCCAGCCCCGGACACCCTGCAGGGCAGCTCCTCCCAGTTGGATTGGATCAGAGTCACAGGCAACCGATGACAGCACACAGCAGTAAACAGTGTCTTTTCCTTGTAACATTCTTCAATTTGTTTTTCATTTCAGTGTTGTTAGAGGGTTATCTTAAAGAAATAGTGTATGCCAGATCATTAACTCGTTCAAATTTGTATACTCATGTCTTTCTCAGTTTTATAAAAGGAATCTGGAATCTTGACTCTTGCTTCTGGTTGCAATCTTACTTTTAAAAGAAACTGTGACTGTTGAGTAAAAATAATAGATACTTTTGCTTACCTCATCTTTTTAAAGACTCCACTGAAAGATAAATACAGATGTACAGAAAGGTAGAGACACCAGGAACAGCAAGATAGAAAGGCAAGGGTGGTGTTATTAATAAACATTGTGTTGTTGTTAGGTGTCATCGAGTTGAGTCCGTATGACTCAGAGAGACCCTATGAACAACACACCTGAATCCCGTCCTATCCTGTGCCAGTCTCACAATCTCTGACACACTCAAGCACATGGCCAGAGTCATCATGTATGTTAACCCAAGTGGTCAAGCACCTTCCTCTCTTTCACCAACCTTCCACCTTCCCAAGCATGATGCCCTTCTCCAAGGAGTAACCTAGCAACAAGCCCAAAGCATGTGAGCCTAAGTTGTCGTCATCTTTGCCTCCAAGACAGTGACCTACCTACCTGCCCTCAAAGAGCCCATGTTCTCAGAGATAACAGATTAAACTCTTAAACACTCATTGCTGTTGAGTCAGAACTGACTCCTAGCTGACCCTCCAGCAGGTTTTCAGAGACCGTCAATCACAGAGGAGAAGCCCATCTTCTCCCCTCTGCAGCTGCTGGACCCAAACCGCCTCCCTTTAACTTGATAGCACAGCAGACTCCTCACTAAGTAGGCAAATGAATGACTGTGATAGAGTATAAGGACCAGAGTGTTTAGCATTAGGTTTGGGCAGTGAAAAAGAGAGGGTGTTTCTTGTTGGGTGGTTGATTTTGGGTGTTTTTTTTTTATTGTATGTAGTGGTGGTGGTGGTGGTGGTGGTGGTGGTGTTTCTTTCCTTTGCTTCATTCTCCCCGAGCCACTCAGTTTAGATGAATGAGAGACACCTCTGGAGAAGGTAGACCTTTGAACTGTGTATTAAAGATTATGTAGATGCTAGTCATGTGGGTGGAAAGGTGCAGAGAACTGGAGTGAGATAGCAGAAGGTACTTTGCAAGATTTGATACGTATGAGACAGTACCACTTGGACCAGGACACAGTCAGGTGGATTGTTTTAAGAGCCTCCCTGTCTTCTTCTGCCTTTACCAAGAGATCTTTTGTTAACCTAAGTCCAGCCAGTCACTGTCCTACTCAGGACTCAGTAAGCCGCTTCCTTTCTCTCAGTCAAAGCCAATGTCCTGCAGTGACTACTGCCTGTACATAGTTGCTGGCCCACCTCAGGGATGGTGCAGGATGAAGCAGTGTTTATTCTCTCAGATAAAGGGTTGCAGACAGTTATAGCTGACTGGCAGCCCCTGGCAACCACCCAGCATCAATCTGCCACCCTCCTTCTTTAGCTCCTGCCTCTGTCAAACTCTCTGCTTGTTCCGTTCTAGCACCTGAACCTCCTTGTTCCTAGGATAAATTGCCTCTGGGACTTTGCATTTGTGTTCTTTTGTTTAGTCTTCTTCCAGAAGAACACTTAGGCATGACTTACATCCTTAATGTCTTTAAATGTCTATCAGATGTTACCTTAACTTGCCTCTCTGTCTGAAAGAACAGTGCTCTGTCTTTCAGCCTCAGTACTTTCCTCACTTCTGTCTTGCTTCATAATATAGCATCTGTTTTATTGCTTAGCCTGCCTGCTTATTAGTTATCTCTCTCTTCTAAAAGACAAGCCCTGTAAAGCAGGGCTTTTGCTTTTATTTTTTCCTGTGAAACTGTGGTAATATATAAATAATTAACATATTAAGATATATAGATACACACACTAATTTAGTGAGACCATTGCTTTTCCATTATCTAGAACAAATTATGTGACATTTGTTAGGTGCTTGTCAATATTTGATGGTTAAGAATTAAGGTGAAGTCTGAAAGGTCTCACTCATGGAGGAGCACGACTTTGATACAAAAAGGGTTAATGGCTACAAGATGGTAGACACTGAGAAGTCTAGAATTTTAAGAACTGAATTAAGATGCATTATCAGAGTTTTGTTTTAAAAACATCACTCTAGCAGCTATTAGGAACCTTGATTTGGCCGAGGTCACGTGAGAAGAAAGAGCTGTTAGAAGAAAGATGCTTAGAATAACCTGGATGATCATCGGTGAGCGCCGTAACACTATGTTTTCTTTCTCCGCAGTCCATAACATGCATTCTTTTTTCTTTTTTTAACATGCATTCTTACATAGCGCTGTTCAGTGGTTATAAGTTAGTGTATGTAATAGAATTGTGATGAGCTCTAGTGTGTGAGAATGTCTGTGAGAGGTTGTATTGTGTTAAGCTACCTGCAGAGATGCCAGAGCTCTCAGAAAAAGGGTCTGAAGTTTTTGCAGAGATAAATTTCAAAAGCAGATACTTAACTAGGATGTTCTGGCTAATTTGATTTCACAAGCATTTTCAAAGATCAACTCTGATGTGCTCATGATCACTTCATTTGGAGAGGAAGTATAATGGAGAAGTGTCTGATTCACTCCCTGGGCTGCTTAAGGACTCAGGAAAGAATTGGAGGAAATAGAAGCCATTATAATACTGTGGTAACAAGCAGAATACATTTCGTTCTATGAAGGAGATGGGGGAAATTTTGTCTATTACTAGGTATATGTCATACGAATATTTATTTTAAAGAAGTGGGCTATAATAAGAGTTGTTGTTGTATACCGTAGAGTTGGAACTGACCCCATAGCTGCCTGTTCAGGGTTTTTTCAGAGGCAGTTAATCACACGGGAGGAGACTGCCCATTCTTCTGTGGAGCAGCTGGTAGCCTCGAACCACATGCCTTAGGGATTGCAGCACAGTTTCTTGCCACTAGGCCACCTATCAAACATAAAAATCTGTACAAGACTGTTTGAATCCACCTGCTTCCAAAGAACAGCCTTCCCCACCCGTGCAGCTTACTGCTTCAGAAAACCTGCTACTGGATCAGCTGTGAGTTGGTTCCTGTTTGACACTACACAATAACAACCATAGAAAAAGCTTTAAGAGCCTAAATCTCCAGTGATGCAGAAGACATGACAAAGCTGTGACTATTTTCAAGTGTTTTTCAGTCAAATACATAGAATATGTAATCTTAATTGTCTATGAAGACATAATAATGAGTAAATTGAGTAGTGAAAAGTACAAGATAAAGAATAATCATGCATTGACTGTGTGTAAATCACCTATTATGTTGAATAGAATAGACAGGCAGCCCTTAATTGTATATAAGGGACTTCCATTTCCACAGATGCCAGTAACTGAACCAGCTATCTCCTGTGGTCTCCGCCTTGCCAGTGGAAAATCACCGATGTTTGAGGGTCTAAATCATGCTTTAAGGAAAAATGGCAGAGCAAGCTTTTAAGAGGTTGGAGACATTAGGACTATTACAGGGTTTGTCACTTTTAACCTAATAGACTCCGGGTTTGAATGACTTTGTTCTGAAATATTTATTTTCCTGTTTAAATATTCATTGCTGTGAGATGGCAGAACTCAGCCTCAGGGGAGAAGTAGATCTGGCTTCTCTCTCCGAGTAATTTCAAAGGATCCATGTTTAGAAGACAAGTTATTGGGAGACAAATTTGTAGTAGTCTTACTGGTGAAGCCTGCACTTGCCCTTACTCACTGCCAATGAATTCCAGCTTAGAGTCGCCTTCTGTTGGGTTTGCAAGGCTATAAATCTTTGTGGATGGAGATTGTCCATTTTTCTCCCTCAGAGCAGCTGGTGGAGTTAAACCTCTGATCTTTCAGTTAGTGGTGTAAAATGTAAAGCACCATGACACCATTTTATTCTAAGCCTGAACGTAAAGTGTATTACCTGTTTGGGGGTATTTGGGGTTTTTTCCCCCCCTCTCTCTCCTCGTTGTCTGTTTGCAAGAGCTCATGGCCCACCCACCCACTTACCCCCTCAGTTCCATCTCTCTGTAACACAGCTGTGGCACAATTATTTTTGGATCCTGGTCTTTGATTACACAGTCACTCTCTTTTAGAAGGAGCAGCACTAGGAATGTTAGTAGGTTAAGTGCTGGGCGGCTAACCAGAAGATCAGCGGTTCGAACTATCAACCTGCAAGAGAAAGATGAGGCAGTGTCCTTCTGTAGTCAGGTGGAAGGAGGAGGGCCCAATCTGACCTCTCTTAACGTCACAAAGGAGAGTGGTCCTCATCAACATCTCCAGTACCAAACCACTTCCATAAGGTCAGGCGTGGCTTCCACAGTCCACACCTACTTCTACTGATTCCAACATCAGTCTCTCCTCCTACGTCTGAAATCTGTTGAAGTAACCATAATGATCTCACAGACACACATTCAAAGATAAGTTTAATAGGGAAGTAAACAAGTGCCAGTTCAGGTTGGCAACAGGATACGATTCCTCAGCCAAAATAGGTTCTTAGGCATGCTTGTGGGCCCTTTGACCTTCAGCAGCTTGTTACGTGTTCTGGAGGTGACTACGACCCATAGTAACCCTGTGAACAAGAGTTCTGCCCCTTGCCCCTATCCTGAGCCAAGCTCACCGTCTCTGACATTCCTGACCCTCCAACATTCCAAATATGATGTCCTTCTCCAAGGACTGGGCCCTCCTGAGAACATGAGGTCAGATGATGTTTCCAAGTCCTTGTCTTCCTACGAGCAACAGCCTGGCTTCATCTTCTCCAGGACAGCCATGTTTGTTCTCTTGGCCATCCATAGTATATTCAGCACTCTTCTCCAGCCCCACAGCTCAAAGGCATCAACTCTTCTGTCTTCCTTAGTCATTCTCCCTCTCTAGCTCCATAGCAAGTGACTGAGAAGATCATATCCTGATGAGGCTTACTTAGTACTTTTACTTTTGGCATCTCCTCTCAGTTCTTTGCTTGGTTGGAGGTCCAGGCTCTGGCTCCATGGGGCAGCCGTCCCAAGTCCACTCTGTCTCGTGTTTTCTATCGAGGTGGCTGCTGCTCTCATGTGTCCCTGGTGCACAGGAAACCTTAACCCCAAAAGGCATGAGTTGCACTCTCTGCCTCTTTTTCCTTGCTGGTAGTGCAGTCCCCAGTCTTCTGCTAATCTACCTCAATTCCAGCGTGGGGGGGGATGGGGAAAATGGGCCAATCTCATCATGACTAATTTATGCATGCCCTGTGTCAGCTTTCTTTCCAGGCGTGGTAAAAATCCAAGCTGATGGCTCAGGAAGCCATTTGGACCAATAATCCCATGACACCACACCTCCAACTAAGATTTTCAGCTTAAGAGACTCAGTGGAGGACAGAGAGTGCTGAAATTGAGTCAACAGCATTGGGGTGGCAGTTTCGGCTCTTAGTTTAGAAGTATTTGTTGTTAAGCCTGCATTTTGGTTGAATTGCATTTTTGTTTTGTGTGGAATACCAGTTGATGTTTATTCCCTTGTCTGTAGGTTTTATATATAACAATCTTCTATTTTTACATGACTTAGGTTCTGACGTTCCTCTCATGATCTCCTCTCTCCTCTCTGCCCACTACCAGCGATGTAGAGATGCTACAGGACTTTTCTGGAGTCACTTGGCCCCCAGAAATTCTCTGCACTTACATCCAGTCAGTGCCTTCAAAGCAGGTGTTTTAGAGTGTGTTCCTTAAACTCCTGGGCTCAAAATTGCCAGGGCCCATTCCAGCACACTCAGCTATATTTGTAGGGAAAAGATCTTTGCACTTCTAAATATGTTCCCTGGGTGGCCGTTAATGCATGATAAAATGTGGGAATCTCTATTCCAGGAGCCAGATGAAAGATGGGTTTGTGCACAGCATAGTGAAATGAAGGTGTAAGTAAGTGACTGAGGTGACAGAGCAGGCAGCAGGACTACCTGTTTCGAGGCTCCTTCCTTGGAATTAAACAGTATTTCCCCTCAAATTGATCTTTCAAGTGGTGTGTGGTTTTTATCTATTCCTGTAATCAGAACAAGAATTGATGCCTTTGAGTTGTGCTGGAGAAGAGTCTTGAATATACCATGAACCGCCACAAAAACAAACAGGTCTGTTTTTGAGAGGGTGAAACCAAGTCTCTCCTTGGAGGCTAGGATTTTGAAGCTTCATCTCACATATTTTGGGCATGTGACCCGGAGAGACTGACCTCTGAAAAAGGACATCATGTTCAGAAGGGTGGAGAGGCAGTACAGGAGAGGAAGACCCTGAATGAGATGGATTGGTACAGTAACTGGGGCGATGGGGCGGGCGGGCGTTAAAGTTAGAGAGACTGGCTCAGGACAGGGCAGAGTTCAGAGCTGCTGAACATGGGGTCATTATGGGTTGCAGGCAACTTGGCGGCACGTAACAGCAGCCATCCTTAATTCTTTTTTTAACTTCTTTGAGACCCCAGCCCCTAATTACATTCCGGACAACCAAATGAAAATGAACTCTTAGAAGTCAACCTGAAAATGGACTTCAGAGGATAAATTTCAAGCTCATGTTACCTATATGACATCTCATGGCTATGGTATAACTTACATTCGTTTTGAATAAGAAAGTACTTTAGTCTAACATACTTTTGCTCTCAGATGTGTTTTTCAGATTCTTTAAACATTTAATACTCTCTGCTCTGGATAGTCAGTGAATTTTGTTGAGATAAGAAAAGCAAATGCTCTTTTTCTACATAGTTCTCCCTTTGGTGACTCTGGTTCGTTGTTTGTTGTGGTAGACCCGAGCCACGTCACTGGTGGTGTCTGGCCCTGTGCCATCCTCACAATCGTTGAAGGTCTTCCTTTTTTACTGACCCCCTACTTGAACGGAGCCTTACTGGTGACTTACTGGTACAGAGTTGCACTGCCAACCCAAGTGCATTAGGTTTGAATCCAACAGCTGCTTCTCAGGAGAAAGATGGGCAGTCTCCTGCCTCTGAAAGTCTGCTCATGGGTCACCTGTGAGGTAGTTTTGACTCTACAGTACCTAACAACTACTTTACCAACTAGGATGTCCTTTCTAGGGACTGTGCCTTCTTGGTAACATGCCCAAATTATATGAGGTGAAATCTTGCCGGTTTTGTTCCTAAGGAACATTATTGTAGCAGTTTGAAGAAAAACGAAAGATCTGTACAATAGGTAACTTGGCTGTTTTAAAATTTTCAAGGTCTTTTGAATGCAAAATATTTCAGACGCCAAAGGGAAGTTTGGCAGATTTGAGGAGTGGCATTGTTAAATTTTAAGTTTTAAGAAAAATTAAAACTCAAAGGTAAACTTAGAGAATGCTGGTAGTCTAATGCATAAGGAGTTGCACTGCCAACCCAAAGGGCAGGTGGTTTGATTCTACCAGCCGGTCCTTGGTAAAAAGCTGGGCAGTCTACTCCAGTACAATTTACAGCTTCTAAAAACCTGATAGAGAGTCAGCTGTGAGTCAGGTCCC
This sequence comes from Elephantulus edwardii, assembly GCF_000299155.1. Lineage (NCBI taxonomy): Eukaryota > Metazoa > Chordata > Mammalia > Macroscelidea > Macroscelididae > Elephantulus > Elephantulus edwardii. The sequence continues at coordinate 12,049,191 of NW_006399836.1, forward strand.
ACTCGATGACAGTAAGTGATTGAGTGGATAATGAATTTTGCCCTATGTCTAGTAACTAAGCACATTGTTTTATCTTTGTACTGCTTGGTCAGTCATTTTATGTCTCTGGATTTTCTTCTTGGTCTATCCTTGTTTTATTTTCATTTATTTACTGGAGATATTATAGCTAATATTAGTTAGATCTTGGCTGAAAGCAGAGAATATCAGTGGAATGTCTGTCTCCATTTTATTGACTACTCATAGCCATTTGACTGTGTGGATCACAACAAACTGGCTAACTCTGAGAAGAATGGGAATCCCAGAACAATTGACTGTGCTTATGCAAAACCTATACGTCAACTAGGAGGCAGTTGTCAGAACAGAGCAAGGAAATACTGCATGGTTCAAAATCGGAAATGGTATATGCCAGGGATGTGTCCTATCCCCATACCTTTACAATCTGTATGCAGAACAGATCATCCAAGAGGCTGGGCTCTATGAGGAGGAATGTGGCATCAGGATTGGAGGACTCATCAACAACCTGCGTTATGTAGATAACACACCCTTGCTTGCTGAAGTGGAGGAGAACCTAAAGCACTTGCAGAAGGTCGAGGATTGAAGCACAACATCAAGAAAACAAAAATTTTCACCACTGGGACAATTGGCAGTATCATGATAGATGGTGAAGAGGTTGAGATTGTTAACAGCTTTAGTTTGCTTGGCTCCACAGTCAACACTCTTGGTACCAGCAGCCAGAAAATCAAGAGACAGAATACTGAAGAGCAACAGTCTCAGTCTGGAGACTAAAGTGAACCTGATCCAGGCCATGGTCTTTGCAGTTAGGTGCTATGCATCAGAAAGCTGGAAATGACTAAGGATGTTAGGAGAATTGATGCCTTTGAGCTGTGGTGCTGGAGAAGAGTATTGAATATACCGTGGACTGCCAGGAGAACAGACAGGTTCGTCCAACATTTTGCAAGGAAGAACCAGTGCTTGGAGAGGGACATCATGCTTGAGAGGGTGGATGGACAGTGCAAGAGAGGAAGACTCAATGAGATTGACTGATTCAGTGACTGGGGTAATGGGGGCAGGTGTGTCAGAGACGATAAGGTTGGCACAGGATAGAGCAGGGTTCAGAGCTGTTGTACAGAGGGTAGCTATGAGTTGCGAGGGACTTGACAGCATATGTATGACAACAACAGTTTTACCCTAGTATTAGTCTTTCTAAGCTAGGAGTTGAGTAAATTTCTTTTCCCCTTCATGTCAGTGCATCTGGGGAGAAGGCACTCCTTTGGGTGCCATCTGAGAAGAACAATCGACTGTATAGGCACTTTTCTGCTTAGAGCTTTTTGATAAACTCTTTTCACAGAGGCAGGTAAAGATCTGGGCCAACATAAGCAAATTACAGAATCAGAAATACTAAAGGCTAACATATTTCAGTTCTAAATGAAAATGAGTTTCTTAACTTTCTTTTAGATTTTACTGTTGTGTGTACCATCAAATCAGCTGATCCTCCAGTGGGTTTTCAGAGGCATAAATCACATAGGAGGAGAATGTTCCTTTTTCTTCTTGTGGGTTTTTTCTAATAGTTTCCAATTGAAACTAGAATTTTTCTAATTTTATATATGTGTATATATCTATATGTGTGTATATATCTATATGTGTGTATATATCTCTATCTCTATATCTATATCTATAGTTGTTGTTGTTGTGTGCCATCAAGTTACCTGTGACTCATAGCGACCCTGTGACGCAACAGCCCTAAACCTTGCTCTATCCTGTGCCAATCCCACTGTCTCCCACACACCTACCCTGATTACCCCAGTCACTGAATGAATCCACCGCATAGAGGGTCTTTCTCTCCTGTACTGTCCCTCCACCCTCACAAGCATGACGTCCTTCTGCAAGGACTGGTTCCTCCTTGCAGCATGTCCAAAGTATGTCAGATGAAGCTTCAGAATCCTTGCCTCCAAGGAGCAGCCTAGTTTAACCCTCACTAGGATGAACATTTAATTGTGCTAATACGAAACCTATACTTGGACCAAGAGGCAGTAGTCAGAACAGAGCAGGGTAACACTGCATGGTTCACAATAGGGAA
>NW_006399836.1:12052197-12060630 GCF_000299155.1 Elephantulus edwardii
GACTCGATGGCACATAACAACAACAACAACAGGATGAACCTGGAAAAAAATTGTTGGTCAGATTGGCAATGGTAATGAACTGATAAAAATATCCTTTCCTTGAATAATAAAGTCATTTGTTGTTGTTGTTTTTTATAAAAAAACTCACTCAAACTCACTGTTGTTAAATCAGCTTCAACTTCATGGCAACCCTCTGTGGGGTTTGTCAGGCTGTACATTGTTCTGAGAAGGCACCAGTCAGTCTCACTGACTTTTGGATCGTGTACAGAAGTGTTTCGTGATCTGCTTGTATTACTGATCTATTCTGATTTTGTATGTAATATAAAAAGAGGAAAACTTTTAAAATAAGATTTGCAGCCTGTTGCTTAGAAGCAACATGATAGCAGAATGGAATTTGTGATGACCAAACTGAGAAATTAGAGCGAAGTCCATGTTTACGTTCTGGAGGCTTAGCTTAGTAGTAAACAGTTGCACTGCCAGCATAGAAGTATGTAGTTCAAATCCACTGGCGTCTCTGCAGAAAGATGGACAGTCTTCTCTCATGCAGTTTACTACATCTGAAAAACTGCTAGTATGTCAGCCCTGGGGCCGTTTAACTCTGCTAGTCAGCAACATCATAAATAGATAGACACACAAATACCCTTTATTAAAGACTTCATTACTTTAGAAAAAGGAAGATAATTCTATTTTGATACTGTTCCTCCTGTAATACTCTTCTCATAACTAACTTGATTTGGAGCGCAGATAACATTGCGATCATTATTGGTTACATAACTTTCTCACCATCCGCATTTAGTTCTTTTTTCCATCCTCACCTCTCCATGCTATAGATGCTTAAATACCATTAAATAATTGATTCCCATTATATGCAGAGTAAGTTCTAGAAATAAGACCATGATTGATGTTGTTGGTGTGTGCTCTTGAGTTGGAACTGACCCATGGCTGACCCTTCAGTGGATTTTCACAGGCAGTAAAACTCTAGGGAGGAAATTGCCCAGCCTTGCCCCATGAAGCAGCTGGTGGATTTGAACCATACACCTTCGGGATTGCAGTGCAGCTTCTACAACGAAGCCACCAGAGCTCCCTAGATTATGATTATAGACCAGTAAGAAAAATTCACCTATCCCCAAGGAATATGAGTTGTAAATAAGAATAAACCCTTTCTTTAAAGTATTGTTAAAAGTAAATGTGTTAATCCATCCTGAATAATGAGCCTGCAACTGTAAAGCTTCAAGAATCATCTAGTCTGTCTTATTCCCTGAATATACTTGGTTGACTGCCTAATTCTTTCCATTCCACTGCTTAGTTCTCTTGAATTAATTTCCTTTGCCACCTACACTAATTTAGTCCACCTCAGGGGCTCTGATGGCTTAGTAGAAGGTGTTGAGCTGGCAGCCCAAAGATTGTTGTTATTGTTATATGCCGTCAAGTCGTCTGCGACTCATAGCGACCCTATGTACAATAGCCCTAAACTCTGCTCTATCCTATGCCAATCGCACTGCCTCTGAGACACCATCCCGATTACCCCAGTCACTGAATCAATCCACCTCATAGAGGGTCTTCCCCTCCTGCGCTGTCCCTCTACTCTACCAAGCATGGATGTCCCTCTCCAAGGACCTGGCTCTCCTTACAACATGTCCAAAGTATGTCAGACGAAGCCCCAGAATCCTTGCCTCCAAGGAGTAGCCTGATTTAACCCTTTCTCGGATGCATCTGTTTGTTTTCTTGGCAGTTCATGGAACATTCAATACTCTTCTCCAGCACCACAGCTCAAAGGCGTCAATTCTCCTTCTGTCCTCCCTAGTCATTGTCCAACTCTCTGATGTATAACAAGTGATTGCAAAGACCATGGCCTGTATCAGGCACACCTTAGTCTCCAGAGAGACACCGTTGCTCTTGAGTACTTTAGAGAGGTCCCTAACCGCAGACTTTCCCATCGCAATACTTTTTTTATTTCCTGGCTGTTGGTGCCAAGAGTGTTGACCGTGGAGCCAAGCAAACTGAAGCTGTGAACAATCTCAGTCTCTTCGCCGTCCATCCTGATGCTCCCAATTGGTCCAGTGGTGAGAATTTTTGTCTTCTTGACATTGAGCCTCAGTCCATACTGAAGGCTGCAGTCCTTGACCCTCTGCAGTAAGTGCATGAGGTCCTCTTCAGTTTCGGTGAGCAGGGTTGTGTCATCTGCATGACGCAGATTGTTGATAGATCATCCACCAATCCTAACGCCACGCTTCTCCTCATAGAGCCCAGCCTCTCAGGTACACAGTCCAAACCCACCAGCTGCTCTGTGGGAGAAAAATGGACAGTCTCCTTCTAAGGGATTAACTGCTCTGAAAACCCGCTAGACGGTCAGCTGTTGGGCCTTTTCCACTGAGTTGTGAAAGCTTCCTGCCTCTTGACCATTACCGTTGACCCAGCCCTGGCACTTGTCTCACCTCTGGTTAATCCCGCAGTGTTCTCATTACCCAGCTAAGAATCTGTCTCCCCACCTCTAGGATAATCCCACATACTGTTACCCAACTGGGATTCCACTTTCCCCCCTTTTGTCAGGAAATAGCAGCCAAATTCGTCAATAGGTTGCTCGTTTGGGGTCAGGAAAGAAGGAGATTTGAGGGCAAGTCAAGGTAACTAGGAAGATAGTTGACTCAGACTCATTCCGAAGGAAGGCAGTAAATTCATTTTGAGACATGACCAAGATTATAATGTGAGTGGGGTGCAGAGCAGGAGTCTCCTGTAAGACTTGGAAATGTGCACCTGGGAAAATCAGATGTAAAGGAAGAGACTCGGGTGGCTGGCACATGCAGGAGATGGCGCTTGTTGGCTCAAATCCCTTGCAGCCAACAAACAGTCCATTTTACAGGTGGAGAAATAGGCCTAGAAAAGGTAAAGCGTCCATCCAGAGCCTAGTAAGAGGTATATTGAGAGCCAGCCTAAGGTCTGGCCACCAAGCTGATGCTCTTTCTCCTGTTTTTTTTTTTTCTTTACCTTCCGTGAAAGCATGGGAGAAAAGCTTGCATCTCCGAAGCATTCAAAGGTCCTGGATAGGTGCGTGAAGTGCTGTGATTGCTGTGTGAGAGCCTGATCAGATAAAGGGATGAGAAATCTTCCTGGGTTATACATTTTTTGTGTCTGATGAGAACTCGTTACTGTGCATTTGAATTTAGAATTAAAGCATATTTTGCATTGTTCACCAAAAGGTCGTGTATGATAAAGGGATTTGGATTTTATCACTCCTGTTGCTACCTGTGATCGTAAGTGGAAGATAGAACTGTTCACTTGAAGTTTATTATTATTCTCTTTGATCTTCACTCCCATCAAATGAAAACTCCTGAATCTGTGGTTTCTGGATGGAAGGAAGTCATGGGCACAAAGCACTTAAATAATTCCTTCCCCCTCCCACCTTCATCTCCAGTTTGCTATCAGCCTAATTGTCAGCATTTTCTTCATGTTTTATTCCTTCTTTGGCTGTGGAGCCAAACACAACTGCTTGTATAACATGCATGTGACTCTACAGATAGGTACTGTTGTGTACCGCAGAGTCAGAACTGACCCGTAGCTGACCCTCCAGTGGGTTTCTAATCACACAGGAAGAAATTGCCTGTCCTTCTCCCATGGAGCAGTTAGTGACCTCAAACCGCGTGCCTTCAGGATTGCAGTGCAGCTTCTTGGCACTAGAATATTTAACACTTTTAAGTTTTAGATGCCATATAGAATTCTATAACATATGAGACTAGCCCCACCATTATAAATATAATAATCTAATAGAAGTGATAAGAATACTTTGCACATATATCAGGTATAATACTTTGCACTTATAAGTGCCTCTTATTTATTAGCAGTACAAGCTGAGTATGACTGCAAGGGCCTAATTGCACTAGAAGCGGAAAACGCAGGCTTTTGCTGGAGGTGTGCTGTCGTGGGCACTGTGCTTGTTTCTCTTGTTGCTATGGAGATATTCTGATTCATGGTGACCCTGTGTATGCAGAATAGAAGCACTTTGTAGGATTTTCCAAGCTGAGATGGTTTGGCAAAGGATCGCCAGGCCAATATTCTGAGGTATCTTGAGATAGATTTGTATTGCCAACATTTTGATTAGTGGTCCCGTGCTTAAACAGTACTAGCACTTTTCATTCTTTGTCTCATTTTAGTTTCAAGTAAAAAGTAGTTGCTGAGAGTCAGTCCTGACTCACAATGAGTCAGAATGGAACTGTGCCTCAGCCACTTGCACTGGCTGCTTCTCACCTTCTCCTTGGTCCTTCTCATCTTCTCTTCTTCTGGAAGCTCCCCTGATACCTGCTTAGTATCCTCGCCGCACACATACCTCACATGACAGGTGATGGGAGCTCCTCAAGAGGCACACTTGCAGGGAATGCAGCCAGGGTCTCCCGCGTGGAAGGTGTTTCCCACTGAACCAACCACCAGTGACAATGCCCAGGCTTTCCAGTAAGTAGCTTTTTACTTCCGTTTTGTAGTTGAAGATACTTAGGGTTAGTTTCTTGACCAAACTGACAAGAACCAGAAAGAAGGTCATCAATTCAGGATTTTAACCCAGGCTTACTTGACTCTTAACCCTTTCCACTGGGGGTTGATAAACGAGGAAGCCAAATCCGGACCACTCCTCTCTTTATATGACTAATGAACTTGGAAGCATTTTTACATTTTTCTCAAGATTAGTCAAAAAGAAATAAGAAAGACTATATTTGAGATGGGGGCAAGGGGATAGGCAATTTCTGTTTCTCTGTTAATAAGGTTTTATTGGAACACAGTAGCAGTCTTTCATCTGCATGCTTTCTCCGATAGCTTTATGCCTTAACAGCAGAGTAGGTTAATTGCTGGTAATTATGATAGAGACCAAAACCAAACCCACTGCCATTGAATTGGACTCTTCCAACTTGTAGTACCAATCATTGGGTTTCTAACCTTTACAGGAAGAGACTGCCCATCTTTCCCTACAGAGCAGCTAATGACTTTGAACCACCAACCTTTCAGTTATTGCTCAACATGTGACAGAGACCACAGAACCTACAGATGCTGAAGTGTTTGCCAGCTGGCCCTTTACATGAAAGTATACTGACCACACTTAGTAGAATGTCCACACTTTCTAGGAGTGACTTCACGGAGAAAGGACTATATGCTTTGACCCTTTATGGCCAGCAGTTTTTTCCCTTTGTACGTGAGTGTTCTAGATCGAGGCCACAGCATGGGGCAAAAGACTGCTCCCTTTTATGGCAGCCTGGCTCTGGTGTGGGCACCCAACATTTCTGAGGAGTAGTCTGAGTCATTGCTCTGATGGTATCGTGTCTCGAGAACTGGCCTGCTAATCCAAAGGCGATGCTGTCTGGCTGTTGGAGTTCACCCAGCAGCTCCACAGAAGAAGGATGGGCAGTCTCCTCTCGTGTGGTTTGCTGTCTCTGAAAACCCACTGGAGAGTCAGCTCTTGACTTAATAAGTAGTATTCATTATAACAAATGATAGTCAGGAATAATGTGTAACAGGACTAGGAAAAATGGTTGTAGATTCCAAATGAAGATACCGCATAGAATGATGTTGTTAGGTGCAATAGAGCTCGCCTAGGACTCATAGTGACCCTGTGAACAACAGATCTGAACCCTGCCCTAGCCTGTGCCAGCCTCGGCATCCCTGACATACTAACGCCCATTGCTGCAGTCTTTGTGTCAGTCTGTCTTATTGGGAGTCTTTCTCTCTTTTTCTGATTCAATGCCTTTTCCAGCATAATCGCTTTTCCATAGACTTACCCCTTCTGGTAGCATGCCCAGAGGATGCGAGATGGTGCTTCACCGTCATCTAAGGAGTGTCCTGGTTGCTCGTCCTCCACTACAGATTTGACTGCTCTCTGGCCATACTCTTCCCCGACACCACAACTCCAGGTCATCGCTGCTGCTTCTGTCTCGTGGTGCAGTGGCTAGAAATAGCAACTTGAGAATCGGCTTCCATTTAGATTGGGGTCTGTGGTAGTTATTAGCTGTGTGATTTTTTTTAAAAGTTATTTAACCTTTTTAAACTTTCCTCATCAGTAAAGGAATACCTGCCTTACAAGGTTGTGAGATTTAGATAACTAAAGGTATATAAAGTGCTGGTGCTCCAGTGGTACGTACTGAAAGGTTGGCAGTTTGAACCCACACGGTGACACTTCCCAGGAGAAGAGACCTGGTGATCGGCTCTTGTAAAGATTGCAATAGAAAAATCCGATGGAGCACCTCTCTCTGCCATCCAGGTTTCCCAGGAGTTGGAATAGAATCAGTGACATGGAAAGTGTGTGGCTAGAGAAACACAGTACATGTTTATTGCGTGATGGTGAAGCAAAGTCTAGAAAAACTGGCAAAGAGGACTTTACAGCGTACTTAGGAAGCAGTGTTGCTTTGCATCACTAATTTGCTACTCAGGTTATTTCATAAGCAGATTGTATTGGTAAATAATACATATTTTTTAAAATGACAACCAGTCCTTATAACTCCCACATTTCACTCTTCTGTAAATAATATTGTTGCCGATGTTGTTAGATACGGTTGACTCATAGCTGACCCTCCAGCAGGTTTTCAGAGGCTGTAAATCTCACAGGAGAAGATTGCCCATCCTTCCCTCAAAGGAGCTGCTGGTGGATTCCAACCATGTACCTTTGGATTGGCAGCATAACTTTGAGATAACTAAGTTTTATTCTTCCTGTTATTCTCACTTGAAGTCATAATTTATTTGCTAGGAGAGAAAGGAGTTATAGTTAAATCTTCATTAGAGTCTTGTTAGTTGAAGTAGCAATTTTATTTACATGATCCTTATTTTTGCTCTGTAGAAGGGAAAGTTCATAGAGTACAAAATTCAGGAAAAGAGCATATGCCTAGACTTGTTGATTTTCCTAGGAGAAATAAGCCGCTTAGCTTTATTATGTTAAAAATATAGTTTCATATAAACCAAGAATTATAGGCATGTCTAGGAATAATCATGTCAAGTTTTATATCTCATAGTTTGTCTTGAGGCTAGTATATGTCTTTACGGGACTTAGAATTTTGGGATGTGCCCTGGAAATACAGAACTATTTTTGATAATAACAATATGTACTTGGGGACAGAATTAAACATTGCAAGACATATATGAAATAACATGTGAAAATCTCTCCTGTCCCAATTCTATCCCCTTAGTGTATAGATGATAAAGGAGCCCTGGATGGATCGTGAGTTACAAAGTCACTGCCAACCAAAAGGTCACGGATTCAAAACCACCCAGTGCTCCAGTAGATAAAGATCAGGGATCTCCTCCCATCAAGATTTACAGTCTTAGTAACGGTGGATCATAATTGACTTGGCAGCAGTGGGAGCCTGTAGATCCATTAGTTGTTGAGTTGGATTATTTTAAACAAAAATAAAAAGAAATTTCTACAGACAATAAAATAACTTCATGCCTTCCTACCAGAGACTTTTCTTTTACGGAGTTTTTAACTGTTTGTTTTACATTTCTCTGTAGCCCACAGTACATAGCTGCCATTTGTGAATCGTATGGAACGTTTCTACCTTTCTTTCTCCATCTCTCACTGCTCATTGCTGTGTTTGTTCAGCTGAACCAGAGCTGTCATGATTTCACCTGTGGGAGAGTTAATAATGTGTCCTTTTGTGCCGCAGTGTCATTCCCATTAGGGGCTGAGGTGGCAGATAGAGGGCTCAAGTGAGGGAGATGAGTCTGAGAGGAGTCGTCAGCCTTGGAAAAGCACCCCATCCCTTTCTTTAAACTTGGAAACTTGATCCTGAGCTTTCACCAGCTATGTAGTAGACCCTTACGGTGGACTCCTGGGAGATTTTATCACTAGAGATCCCTGGTGCTCTGACTAGGCTCACCAAGCCCCTGGAACGTGAAGTCTCTCTTTCAAATGTGTCTTCAGCCGGTAAATCGTGGGAGAGGCCCCCCGAAGTGGGGAGCTGTCACTGGTAGATGAAAGTAGGCAGGAGAGATTCTTTCCCTGTTAGGGTCGGTCTTCCACAGCCCCCAGCAGCACAGGAGAAGTCCTCCCTAAGCCTCCAGAGATAGAAGACTTTGATGGGTAGCAAACAGCTTTTGTAGCATGATTTCTAAGACTTAGACAAAGGCAAGCTTTTTATGTGAAGCAATTCTTACTACCTAATAGAAATGATTCTTACACTGGAGACAGCTGGAATTTGAGGCTCACTTATTTTAAAATGAAAGTTAGTAATGAATGTTTGTCTTAAGACGCATCACTATTCAGAGTAGCGTTGGTAACTCAGTGGTTCAGTTTCATTTTGTTTTCTTAATTAGTTATGTATATTCTTGTATATAAGGCCCCAGGAATAGATGGTATACCAATTGAAGTATTTCAGATAATAGATGTTGCCCTGGATGTGCTCACCAAGTTGTGCCAAGAAATCTGGAGAACAACCACTTGGCCAACTGACTGGAAGAGATCTATAT
>NW_006399836.1:12062551-12083260 GCF_000299155.1 Elephantulus edwardii
GGATAGAGCAGGGTTTAGGGCTGTTGTGCATAGGGTCGATATGAGTCGGAAACGACTCGACGGCACATAACAACAACATATTCTTGTCACTCTTTTCACGTTGTTGTATACTGTCTAGTCGGAACTGAACCATAGCTGACCCTCCAGCAGGTTTTCAAAGGTAGTTAATCGCGACGGGAGGAGATCGCCCATCCATCTCCTGTGGAGCAGCTGGTGGAATCGAACCTTGTGCAGAGCAGCTTCTTGCCACCAGAGCTTCCTCTTTTTACATTAAGAATATACATATTTTTCAGGTTTTATTGCAAAAATAGATTTTATTTATGAGGGTAATGAGAAGACTTACAGAATTTTGTTGTTGTGTACCATAAAGTCCTAACCAACCCATAGCTGACCCTCTGGCAGGTTTTCAGAGGCAGTTAATCACACAGGATGAGATTGCCCTTCCTTCTCTCGGGGAGCATTGGGTGGCCTCGAACCACGTGCCTTTGGATTGCAGAGTTCATTTACTGTCTTGATTTTGGCAAGGGCTTTATGAGTATTTTTGCCCTCATGTTGATTGAGTCCAGATCCTAGTGATCCTCTGTTGATGCTGTTACGTACTGTTGGGTCAGAAGTGACTCATAGCTGATCCTCCCACGGGTTTTCAGAGCAGTAATTGCATAGGAGATTGCCCTTTGTCCTGGAGAGCAGCTGGTAGATTCAGAACTGACCAGTCGGCGTGGCAGCACTGCTTCTTACCAGTAAGCCACCAGAGCTCGCTATGTAATGCTGTTGTCACTGTGTATCATCGAGTTGGAACTGACCCGTAGGTGACCCTCCAGCAAATTTCCTGAGGCAGTAAATCCCGCGGGAGGAGCAGCTGGTGGATTTGAACTGTGTGCCTTTGCATTGGCAGTGAAATGCCTTACCAGTAAGCCACAGGAGCCCCCCGTGTTGTTGTAGTGTGCCATTGAGTCAGAACGAACGACGCGTGGTTGACCCTCCAGCAGGTTCTCAGAAGCAGTGGTTGACCCTCCAGCAGGTTCTCAGAAGCAGTGAATCACACGGGAGGAGATTGCCAACCTTTTCCCATGGAGCAGCTGGTGGACTTGAACTATATGCCTTCGGGATTGCAGCACAGCTTCTTACCACTAGGCCACCAGCGCTCCCTATTGTGTACTGTAAATTTTTGTTGTTGCAGACTTTATGACTGAAAAAGTGGACTTATTTACTATTACTATGTTTTTTCATGACTATTAATGCCATAGTAGCACATTTTTGTTACATATTTACATTTCATCTCTTACTTTCATGTAGATCCTTACCTGCTTTTCTGTTGCATGTATGTTTCTTACTCATTTGTTTATCCTCCTGCATGAATGATAGTAATCCCGTCTTGATTGTTGCAAATACTTAACATCCATCCCAGCTGGTTTTTTCCTTTGAAATACATTTCCTCCTGTCTTCCCCCTGGATCTACTCCTCTCAATCCTTCCTTTCTTTCCTCTTAGTGTAACCAAATCTGTTTCCTTTTTTTGTTTCGTTTTAGTTCTCATATTTATTTTGTACTTAAGAATCTGACACCATTGATTACACTTCCAAGTTGTCATCATTTTAGTGTCCAAATTAGAGTATATTTTTTCTTTCTGGGATTTTTCTTTGATAGGAAGTATTAGGTAAGGGGCTAATTTTCTTTTCTTTCTAAAGGTGACCAACGACTATAAACAGTTCTTTGTGTCACTGACTTGAAACATTGCCTTTCTCTTCTGTTTCTAGCTGAGTCTCTTAGGATTGTCATTGTTCCACTGATCACTGTTTATATCCCTGCTATTTAATTACAGTAGATATACAGAGGTTTCATATATGATAGAGCATACCCTTTTTTATAGATTTTTCCTTTTTCAAGCTTTTCTGTGGTTTTCAAACAGGAGTTTTAAATTTCATCTTATTTCCTCCCTTGGGTGCCATTGATTGCAGATGAGAAATGACATTTAAGCACATGCTATTTGGAAAGGATGAACTTTTACATAGAAAATATCCTTCTAGAAAAAAATATGCATACATTTGTAATTATTCAGGGTTTTGCATGCTATATATTGTACTTTTTAATGTGTTACTGTTTTGAGTAACTAATTGTTAAATAATTATATATCTCACACATTTTTATTGTTAGATTTGCTAGTTTGTCATTCTTGTGACTTCTAAGTATATAATATTTGTGGAAATAATTGGTTTCTTTTTGTGATTTATCTTCATTGTATGCAGAATGAATAATAGTCATGAGTCCAATTTTATTTTTAATAACAGTGACATTTATTTTATTGTTTTTATAATGATTGCTGATGGTTTTATTGCCTTATTTTTCCCCCCCCTTTGGTATAATTGACATACCAGGTGTCAAGGTTAACAGATTTTAGCAACTTGATAAACCTGTTTTCAGTCCCATAACTTAAAGACATCAGTTTTTCTCTGGTTTTTCTTACTCAGTGTTCTGCTTTCACATGCACACCATGGACTGAGTCAGGTGCACCCCAGTCCTCAAATTTATTTTAATGTCCCTAATGACTAACATTATTGAGCCACCTTTTTATGTGTTTTCTCTTTACTTCTTTATCTTTTTGTGGAAAGTATCTATTGAAGCCTTTAACCAATTTTTTTTTAATTGCCTTGTTTTTTTTATTATGCCTTGTGATAGTTCTGTATAAATAGTCATAGAATCTGTATACAGATAATTTGTCAAATATATGTATTATGAATATTATCTCCCCGTTTCTGTCTTGGCTTTTTTATTACCTTAATAAAATCTGTCAGGAAGCAGAAGTTTTACATTTTGACCAGTCTGGTGATAAAGGGTAAAATGTTTGAACAGCTTTTAAAGAAAATGAGATCATTTCAGTGTTGTAGAGACAAACTAAGGTAAATAGACTGTAGTAATTTATTTTAGAAAATGTGCCTGGGCATAAAGTGAGCAGTACATTTAAGGTAAAATCAGATTTTGTGTTGGTAACAGTCTTTGTTCCAAAGGGCATGAGTTTTAATGTGGTATCCTAAAACCCTCTTTTTTTTTCTTTTTTCATTACAAGGAAGTGAGGGGATAGCTTGTTTTCTAATGTTTTTAAACCCAAACAGTCCACATCACCAGGTGCACCCCAGGAGATAGAGGTGGCCATATGCGTCTGTGAAGATTGCAGAGTTGGAAATTGTAAGGGACACTTCTTCTCAGTCCTGTTGAGTCTCTGCTTAGGAATCATCTCCATAGCATGGAATTTTTAGTGGAAAGAAATTAGTACTTATCACTGGGCAGAAATAAAGCGATACAAACCCAGATTTTCACTATTTGGTCTATAAAACTTTGATGACTAAGCCATAGGAGTGAGGAGTTTATAGAAATATTTGTATTTGAATCCTTTAGCCATCCCTGCCACTTCCTTCCAGGATGGTGTCTCAGTGGTTACCAGCTTGAGTCTACAGTGAAATACTGGCTTTGCTTTTAATGGAAGAAATGGCTAGTGAGGAGATTGTTCCTCAAGAAGGGAAGATGAGCAGAAATTCAACTAGTTTCTCAGAAGAAAAAAGAAGGGAAGATGAAGGTTTTAAAATAATTATTACTCCTAATTTCAATCCTTTATATTGGGGAGCTCTGGTGGCCTGACGCGTAGGAGACTGCACTACTAGCCCAAAGGTGGTGCTTCTCTAGTGGTTCGAATCCACAGCAGTTTCACAGGGAAAAGATGGACCATTTCCTTCCACACAGTGTACGGTCCCTTAAAACCCGTTGGTAGTTCAGCTTTCCAACTAGATAGCAATGAGAGAGGTCGATCAGACCTTGGAACTAAAAGTGCGCAAACACCTGTAAAGCCAAAATGTTACTGTGTGCTGACAAGTTGGAACCAACTCACAGCTGATCCTCCCACAGGTTTTCAGAGGCTGTAAATCGCAGGGGAGGAGGTGGTTGTTCTCCCAGAGAGTGACTGACTTGTCTTTGGATAGATAGCACCAAGCCATAGAACCAAAATAGCCTCTAATAATTGTCTGTTGTTGTTACGTGCCTTCAAGCTGCATATGACTCAGTGACCCTGCGAACTGCTGATCTAAACCCTATTCTCTCCTGCATCATCCTTATCATCTCCGCAACACACTTGAGCCAGCTGCCTGAGTCCCTGTAGTAGGGTCTTCCTCTCCTTGGCTGACTGTCCACCTTTTCAGCAGTTGTCTGTGGTGAATGTATAGTCCCTATTGAAACTTCACTAATCTCACTGGATTCCAGATAAGCATCTAAGAGTGATGTCAGGTTTGGGAATTGGAGTCTTGCTGTATTAGTATATAATATGACAACAATTCTTTTTAAAAAAAGCACAATTTCTGGTATTTTTTTTTTTTCCCCTTGGATAATTTCTTCTCTGTTTCTGTATTACCAGTTAAAAAATAATTTTTTGTGTGTGTGGTTTATTTTGTTGACCTAGTGGCCAAGTGTCAGATAAATATCTATCTTGGGATGAATTTACTGATTTATTTGTAATAGGTGTCTCCTGAACTCTATGCCTTAACACCTTGGGGTCTGTGTTGTCTGATTTTAACATTATGATGTTATCCTACTTATTGCTGCAGATCGTACTTTCAGAGTTAGTTGATTTGTTTACCTTTGGCTTCCTTTTGTGAATCACCAAACATTAGAGGCAAAAGAAAATACTCACTGCTGCTGTTGTTAGGGCCTTTCAGTCACCTGTGAGCAATTCTGTGACCAACAGGCCTGAAATTGGCCCTTTATTAAGCCCCTTTTTGCTGTAACTGTCAGTCTATCTTGTTGAAGGTCTTCCTCTCTTTTTCTGACCTTTGCAGCATACTGTCTTTTTTCCAAGGACTAGCCCGCCTGACAATATGTCCAAAGTATGTAAGATGAAATGTCATCGTGCTTCCCTCTAAGGGGAACACTGGTTGCACTCTCTCCACAAAGATAAGTTTATCTTTTGGCAGTCCACAGGATAGTCCATACTCTTCACCAACATCACAATTGAAAGGCATTGATTCTTTTCCCTTTTTTTCTTATTCATTGTCCAATTTTCTGATACGTTGTAAGCAGTTGAAAAATTCATAGTTTGGACCAGGCACACCTTAGTCTTTAAACTGGCATCGTTGCTCTTTAGCACTATGGAGGGGTCCTTTGCAGCAGATTTCCCCAGTGTAATACGTCTTTTGATCTCTTAACTGCTGTCCCTGTGAGTATTGATTGTAGATCCTAGTAAAAGACAAATATCCAGAGCCCAAACTAATTTGAACTCTAAAGTGATTTTGATGATGTACCTTATTAGAGAAATTTCTTGGCTATTTTTTTAAACTTGGTTTAAAGGGTAAGTTTTTACTTTAACATCTGGTCAACTTTAATATGATTGTGGACCTATCTAGTAACCATAAGTGAGAGTGAGAGAGAGGTGTGTGTGTGTGTGGCTGGCTAAATCTCTGTGTACGTTTATATAAATATATGTGTAACAGTATTTTCCTCAGTCTTGGAATCAGCAGGAATTGTCTATTTTACCTCAGCAGTTACAGTATATTCAGATAATGCTGCATATTCATCTTAAGCACAGTTATGGCGGAATCTAAAAACCCTTTTCTCTCTTTCTCATTATTTCTTTTAGGGTAACCAGGAGCCAACAACAACTCCTGATGCAATGGTTCAGCCTTTTACTACCATCCCATTTCCACCACCTCCACAGAATGGAATTCCCACAGAATACGGAGTGCCACACACTCAGGACTATGCCGGCCAGACCAGTGAGCATAACCTGACGCTCTACGGAAGTACGCAAGCCCACGGCGAGCAGAGTAGCAACTCGCCCAGCACACAGAACGGGTCTCTGACGGTATGTGAGTTAGGAGGGGGGAAATGGAAGGCTGCATTGCATCAGCTGGCGGTTTTTGCCTTAGTCATCAGACTAGAAAGCCCTTTGAATTGATCTAGCTTTTCTATAATTATAATTTGACTTCAAGCATTATAATTAGAAGTTGGAGATTTAGAATTAAGGCTCACAGTCTCTGCCTGGGAGCTTACAGTCTAAAATGAGGCAGACAGTATAACAAGGTATATTGGATAGCAGAAGGAAGCGTGAGAGGGTGCTGTAGTCAGCCTCCATGTGCCGTAACCCCCATGTTTCCTGTCCTCATTTTCTACAGCCTCTCCAGAGCACGCGTGCCTCCTCAGGCCTCCCTCTCAAGTACCCAGTCTCTTGGCTTTGCTCAGCTCCCTTCTGATTCTCCCCCAGGCACTGGCTATTGTTAGTCATCTTTGCTGAACCATCCATCTGTGTTCAGATTTCAAATGTTAAAGTACCCCGAGGCTGAGGCCTGGACTCCCTTTCTTTATATCCTGCATCCTCTTTAGATATGATCTTATCGGTCAAATTTATAATTTCCCCCCCATGAACAAATAACCCTAAAGTTCATATTTTCAGTCCAGATTTTTTCTTGGAATGCCAGGCTCAATAATGTAGCTGACAACCTGACGTTATCCCTAGAATGTCTACCAGGCATTTTCATCTAAACCCACCTTTCCTTTTTCTCCATGAAAACTGTTTCTTCATTTTTTTACATCTTAATAAATTCTGTTATATTGTAGTTGTATATGACTGAGTCAAAACTTGACCCGTGGCTGACCCTCTAGCAGGTTTTCAGAAGCAGTAAATTACACAGGAGGAGATGGCACATTCTTCTCCCACAGAGCAGCGGGTGCATTTGAACCAAGTGCCTTTGGAATTGCTTCGCAGCTCCTTACTGCTGAGTCACCAGAACTCCAGTAGATTATATGAGTAAATTCATCTAATTGCTCAAGCAAAACCTAGGAGTCATTCTTTGTTCCCTCATCTCCTCATCCAGTTTATTAGCAAGTCTTGGCAACCCTCACTCGAAATTTTTTCTACCTCAACTTCTTTATCTTAATACTCCGGCTGGATACTGTACTTGGTTAAGAGCTCAGCTTTTCTGCCAGATTTTTTCATGTGGATCCAGTTTGTCCCTACTTAGTGTTATGATATTATTGTTAGGTGCCCTCCAGCAGGGCCCGCTCATAACAACACTGTACAGCAGAACCAGCCCTTCTGGATCCTGCGCCGTCCTCACAATCTCCTGTGCTTGAGTTTAGGCAAGCTCTCTCTCTCTGTGTCTTAACTTGCTCTTAAGTAAAATGAAGATAATAGTGTCCACCTTCTAGGGTTGTTAAAATATTTCAAGGGACTTACCCATCGCCATCTGTCCTTGGTGACTTACTGGTTAAGTCCTTGCCTGCTTACTAACAAAAAGATTGGTGGTTCCAGCACACTTGACAACTCCATGGGAGAAAGCCGTGACAGGCCGCTCCCATAGAGATTACCACCTAGAAAACCCTGTGGGGCCTTTCTGGTTTTATCATGTGACCTTTGCTGTGAGTCAGCATTGACGTGATAGCAGAAGCAGCCATCACTATGGAGTCCCTGGGAGGTGCTTGCCTGGTAAGTGAAATACTGGCAGTTCAGACTCACCCATAGACACATTGGGAAAAAAAACACTCTGCTTCTAAAAGATGACAGCTTTGAAAGTCCTTGGGAACACAGTCTACTCTGCAAGACATGAGGCCCCTGCGGCGGCGGGGGGGGGGGGGGTATGGTATGTATATGTGTTGTTTTTAAAAACACATCATCAGCACTCTAGTTCATGTGACATCCCTTTCCTCTATAACTCAAATCTAACTGCTTCTCCATCCTTTACAAAGTGCCAAGGTAGGTTAAGGGGTTTGGGTTTGTTTATGGTTTTGTTTTCTTTTAATGTGAATGAGGCCATTTTCCCTTTTATGATTTCCTAGTTAGGTTTGAGTTAGGAAAATGAGACCATTTTCCTTTTTACCATTTTATGGTTTCCTAAGCAGTCAGGAAATCAAAAAGCATATCGCGATGGGAAAGTCTGCTGTTAGGGACCTCTCAAACGTACTCAGGAGCAACAGTGTCTCTCTGGAGACTAAGGTGTGCCTGATACAGGTCATGGTATTTGCAATCGCTTGTTATGCATCAGAGAGTTGGACAATGACTAGGGAGGACAGAAGGAGAGTGGATGCTTTTGAGCTGTGGTGCTGGAGAAGGGTACTGAATGTACCCTGGACTGCCAGGAAAACAAACAGATCCATCTTGGAGAGGATTAAACCAAGCTGCTCCTTGGAGGCAAGGATTCTGGGGCTTCGTCTGACATACTTTGGACATGTTGCCAGGAGGGATGGGTCCTTGGAGAGGGACATCATGCTTGGGAGGGTGGAGGGACAGCGCAGGAGGGGAAGACCCTCTATGAGATGGATTGATTCGGTGACTGGGGTAATCGGGATGGGTGTGTCAGAGGCGGTGCGGTTGGCGCAGGATAGAGCAGGGTTTAGAGCTGTTGTGCATAGGGTCGCTATGAGTCGGAAACGACTCGATGGCACATAACAACAACAACAACAACAACAATTGATTGGCTATGCAGAGGCATTTGACTCGGTAGATCCTCACAAACTATGGTTGACATCGAGAAGAATGGGAATCCCAGAACATCTGATCATGCTCAAAGGATACCTAGACCAAGAAGCTCTTGTCCAAACAGAGCCAGGGAACGCTACATCGTTTAAAATCAAGAAACTGCATTAACGCTGAATCCTTTCTCCATGCTTATTCAGTCTGTATGCTGAGCAAATCATTCGAGAAGCAGGACTTGAAAACAATGGCATCAGGATAGGAGGCCGATTCATTGACAGCCTGCATTATGCAGATGACACGACCTTGCTTGCTGAAAGTGAACAGGGCTTGGAGCTCTTGCTGCAGAAGATCAAAAACTACACAACCTTATATGGATTACGTTCTACAACATAGAATGACAGAAATCATCACCACCCAGCCAATAGGCAAAATCATGATAGATGGAGAAAAAATTGAAATTGTCAATTATTTCGTCTTGCTTGGATCCAGAGTCAAGACATTGGCACCAGTAGTCAGGAAATGAAAAGGTGTATTATATTAGGAAACTGCTCCAAAGTACTGAGGAACAGTGATTGAAGTTTAAAAGACTAAGATGTGAGATGCACCTGATTCAGGCTGTGGTCTTTTCAGGCACTTGCTGTGGGTCTTGGAGTTGGGTGATAAAAAGGATGACAGAAGAACCAAAGCCTTTGACGTGTGGTGTTAAAGAAGAGCACTCAGTAACCAATGGTTTGCCAAAAGAGCTAACAGACATGGATTGGAGAGTGCTCCTTAGAGGCAGGGATGGTGAAGCCTCATCTCACATACCTTGGATGTGCTTCTAGGAGGGGCAGGTCATTGGAAAGGGGCGTCATGCTTGAAAAGGGTGGAGGGTCAGATTGACACAGTGGCTGCACCGTGGGCTCAAGTGTATCAGAGATGATGTGAATGGCAGAGGATAGGACAGGGTTCAACAGGGTTCAGATCTGTTGTTCATAGAGTCACTATGAGTTAGACTTGATAGCACATAACAACATAATTAGAATAAAATCCAGACTCTTTATTTGGCTTACTAGTTAGTCCCTGGCTCCAGCCCATCTCTTTGACCTAACCTGTTACTACTTACGTTGTTGTTGTTGTTGTTGTTAGCGACCCTATGTACAACAGCCCTAAACTCTGTCCTGTGCCAATCGCACTGTCTCCAACACACCCATCCCAATTACCGCAGTCACTGAATCAATCCACCTCATAGAGGGCCTTCCCCTCCTGCGCTGTCCCTCCACCCTCCCAAGCATGATGTCCCTCTCCAAGGACCCGTCCCTCCTGGCAACATGTCCAAAGTATGTCAGACGAAGCCCCAGAATCCTTGCCTCCAAGGAGCAGCTTGGTTTAATCCTCTCCAAGATGGATCTGTTTGTTTTCCTGGCAGTGCAGGGTACATTCGGTACTCTTCTCCAGCACCACAGCTCAAAGGCATCAATTCTCCTCTGTCCTCCCTAGTAATTATCCAACTCTCTGACGCATAACAAGTAATTGCAAAGACCATGGACTATATCAGACACACCTTAGTCTCCAGAGAGACACCATTACTCTTCAGTACTTTGGAGAGGTCCCTAACAGCAGACTTTCCCATCGCAATACATCTTTTAATTTCCTGGCTGCTAGTGTGAAGAATGTTGACTGTGGAGCCAAGCAAACTAAAACTATGAACAATCTCAATGTCTTCACCATCCATCCTAATTTGAGAGTGGCTATTTCTCACATACTTTATTTGTGTGTAAGAAGCCGTATAGCAGGTTGAATTATGTGGTGTAGTTCCAAAGATGAAATTTTCCTGTCCACTGCATAGAAAGTCATATTTTCAGTTTTCTGATTTGATGGAAGTGGACTTTTCACTTACCAGATTACCAAAGGGAAAATTTTATTAAACCTGTAAACCATTCAGTAAGATTTTTTTCTAGTGAAGATCTTTATGGTGGAAGCTTTTTTTTTTTGTATAAGAATAGATAATTTCAAAATAACAATGAGATGCCATCTCACCCCAGTAGCAATAGCAAAGTTCAATAGGGCATCTAACAACAAATCCTGGTAAGGTTATAAAGAGATTGGAACTCTCATTCATGGCTGGTGGGAATATAAAATGAGATAGCCACTATGGAAGACAGTCTGGCACTTTATCAAAAAGTTGAAAATAAAAAAAAAAAAAAAAAGTTGAAAATAGAAATACCATTTGACCCAGCTCTCCCACTATTGGGAATATACCCTAAGAAACCAGAGCCATGTCACAGATGGATGCACACTCAAGTTTATTGCTGCGTTATTCATAATAGCAAGGAGATGGAAGCACCCCAAGTGCCCATTAGCAAAGAAGTGGATAGGAAAACTGTGGTAAATCCACACAATGGAATATTATACAGCATTGAAAAACTATGAACTTACCAAACACAACACAACATGGGTGAGTCTGGAAGACATTATACTGAGTGAAATTATCTCTGTCACAAAAGGACAAATGCTGCACGTGACTACTGTTACAAAAATAGCATAGAGTTGGAGGAGTGCGTCAAAGGGAGCAGGAAAAGAATGGATAGATAATGAACACTACACTGGAAGACGGGAGCTCTGGTGGCTTAGTGTAAGAAGCTGCTCCCAAGGGACTTACTGCCTCTGGAAATTCACTGGAGGGTCAGCTATGGGTCAGTTCTGACTCAGCAGCACCCGAGGTGAAGGGAAGGACTACCTGAAAGGAACGGGTGCGGGGACATTGTGTGTAAGACAGTTGACAGTCGGACAGATGCACTGCACAGAGAGTTGAGGGAGGGAGGGAAAGGTATGTCAGTGAATAAGTGAAAATCCATTCTTTTTGT
The DNA here is from genome assembly GCF_000299155.1 of Elephantulus edwardii. Lineage (NCBI taxonomy): Eukaryota > Metazoa > Chordata > Mammalia > Macroscelidea > Macroscelididae > Elephantulus > Elephantulus edwardii. The sequence goes on from NW_006399836.1 coordinate 12,073,845, forward strand.
AAACTTTCACTAAAATCACAATAAACTTGAAAAAAATAATTTCTATAAAAGGATTAACCAATTAATTTCCTTATTGTTAAACCAAAACCAAAGCCACTGTTAGCAATTGATTAAATTTTCTAAATTCTTGTTAACACATTGCCGCAAATGACGGCAAATGTGTTTCTAAGCACGGTCGTCAATTTAAAAGTGTGCGGCAACATGTTAAATCAGTTTTTTATAATAAATGTCTCTGCAAATTTGTCTATTTTATCTAGATTACATAATATGCTAGTATTAAGATTATGTAATTTGCTAATATAAAATTATTTGTGATAATCTAGTATAATCTTTTTCATTTCTGTAAGTCTATAGTGATATGTCTCTTCCCTCACCCCACCATGGTTAGTCTAGCTAAGGCTCATTCATTTTGCAGCTCTTTCTAGGAAATTGTTTGGTTTTACTGAATTTTTCTTGTGTTGTTTTTCTTTGATTTCCACTTGCAGTCATTATTTCCTTCTTTGAGCTTGATTTGCTCTTACTTTTCTAGCTGCTTGAGTTGGAAGCTCAGATAGTTGATTTTAGCTTTTCCCCCTTTGTAATATATGTTTGAAGTTACACATATTCTCCTTAAATTTCTCATTAGCTGCATTCCTTAAAATGTAGAATATTACATCTTCATTTTCATTTAGTTAACAGTAGTTCTACAATTTTCCTTATGATTACTTCTGTAATTGTGGGTTACACTGGAGCTGTTTTTTCCTTTTGTTGTGTCATGACTTAATTCCATTATTATTAGTATTTTTTAAGTTTCTTTTATTGAGACTAATGTTTTGACCTAGAATACATTTTCCCTAGTAAATCTTAGAGAATTAGCCCTTTTATCAATATAAAATAATAATTTTTTGTTTTGTTGTTGTTTCTTGGTCTAATTAATATAGCCTTCATGTTCTCTTAGGATTACTGTTTATGCAGTATAATTCCTTTAACCACTTTCTTTTTACTCTCTTTTCATCTAAAGAATGTCTCTCAGGACAGAAACCTACAATGGAATCCTGCTTTTCCATCCAGCCTACCTATTTCTTCCTTTTCACAATAACATTTAGTTATTTCATGTTTTATGTAGTTACTCTCCTTTCAGAATTGTTACATGTTGAGTGCTTTTTACTGTGCCTTTTTAATATTTTACAAGGTGGGTTTTTTTGGTTTTTTTTCTTCTTCTTACATTTTGTTAATATCAGTCTACATATGATGTCTTGTGCTTATACCACCTGTAAAGGTTGGGGTTTGTGGCTTACACTGGTAAGACACAACCTTTTTTGCTGCAGTATGCTTTTATTTACCACCTTTCTTCGTGCTTGTATTGTCATATTTGTTACAACAACCTGTAATGCAAATATAACATTGTAGTATTTATTACTACTTTTCATTGAAGGTAATGAAAAGTAATTATTTGTTTTTAAAATAAATTTAACCTTTCTGGTGATCTTAGAAGCTTCTGTGGTTTCAAGTTATTATCTGATGTCTTACTCTTCCAGTCTGATTTTATTATCTCCTATAATAATTTTCTGCTTGTAGCAAAATTGGTTTTCTTTGTTGGAAAAGATCTTTCTTCTGTCTTCATTTTAGAAACATAGTACCTACAACTATAGAGTACTTTGTTGATAGTTAGTTCTCCTCTGTCCTACTCCCTCTCCCGTGCTTTCAAATCTGTTTTAGGAACTCTGGTAGCCTAGGGGTTAAAGAGTTAGCCAACACAAAGGCTGTACCGAGGTTACACAAAGGCAGGTGGATTGAATCCACCAGCTGCTCCATGAGAGAAAAATAAACAACCTCCTGTGGGATTTGGAGTCTCTGAAACCCTACTGGAGGGTCAGCTAGTGTCAATTCCGACTTGTCAGCACATAACACCACCACCACTACTACCATTTTACTAATGAACAGAGTCGATTGTTTTCTTATGAATAGTCACCATTATGTGTACAGTTACTATCCTGTATGCAATGACTGGCTTCTGTCTGGCTGCTTTCAAAATTTTCTGTTTGTCTTCGAGCCATTTGATTATGACATGTATAGATGTGATTTCTCTTTGATTTTATGATACTGAGTCTGTTGAGATTTTTGGATCTTTACATTATTGCTTTACTCTTGTTTTTGCCAGTTCACTGGGAGAATGTTTTCAACATCTTAAATTTGCTTTTGAACCTATCCAGTGAATCTTTCGTTTCTTTTTCCATTTAAGAATTTTGATTTCTCTCTTGAGTTTTCATGTCACATTTCCTTTTAATGCTTTGAATTGATTTTTACTTGGTCTTTTGAAGTTGTTTGTTGAATCTAGTATATGCCTCATTTCTTCTCTGATTAGTCACCATTTGTTTCCCTGAGTCTCCATCATGCTTCCTGTTTCTTAAGTGTCTTGGAATTTAATGAGAATTAGACATTTTACTATGTTGTAGAGACTCTGGAGTGTAGTTTCTTTCTTTTCCTGTGAGGCGTGTACATTTGTTTTAAGTAACTTGCCTGAATGTCAGTGGCAGGGTCTGACTCCCATCACGCACACATTCAGTGGTATTTATGCATTGTGATTTTAGTTCATATTTTTACTGTTTCAGTCTGGTTTAGTTCATGTCCTTGCCACAAGTCACAGGCCAACTGTCCACTAGATAACAATAACAGCCCTGTGTTTCTGAGGTTCAGTGGTCAGCCAGTGATGCAAGCATGCAGACCTTCCCCCCACTGATGTATCCATCTCTATGTTGGTTGGGAGCCCATTCAAAGTTCAACCATTCTCATACCTACCTTGAGTTTTCTTTCTGTTGGGACTTCTCATGTCTCCTGTTCATCTATAGAAGTTTTATAGCCAGTCAGATGTGTGAGGAGAGCATATCTTTTTACCAGATTTCTTACCAGTTGACCATTCAGCCCAGCTAGGCTACAAACTCAACCTAGGAAAACAGTGAGTTTTCTCTGGTAGGTTTCTGCCATTTTGACACTTAGCTGACCAAACTGAAAGATTTCTAACCCCATTCTAATCCCCCCAAGTCAAGCAAGTCCCTTCTGGTAGCAAAGCTGTGGGTTTTTCTTTCTGTCCCCAGGTTAAGAAAGGAGATGGAGAAGGAGTTTGCACAACTTCACACAAAAGGTTTACAGACTCCTTTTCTTAAGCTCTGGAGTAGTACAAGAAACTCTTCTACTTATTGGCCTTTTATCAGTTTTCAAAACCCTGAAACAGTTGTTTTAACTGTTTTGTCCAGTTGTTATTTTGTTTTGAATTGAGGATTCATTGGCCCGTTCATTCCATGAGAGCTAAAAGTATCTTTCCTTACTTCTCTCATAGCATTTTCTTTTTTTCCTTTATTGCCATTGTTTCCCTTTGTTTCAGATCCTTGGATTCTGTGCATCTAAGAATAGTGATTAAGTGCAGACTGTGACTCTTACAAATATAGATCAAGTTAAGATTTCTGTTCCCCATCCATATGAGAAATGGTTTGCTTTATAATTTTCCACTATATCAATCAATTTTAATTCATAAAGATATAATGATGTAAAACTAAGAATCCAAAAAAAAAAACAAAGAATCCATGTGTATGAATTATAATTCTGTTGGTGCTAAAAATAGTTGTAGAGAAAATTGAATCGTTTTTTAGTTGACCAATAACCAAAGATGTCAGAGATTTGAGCATAGGTCTAGTAGAAAATTATTAGGAAGCTCTTTATCTGTAAGAGAACTTGTTATGCTTTGTAAAGTAGAACTTGTTATGCTTTGTAAAGTAGTTTTGTGGGTGCTCTGCCAGGGTTTTTACAGCTGGGGAATTTTCGTTTCATACTTACCACTATACTGCTATAACCTTTACTTTTCCATCTCTAAGCCAGCCAATGATTTTGTCATTAATTCTCTTCACAGAGACTTACACAACTTTTTCCTCTCAGTCCAAGAGTCATATCTTTCTAGGCAAAGCGGAATATAAATATTTCTTCAGACTCATGTAGAAGTGTGCAAAGACAGAGGAAGCATGGGGATGGATGGCTGAACCTGATAACATCGCAGAGGGGTCCAGTCCCCTTCAGCAGCATCCATGGTACCAAACCAATTCCCATGAGGTCAGACGTGGCCTCAACACTCCCACACCTTCTTCTACTAATTCCAGCATCAATTGGATAGCTCCACTACTGGGCCTGAAATCTGTTGCAATGACTACACAGATTTCACAGAATCATATTCATGATTATGGAGTTTACTAGAGAAATTGTCAGGTGACAATTCAGGTTGGCAACAAGATACAGTTCCTCAATCAGGCAGCTTCTCAAGTGTGCGCATAGGCCCTTTGACCTTCACCCTCATGACTTAGGTCAGTGTTACAGAGTTCATTCCGTACTTCCAGTTCTGACATCCTCCCACAGCCTTCCATTAAGCTTGTGCAAGGGTTCCTAGCTGTGGTTGCCTCCATGGGCAGCAGCCCCAAGTCAGCTCTGTCTCATACTGGCCTCTGGCTTTCTGCTGTGGCTGCTGTGCATCTTCTGTAGATGCTATTCTGACTGGTGCAGGAATCTCTGGCCCCAGAGGACGCCTTCTACCCTCTAGGCTTCATCTTCCTTACTAGTTAGTAGTGTGGTAAGATTCCCATCTTTGCTGCTAAGCTGAACTCAAGTTAAACTTGATATAATGAAAAAAACTGTCCAGTCTCATAATTATTAGGTTATACATGTCCTACTTAAAATTCCCACCCTCTAAAGTGGTGAAAGTCAAAGTCACTGACTACCAAAGCCAATTTGAATGATAAGCCCATGCCACTATAGCCAACCACGTCTTGTAGCACTTACAAGGTAAGATGTTATTATACATCCTTATCTCCCTGACTAAACCGTCCAGCTTACATTCTATGATTTGTTATAGTATCTGCTATTTAATAGTTACTCAGTAAAGATTTCTTGGTGGAAATGAGAAATACATGGGTGTCCAGAGGGAAGAAAGTCAGGTTTCTTAGTGGAGATGGCTTTGATCTGGATCTTTGTATGAAGAATAATTAGAATTGGATTACTGAGATAACAGAGATGAGTAGATGAGGTGTCAAGTGATGGGAAAGGTTCAGTGAAGACGTGAAAAGATGGGGAGATAGTAGGTATAGGGCAGTAATATAAAATAGAATGCATATGAATGTATAAGAAACAAAGCACATGTACAAAGCATGGTATATATGAATAATTATATGCAAATCAGTAACATCTTTTTTTAAAAAATAGCATTTCATTAAACCAGAGTGGTTAAAGCATATTTCATAGACTTATCCATGCACATACTATGGTATCCTTTTACTTGAAATAGTTTGGCTTTCTTTGCTGAATTTTTAAAATAAAATGTAAAAAGAAAAGAATTAGAATTTGGAGATAGGGAAATGCTATAGAAAGAGTTAAAGGCATTTCCCAAAGCCAAGACAGATGAGAAAAATCAGTGTCTTTTGGCAAAACCTATTTTTTCCCCTTTCCTGAGGCTTTGGATATGTGGTAAAAACCTGTGGTGAGTAAAGTGATAGATGGCTTAGGTAGATTGAGAAGACCATACATTTACATGCCAGGATGAGAAATGTATATCTAGAAAATTAATTTTTTTTTAGTCATGTCAAAATGCGAGAAGCAAGGAGACTAGTTAGAAAATAACATACATGCTTGGAGATCCTAATGGAATTTTAATCTAAGGAAGGACTATGTAGAAGAAGAAATTAATTCAAGAGAAATTATAAAAGGATATATAAGATTTGACAGTTGATAGGCTGAATAAGAGAGTCAAGATTATGTCATTCTTATTGTTAACAGTCTTCTTTTTTTCTTTCTCTGTTTAACTATTTCTTGAATAAGTCATTTTACCTCCCAAGTTCCAGTTTCCTCATCTATTAAAGGTTAACAGTGTCTCCTTGACTGCAGGGTTGTAGGGAAAGTAAATAAATAACCCAATGGGAATTCCTTCTTTGGATCATTCCATGAGGTAATGGCCGTTAGCCATCTTTGGTCACTTGAATCGGCTTCCTCAGTTGATCTCATCTGGTGTGCTGGTCATCACCGTGTGTCACAGCCACATTTGAACTTCTCATACAAAAATCAGAAATGCACTGACGTCTGGATTTTGTTTGGTTTTTAGCATTTACACACTGGACTGGAGACTTCTTCTGTTCTTTAAAGGAGAGTTTGTTTTGACGCTCGCTCGGTCCCATACTGTGCCTCAGGAAAAGAGGTAGCTGTGAGAAGTCTGCCTCCTGGGCCTGCAGACGCTTGATGATGCCTGAGCCTGCCTGCAGAGAAGAAAGGACCTCAGTTCCCGTAGGCTTAGATAGCTCCCAAAGGCCAGCAGGCATAAATAACCACGGCATTTGAAGGAGACAAGCTTTGGTCAATAATCTTCAGATAGGAGATTGCAGGATTTTTTTTTTCTATCTTAACTATTGTGAAGTTACTGGATTATATTTTCTTGAGGGTCAGAAATGTAATTTATACTCTATCACCCCTACAGGTGTATAATAAATGTATAGTTAAGTGCTTTTGAATGAAAAGCTTACAGAGGCATAGTTAAACATTCTTGGTTGATTTGTCAGGGATTACTGTTAAAAACATGAACAATTAATATGCTAGGAAAACTAGAGTTCTTTCTCTTAACATTCTTTCACTTAATATATTATTTTAGTTAGGTTTAATTGGAATTCTTTACTTAGAAGTCATAGCATATTATTGATTCTTTCACTTAAATGGAAAGTTTTCCTGACTAAATACTTAGATAACACCTTCATACTCAGAACTTCATGTAGAGTCACCCTTTTTCTTTTGCTGTGATTACATATATATGAAACTGTTCACTACAAATGAGAAAGTCTGTACAAAAGAATCCATCCTTATATTCCATTCCTGTCAGGGGTCATAAACTTGAAGAGTCTTTAATACTGTACGAAGGGACTAGAGTAGGGTTGAAGGCCAGTTGGGAGAGAGATGATAGCCATACCTAGAGGAAGAATCTTTGAAAAAATTTGAAATTGTTCATTATGGATGAGTAAGTAAGCCCTTGAGATTCTGAGATGAAAGCATTCAAGAACCACCTTTCTAAGGTAATACATAATTGTGGCAATGTACAGAGAAGATCTGAGCATAATAAGTTTCCTTGGAACAGAAGCCTGCCCTCAGTAGGAGAAGCAGGCTGATATGTGGAGGACGTTGAATATAAGGTCAAAGAATTTGAAATTTTATGTTGTAAACAGTTTTTACCACCACAGTTGTGGGGTTTATTAGAGAGTACAAGGTACAGTCTTCAGTCACGACAGCTCCATAGATCCGCTCAAAAGCTCTCGACCTCAGCCTCAACGCTTTAGGCCAGTGTTACCCAGGCCTTACACTCTTGCTAACTATGGCATCTCCCCTAGCCCTCTAGTAAGCTGAGTTAAGGTCCTCCATCATTTGTACTGCAGCTACTGCTGCTCTGATTTCAATCCTGATCTATCTTGCACAAAAGGATGCTATACTTCTTTTTTTAATGGTAATAAGATTCCCATATGGGGCCTCTCAAGTCTCTGCATTAGACTCATGTCTTTATTAAAATATTTCAGCTGATCCTTTAACAATCTACAGTATAGGAGAATCTCGTTACTACAAGAAAAGAAAACCAGAGAGTGCGGTGAATCCTTTTGTGGGCTAGAGATTCCTCCTCAAAGAGCTCAGGACTGAGACAAAGCAGCTGGCAGAGTGTCAGGAACCCTGGAAAAAGGAAGTTCGTGTGAGAAATAGGTAGAGATGCATAGGGGCACGTCTGACCTCATGGGAATTGGTCTTTACTGCCAAGGGTGTCGATGGGGACTCTTCCCCCGTGTAGAGTTAGGGAGGATGAGAATTGGAAGTTTTGAACAGTGTGTGTGTGTGTGTGTGTGTGTGTGTGTGTGTGTGTGTGTGTGTGTGTTAGAGCATTTGTGTTTACCTGAATGGATTTGATGGCTCTCGAATGTTTAGTCTATATAGTAGTATAAAACATATGACAGGATTAATACTGCATTTTGTAGATTACAGAAAGTGTGCAAGTCCACCTTTGGCCAATACTTGATTGTGTATGGTAAAAAAATAAAAGGAGGGAATATTTGCTCTAGAGAACTGTAGACTTGCCGAAGGAGTGGATTTTTCTGGCCTAGTCAGTAGGGAATTGTGCTTCTAACCCAAAGGCCTTACCTCTGGAAGTTCCAGCCCAGCAGCAGCTCCAGTGGAGAAAGGTGGAGAAGTCTTCTCCTCTTAGTTTACAATCTCAGAAATCAGAAACCTGGGAAGTCAGCTGTGGGTCAATTCTAACTTGACAGGATTGAATTTGACTTTTGTTTTTCATTGCTGGCATCTGAGCAGACCTGTAAATAAATCAAGCTAGCCTCCAGAGTGCTCCTCATCTCTACTTTCTTGGCTTCTTCACATCCCTTTCTCTTGAGGTTAAGCTAGTTTCTCTTGCATTTCTTTACCATTGGTTCAGTCTACACGTAGACACGTGCGATTGCTCACTCCTATATCTGATAATACAGAAAGACTCCTGACAGTCTGACGACCTACAGCAAAGAAATAATTGTCTAAAAAGGGACTTTGGGAATATAATAGAAAAAATGAGGCCAAAATCCTTCTCTCACATAGTGTATTAGTAGACTGACTGTATTTTATGTTACTCAGCCTGAAACACAGGTATCATGAACATGTTCCCTGTCCAGGCCAGAAATAGAGGGCTAGGTCTACAAAGGAAGTCATTCGCCCAGCCATCCAGGTTACCAGGAGAACTCCTCATTTCCCATCCCCCCAAATAATAAGAGACACACGACATTAGTCCAATACAAAATAGCCGTACTGTGTATCCATTTACCCTTAAAAGGAGTTATTTGTACCCTCCAGCTCTGAACTTTTGAAGAATAAACCTTCTAAGGTGGATTTAGAAGGAGTCTGTAACCTGGTCTAAAAATGTTAAGTGTTGGTATAGACGACCACACTCAAAGTCAGTCCTGAGAGGTTTTGAGTAGAAACAAAACTGTCCTTTGGATCATGGAAGACCCAGGGCACCCTTTTTGGACTTTTGTTGCTTCTGCTTTCTGTGCCTCCATTTAAAGGCTAAAAACAAAAGCATTGCCAGGTTCGCCAGCTGTGCTCTACTGACTCTTAACTACTCTCACATTTTAGTCCCCCTGAAGAAGCACAAAGGATTGAGTTGGGATCCAGATATGGTCTATCTTAGTTTCCACTTACTTTTTAAACCTCGACTTTAGCAGGGACATACCAATAGATTTATCTCATTCTTAAATGTACATTGTTGTTGTTATGTGCAGTCGAGTTGCTTGCGACTCATAGCAACCCTATGTACAAGAGCCCTAAATCCTGCTCTATCCTGTGCCAACCTCCCTGTCTCCGACACACTCACTCCCACCACCCCAATCAATGAATCGATC
>NW_006399836.1:12085050-12098608 GCF_000299155.1 Elephantulus edwardii
GCTCTGGCTCAAATGCTATTTCATTAAATTCTTCTGTTATCTGCCAATTCCTTTCGATACAATGACTCAGTATATTCCTTCCATCTTCTTTTGATGCCTAAAATAAATAAATAGAGAGAGAGAGAGAGAGTTTAGGTAAAAAACAGTGCTGGTTAAAAAACAGTGCAAGTGACTGGTTTTTGCATGCTGGCCCACCGCTCAATACATGATCATACCATGTTAAAGACAAATGCTGTCTCTCCTAACCACCCTCTTGTAGTACTTTGTCTCACCCAGAAAATGGAACTAGATTTTTTTTATTTTTTTGGAACTAGATATTTTAAGAAGAAAATGGAATGACTGGTTTATTGGAGTGGGGAGTTAATTTACATTTAAAAGCCCAAACAGAGCTATGTTCTTGGAACTCAGATAAGCATAGCAATACTCAAACGCATTTATCTTGGAAATAAGTAAATCTAAAAGTCACTTTATATGAAGAAGGAATTTCTGTAAATAGAGTTAAATTTAAATTTCTCCATCTAAAATCTTTCTGCCATCAGATAAAATAAATTTGCCTTCAGTATGTCATGAGTGTTCTGATAAGTATATTGTCTCAGTATGAAATACTTTTCAGTAAAATAAGCATGTGAGGTAAGGTTTCACTTTTTAGAAAAATATTCTGTCATGTTGGGATGTTTTTACTCTGTAAAGGAATGCACACTATCCAGTTCCACCAGATTTTCAGTCCATCTTGTACTCTGTTATAATTTAAAAATACTTTTTAACGAACAAATCTAGTTGATAAATCAGCATAGATAATAACACCTAGCTTATTAGGTGGTGGAATAAGGGAAATTGAAGAAGAATCGCTGCCTTTGAATTATAGTTTTGGCAAAGAACATCTGTCATATATACCGTGGATCACCAAAAGAACAAAACACGTGTTCTTAGACTAAGTATAGCCAGAATAGGGTGCTCTTTAGAAGCTGGGCTAGTGAGACTGTGCCTCCCGGACCTTGGGCATGTCATCAGAGATGGGGGCAGGCCCAAGGAAAGGCAGGGTGCTTGGAAAAGTTGAGGGGCAGTGCAGGCGGGGAATAGCCTCAGTGTGATGGCTTGGCACAGTGGCCCCAGCAGGGGGCTCACACACTGTGCAGGTTGCAACGTGGCGCAGGATTGGCCGGGCTTTCCTTAGCCGAACACAGGATTTCTGTGAGTTACAGCCTGGCGTCCACACCTCACAACAGCATCAACTGACAAAACGACAAGTGTCCCAACCCTCTTTCCAAAATATCATAAAGGAAACAGAACACCGCCCCCACCAAGCAATTATGAAAAGCTCTTCAATTAGACAGCAGGGCGGTCACACAGCTTGAGCTCAGAAAATCAAGCTGACTAAGGTTCATCTCCCAGTTTTTTCCATGTAGTAAATGTGCAGTCATGAGAAAATTAGTACTTTACGGCTCGTTCTCATCTATAAAAAGAGATGGTAATAATTCCTGCTTCAGATGGTTGTCTGTAAGATTGAATAAGAAAAGTAATAGAAAGCAGTACAATGCCGAGCACCTAGTAAATGCTGTTAATAAAAAGTTAACGCTATTCAGAGAAAGTGTTGTAAAGCAGTTCTTGATTTACAAAATGATACACGTTAACAGGCCCTCCAGCTGCCACGTTTCTATCTCTGCTAGCATTTCTTTCTTCACACTCTTCAGAACCAACTCTTAAGAACATTCTGACCTAAGCATTATTTTTCCAAAGTAAATTTTTTGGTCTTTTCTACCAAAAATGATTGAATGAAGCCATTCAATGACACCATTGAACAAATGAATGATGTACATAGAATGTGCTTGGAGAGAGAGAATTAAACTTTCCCTCTTGGAAATTCGTTATGAATGTGATTTCTAACATTTTTGAGAAGACCTGTAGTTAAGAAGGAATCTTTCAGGGATTCAGCGCTAGTCATTGGTTCCAGTACCCCAGCCACTGTGGGGGACAAAGATGGAGCAGCTGCTTGGATTATGCCTGGAAAGAGGGCGGGGGGGGTGGGGGTGTTCTGCTCTGTCCTTTAGGTTCTTGAGTCAGAATCACCTGAGCAGCCTCACATTTGGGGTTCTGATTTTATAATTGCAAACTTGCGAACTCTGTTTAGTTTTCCCCAATTTTATTTGGTCATTAAACCATTTTTCTGCAGAATGCCAGTTAATACCCAGCAGAACTGGTATCGCATCCTTTAAAAGTGCTACTCAAGGGATTTTCAAAGTGCAAGTATGTACACACACACATAATCTTCTTTTTAAGTATTTAAGAATTTTGGGGCTCTGATACTTCCATATTGTGTTCTTGGGTAGAAAATAAAAACTATTTCAGATTTCTATTAATTTGGATCATTCAGATGTGAAGTTGTGATTTATTTTTTAAGTGAAATTTCACTTTTATGTAAGTTTTGAACTAATTTGGCTCATCTGAAAATGTTAATAATTGCCTGATTTCCAAGCTTCCTGGATTGCATGGTAACTGACAAGGTTACTCCACTTTTAGTAGATACTATATCTACTCTCCTATAATTCATTTATAACTGTTTCAGAACCATATCCTTTGTACTAAATATGAGCAACTATACAGTTGTAAAAATGTCTGGTTCATCCTTTAAAGAGGATTCATTTGAAAACTTGGTCTGAAGTCGGCAGCCCCCAGCCCTCAGCCCTGGTGGTGTTGGGCCCATTTAGGACTCCCTGTTGCTTCTGTTCTTAATACCATTAGATACTGAGCTAAGGCTGCATGAGCTAAAGCTCTTTATGTGATTGACCTTTTGTCGGTACAAGAGGTTTACAAGTTAAACTGGTCCTAATTTTAGAATAATAATCATGATAGGAGGTTAGATGAAGCAGTTTTCCCCCTTTACCGTGCCAGTACTGTGAAAGAATTTGTCTTTTTCACCCGCTTCTGATTCTTGTCACCCAGGTTTTTATTTTTTTTTTCTATAATTATATTTTATTAATTTTCATAAACATTTACAGAGATTTTGGGCTTCCACTCATTCATTGTTGCACCATTCTCTCTACCCTCCTCCCAGTTTGTTCTTGTCCAAATGCCACAGTGCTTGTCAAAGCCAGTTCTGATTAATCTTCTTTGTCAGTGTATCCTTTGCCATTCCCTATCACTCCTCCCTGAGAGAGACTTCACTCTGAGTCATAAGGAAAAGGGGACGGCGTATTCTCTTAGCTACTTCCTGCTGAAAAGGGACGCTGTGGGTTTCAGGGTGAAGATCTTCTCTCACTACTCTAAAGGGCCCCTTTGGCAGTAGGAAACACATAGACTATTATGGAGATTGATTTTGGAATTCAGATGCACTCTTATTGATTGTGCTTGGCTGTACATGTACATATCCTTCAAGATGTATCATGGGGGTGTTGCAACCTAGAAGACACAAATTTGACTAACAAGTTATAAGTACATGAGTCCAAAAATTATGGAAAAGTAAAAGAAAAGATTCTTTCATTGTTTTACAAACCCTCCCCCAGGTCCCCTCCACCATGCAGCCCTCGCTCTAGTCTCCTGTGATGACAGAAATACCCAGTTACATCTCTCTTTTAAACGGTTCTCTCCCTCCTCTGTTTCAGTGCAGTATACATTATTGAACCCATCTTACTCAGTCTCTCCCCAACCCCAAGGACAGTCCCATTCTACAACAGTGGCATCATGTAATATTTGTCCTTTTGTGACTGGGATATTTCACTCAGCATAATGTTCTCCAGAGTCAACCATTTTGAATAATATTGCATGAGTTCCTTGTTTTTTAATGCAGCATAGTATTCCATTGTGCGAATATACCACAGCTTCTCTAGCCATTCGTTTGTTGATGGGCACTTAGGTCACCCAGGTTTTTAATGCAAGCATAAATATTTGTTTACTATTGTACCTGTTTGTATTATTAAACAACTAAGCATTCTTTGTGTGATCATGTTCTATAGAATTTAGAGCTAGCTATTTCAGAGTACTTTTTTCATCTAAAAAAAAGCCAACAAAGCCTTGTGGTGAAATTTTAAAATGTCCCAATGCCGATTGTTTCTAAATATCCTTCATTCCGTTTCCTTTCTTCTTCTTCTTTGCTCCCAAGTTGGAACCAGCTCCTAGCTGACTCTCCAGCAGGTTTTCAGAGGTTAAAATGTTACAGAAGGAGATTGCCTGTCTTTCTCCCGCAGAGCAGCTGGTGGGTTCTCATTGTCTGCCTTTAGGTTCTCAGGACAGTTGCTTACCCACTAGGCCACCAAAGCTCCCCGTTGCATCTCTGTAACCATAGTACTGTTTTCAGAACTGTGCAGTAAGGAGCCCTGCTACAATACGTAGACTGTATGCAGATTTCACCAATTTTTGTACTAAAACCCTTATTTTTTTGGAAGCAGGAGTGGCATCCACTTCCTAAACAACATGCCTCTGGAAATTCTATGAACTCTGATAAATATTGATAGTTCTAGAAAGGCTTCAGGCCTTTTGTTCAGAGGGTTGCTATGAGTCATGCTCAACTCGAAGGCAATCAGCAGTAATAACAACAACAACCCTTTTTTATTCCAGAATTCACTCTAGTCTTCTCCATCACAATTGGTTTTTATATCTTCTTGGATCAAAATGTTTTAATCACCCTCAGCTTCCATACTGATTAGGTCTAAACTCCTAAAGAACAGCGAGAGAAAGCCAAATTGCTTTGTTTCTAGACGTGCTCTTAGTTGTTAACTGTATCTTCCAAAAACTTCTGCTGCTTCTTCCTCTATTCTTTATATATGCACTGGAGAGGCTGTCCACTTTTGGTACAGAGATGCTTATTTTGAGAATAAGAAATAGTTCAAAAAATATATGTCAGCTGAAAACAAATCTTAACCATATTGCCAAATTTTGCTGCCTTTATTAAAAGTTATACATGTAATATTTAAGATTTTGTTAAATATGTAGTACTGCTTTGAAATGACTTTAAATATATACACTTAAATCTGCTCCCCTTGGAATCCCCCTGAAACTGATGAGGTAGCTTTGTGTCTGTGTATTTTTAGAATTATAAACCTGCAAAACAAAAATACCAGAAGAAACCATAGTATGTTTTTTGGAAGCCAGAAAGTAGATGGCCAGTAATAGATAACAGATTAAAATTAACTAATCCATAAGCCAGTAGTAGAAAACTGAGAAAAAATTGTGTTTATAGCACTAAAGTGTTAGAATTCTAGAAAGTGGTAACACCATTTAGAATACATTCAGGTTGAGGGTTTATCCAACTTAACCCAGAATGAATCACAAAGTCCTCCAGCTGCACTACTCCACCCACTCAGAACTTCCACTCAGTTATTTCAGCCAGATTCTTTTCCTTTGAATTCATAATCATAAGTAGACAACTTAGAATAGTAAAGAAAAGCCTATTGTTCTTACATGTTGTTAAGTTGAGTTGACTACAGCTCATAGTGACCCTGTGCACAATAGCTTTGAACCCTGTTCTGTCCTGAGCCAAGCTCACGGTCTCTGATACACCAACCCCCATTATCCCAGTTTATGTCAGTCCATCTCATGCAGGATCTTCCTTTCCTACACTGTCCCTCAACCCTTCCCAGCATGATGGCCCTCTCCAAGGACTGATCCCTCCTGGCTATACACCCAAAGTATGTGAGACAGAATCTCAAAATCCTTGCTTCCAAAGAGCAGCTTGGTTTCATTCTCTCCAGGACATACCTGTTAGTTCTCTTGGCAATTGATGGGTGTTCAGAACTTCTCTAGCACCACGACTCAAAGGCAACAGTTCTTGGCCATTGTCCAGCCTCTGATGCATGACAAGTAATTACAAATACTCTAGCCTGGATTAGGCATACCGTAGTCTCTAGACTGACATCCTTGCTCAAAGGACCCCCAGAATGGTCCTTTATAGCACATTTCCCTAATGCAGTTCTGACTGCTTGTGCCAAGAGTGTTGCTTGTGGAATTGAGCAAGCTGAAATTGTTAACAATCTCAATCTCTTCATCTTTCACACTGCTGCCAGTTGGCCCAGTGGTGAGAATCTTTGATTTCGATACCATATTCCTCCTCCTAAAGTCCAGCCATTTAAATATTCTGTTCTCCATGCAGATTTAAAAAGGTATGGAGACAGATGGAGACAGAACACATCCCTGATGCATTCCTTTTCTGATTTGGGGGGGGGGGGGGCATTTATAGAACACAAAAAGGAATTTGAGGTGAGAGCAGAGAGTTTATTCATCAAATAGGAACCAACCCCATTCCCTTAATTAGAGTAAAATGATCATCTGTCCTCAGAGAAGAGAAAAGACAGTTGGGCTCCCAACCCAAAGAAGGCAACACCTCGGTGATTCAAGTCCTTTATCAGTTCCACAAGAGAAAGACAGGCAGTCTTGTCCTGTGACACTGTGAGTCAGTTCCAACTTAACAGAAAACAGGAACCTGTCAGATGGCCATAGTGGGGTGATTTTCATGTTGCCATGATGCTGGAAGCTAGGCCACCAGTATTTCACATACCAGTAGGGTAGACAGGTTTTAGTGGAGCTTCTAGACTAGGAAGCAGGACTGCCCATCCATTTCTGGAATAACAAGCCATTGTCAAGCCTCATACAGAATAGCCGATCATTGGCCAGTACGGTGCTGAAGGATCAGTACCTCAGGTTGGAGGCATTCAGAATAGAGGAAAATCTGTCTCCGCAAAGTGGAGTCTGCCTCCTGATAGGATGGACTAACGCTTCCAATCCTTTGCTGATGTGGCACATCTCGCGATGAGGAGAAACAGCTGCAGACAGTCATTAATAGTTGGCACGTGGAATGTTTGAATCAAGGAAAATGGGAAATTGTCAAAAATAAAATGGAACGCGTAAAGATTGCTATCCCAGGCTTACCCAGCTGAAATGGATAGTAACTCACAAACCAAATTATTACTGAATTCTGACTTTGGGTCATCAAAAAAAAATTTTTTTGGCTCTCGTTTCCAGAACAAGATATTGCAATTTAAAAATCTTTTATATATGAAAACTCACATCTCCTCTACAGTGTCGACAGACCTCACCTGGAAATACGAAGTGTGTAGAAACTGAATGTATAACATCTAGACCTCAGTCATATGATTGCAGCAGGGTGATGCTTCTGGTCCTTGCTATCAACTGTCAGGAAACAGATTCCTAACTCTTCTGTTTGATCCCCTGCCCAGTGAATAAATGAAGCCAGGGAATGACCACAGAAGGAAAAAGCAGAGTTAAGAGTAAGGAGATTATTTTTATAATCAGTAAAGTTGTCAACAGCTAACAATGGAAAATCAAGCCAGAGCTGGACTTGCTGAGATTTTTCTAAGAGCAAATTACCGCTTTTCACAAAGAGATGAAACCTAATATCTGGTTTTTTCTCTGTACTTTGTTTCAACTGTTAGTGTATATTAATATAAACGTAAAAATGAGAAAAGTTAAAGAGAATCCAATTTAATCTAATTACACTTGATAGAACTTGATGGCTTAATCATTATTTTCTCTTTTTTCCTTGTTTACTGTTGGTGCTGTTGCTATTGGTCATGGAGTGTGAGGAGTAAGGCTGTGTCCTTTGTGAAGCAGATCACTAAGGCCAGTCTTTAGATGAGTTCAGACTGCCAACTTTCAACTAGTCGTTGAACACTTAATTTCTTACATCGTCCAGTTTTGCACCACATCCTCTTTCAGCCCTGTGAATGTCAGTGTGTGGTTCTTTTTTG
Source organism: Elephantulus edwardii (assembly GCF_000299155.1). Taxonomy (NCBI): domain Eukaryota; kingdom Metazoa; phylum Chordata; class Mammalia; order Macroscelidea; family Macroscelididae; genus Elephantulus; species Elephantulus edwardii. The sequence continues at coordinate 12,092,748 of NW_006399836.1, forward strand.
TACATAAATTTCATTGTATCACTTTCCTTTCCTTTCCTTTCAAAACCTGTCCCTTTCTTTCTTGTCTTTCAAGTTATAAGAGTATATGCCATCTGTCTCTTTACTAGTTTCCCAGGGATTTGGGCTCCCCTCCCCTGCTTATCTCCTTTTCATTTGAGAGAATGAAATTCACATGTGTTCTCTATACTAACAGAAAAGAGGATGGATGTGGTGCTACAAGGGAGGAAATAGAGCATATGAAGGTTATTGTTGTTGCTATGTGCTGTCAAGTTGCTTGGGACATAGCAACCCGTGTACAACAGCCCTAAACCCTGCTCTATCCTTTGCCAACCTTATTGTGTCTGACACACCTACCCCCATTACCCCAGTCACTGAATCCGTCCATCTCATGGACGGTCTTCCTCTTTTGCACTGTCCATCCACCCTCCCAAGCATGACGTCCTTTTCCAAGGACTGTTCGTTCCCTCCTTGCAACATGCCAGATGAAACCTCAGAATGCTTGCCTCCAAGGAGCAGCCTGGTCTCACCCTCTCTAGGGTGAACCTGTTCATTCTCTAACAGTCCATAGTATATTCAATACTCTTCTCCAGCACCACAGTTCAAAGGCATCAATTCTCTTTCTCTCATCCTTAGTCATGAAGGTGGGCTGCTTTGTTTTTCATTTCTGCTGACCACCCCCTTACTGTGTGGCCTTGGTTAACATCGTCCTCTGTCATTTGGATATAATAGTATCCTTTTCATAGTTCCTCTTCCTAACTTTCCTGATTTAAAACCATACTGTGTTCCCTTGCTCTGTTCAAATAACTGCTTCTTGGTCTACGTTTTGTATGAGCATGATTAAATGTTCTGGGATTCCCATTACTCTCAGTGTTAGCCATATTTGGCAATGATCCACACATTCAAATGCCTTTGCATAGTCAATAAAACACAAGTAGACATTCTTCTATTATTATCTGATTTCAGCCAACATCCTTCTGACATCAGCCGTGGTATCACTGGTACCCTAGCTGCTTCTAAACCCACCTCGAACTTCTGGAAGTTGATCTTCAACAATATTTTGCTCTGATATTAATGATATTATTTGATAATTTCCATCTTCTGTTGGATCACTTTTCTGTGAATGGGGACAAAAATGAATTTCTTCCCATCAACCAAGTGCTGTCCTCCACATTTCCTGGCAGACTGGTGAACATGTCCAGGACTAAATCTGTTAATTGAAACATGTCAGTTGGTATCCCATTGATTCCTGGGGCCTTATTTTTCCTGAAACTCTTGTTCATATGGTATTTCCTGAATTTTTTTAGTATCAACCAGTTCTTTTTGGGATAGTGACTCTGTATTCCTTCCATCTACTTTTGCTTGGATCATTCAAGATTTTGCCCAGAGCATCTCTCAGTGTTGCGGCTCATAGCTTTTATTTGTTTTTCAGTTCTTTCAACTTTAGAAATGGTGGGCAAATTCTTCACATTTTATTTTCCAACTCTAGCTAGCTCTTTAACATTCCATTATAATATTTTTGCTTTGTCTTCTGAGTTGTTCTTTGAAATATTCTGTTAATCTCTTTGACGTTGGCATTTCTTCCCTTTGTTTGGGCTTCTCAATCCTCTGGTGCAATTTTTAGAGTCTCTTCTGACATCCATTTTTTATTTTTTCTTCCTCATCTGTCTTCTTTTAATTACCTTTTGCTCTCTTCATGGTTGATATCTTTAACGTCAACACATACCTCCTCTGGTCTTTGATCATGAATGTCCATTGCCTAAAACCTGTTCTGCAGATGATTTTTAAATTCAAATGGGATAGTCTCAAGTTCATATTTCGAATCTTGTGAACTTGTTCTAATTTTCTTAAGCGTCAATTTTGAACTTCCACATGAGTAATTAATAGTCTCTTCCACAGTTCACTCCTGGTCTGGTTTTGACTGCTGATATTGAGCTGCTCCAGCAATTCTTTCCACAGATGTAGTCAATCTGGTTCCTGCACAGAATCATGAATGCTGCATGGTTTAAAATTGGAAAAGGTGTACATCAGGATTGTATCCTTTTTCCATACTTCTGTAAGCTGAGCAAACAGTTGAGAAGCTACTTTGTTGTATTAGGAGTAGAAAAAGACTCCTCAATAACCTGCGTTGTGCAGATTACACAGCCTTGCTTTTTGAAAGTAAGGAGGACTTGAAATGCTGGCTGTAGAACGTCAGAGATACAGCCTACAATGCAGACTGCAGCTCAACACCACTAAGCAACATCATGCTAGTTGGAGGAAAGATTGAAATTGTCAACTATTTCATCTTACTTGGATGCACAGTCAACACCCTTGATCACAGTAGTCAGGAAATCAGAACACTTGCATTGGCAAGTCAGCTATCAGGAACCTCTCCAGAGTGCTGAAGATGATGATGCCAGTTTGAAGGCGAAGGTGCACCTGACTCAGACTGTGTCCTTTTTAGTCGCTTGCTCTCCAAGAGCTGGACATTGAATAAGGATGACAGAAGAAGAATGGATGCCTTTGAGGTGTGGTATTGAAGAGTTCTGGATATCGCATGGACTATCAAAATAACAAACAGAAATGTCTTAGAAAAGATGCAACCAGAGTGCTCCTCAAAGGCAAAGATGACAAAGCTTGGTCTCACATACTTGGAGCTTATTGTCAAGAGACAATAGATACCATGCTTGGAAAGGTGGATAGTCGGCAAAAGAGAGCAAGACTCTTAACAAGATGGACTGATAGAGTCCATGATGAGCAGTGAGCGCATGTATATCGGAAGTGATGAGGATGATACAGCATAGGACAGAGTTTAAATCTGTTTTTCATAGGGTCGCCATGAGGCACGCTCAACTTGATACCACTTAACACGTTGCCGCACGCTTTTAAATTGGCGACCGTGTTTAGAAACACATTTTTTTCCCTCCGATGTATTACCATCATTTGCGGCAACATGTTAACAGCATAGTACCTAACAATAGCAGCACAGTGTTACTGTGAGCACTGAAAAAAAGAGTGATTAAGAATCTGTACTCTGTACCGCAGTGTTATTCATCATCTCAAGAACATGTAAACAGCCCAGATGTCCGACCACAATCAAATGGATTCAGAAATTATGGTATATTCACACAATGAGGCATGCAAGAGCATTGATTTTGTAAATTACTACCTAACTTGGGAAAGCATTATGCTTAGTGAACTAACTCAGTCCCATAGGGACAAATACTGTGTAAAACCATTATTGCAGATGAGTATGAGGATCCAAGTGGGGGAGGGTTGAAGCAGAGGGGTGAGGATGGGTAGTGGGGGAAGAGGGTGATTAATCATGGGATTGCACTATTTAATGGAGAGTGAAGGAAATGGGAAAGATCCAGTGTGAAAAATAATGTCTTCAAGCTGTAAGCAAACCAGTGTAAAATGTGAAAAAGCATCAGATTTCCTTAAAAAAAAAAGAAAAAAAGAATCTGTACTCTGAAAAAAATATAAAAAAGAAAAAAAGAACATATATTTTGGAGCTTGGGTCCTTGTTTCAGTTTTCCTTCTTTATTACACAACTTTCACATGTCCATTCTTTCACATAGATTTGATAGATAGATAGAGTCGTGAGTAGGTACAAAAATAGGGGCGAGTTGGTTATAGGTTCAAAGGTAGACACAGAAACAGAAGTATAAAGACACAGTAAGTACATTTTTTTATGTAGGCTCAAAATCTTTACTACGCTGATGCATGTCTTTCTTGATTTATACCCCTCTGTGTTTATATGGCTGCCTCTTGATCTGTGTATATATTCCTCATGAGCACAATTAGATGTTCTGGAATTCCCATTCTTTGCAACATTTTCTGTAATTTCTTATAATTCAGAGTCAGATGCTTTACATAGTAAAACACTAATAAGCATCTCCTGTGTGTTCTCTGCTTTCAGCAAAGGTCCACCTGACATCAACAGTGATGTCACATCTTCTTCTGAATCTCACTTTTGTTTATAGCTCTGGTAGTGTAGTGGTAAGGAACTGTGCTGCCAACCCAAAGGTAATGCAGTTCAAATCTGTCAGCTCTTCTGCTAAAGAAAGGTGAGCAGTCTCTTCGCGTGTGATTTACAGCTTCAAAAACCCACCAGAGGGTCAGGTATGAGTTGGTTCCAACTCACAAGTATACAACAACAGCAGCATTACTGCTGTAGATATTTTTACATTATCTTCGGCAAGATTCTGCATGCATGTGGCATTAATGATACACTGCTAATTCCCACTTTGAGCTGGATCATCTTTTGGAATAGGCATAGCTGATTTACCAGGTAGCTGTCTTCAGGTTTCTTGGCGTAGATGCGTCAGCACACCCGTCACTACAGCTATTTGTTGAAACATCTGAATTGGCCTTCCACCAGTTCCTGGTCTCTGTTTATCACCAGTGTTCTCAGTGCTGCCTGGCTGCTGCTGTAGTACCATTGGTTCTTGATTTTATGCTATTTCCCAAAGTGATTGCTTGCCAGTGGATCCCTTTTGGTACAGTGACTCTTATGTATCCTTCCATTTTCTTTTAATACTTCCTACTGAAGAGCAATGGTGTCTCTCTGGAGACTAAGGTGCGTCTGATACAGGCCATGGTCTTCCCAATCACCTGTTATGCATCAGAGAGTTGGACAATGACCAAGGAGGATAGAAGGAGAACTGATGCCTTTGAGCTGTGGTGCTGGAGAAGAGTACTGAGAATACCATGGACTGCTAGGAAAACAAATAGATTTGTCCTGGAGAGGGTTAAACCGGGTGGCTCCTTGGAGGCAAGGATTCTGAGGCTCCGTCTAACTTACTTTGGACATGTAGTGAGGAGAGACCAGTCCTTGGAGAGGGACATCATGCTTGGGAGGGTGGAGGGACGGCGCAGGAGAGGAAGGCCCTCTATGAGGTGGATTGATTCAGTGACTGGGATAATTGGGATGGGAGTGTCAGAGACAGTGCGATTGGCACAGGACAGAGCGGAGTTAGGGTTGCTATGAGTCGCAGGTGACTCGATGGCACATAACAACAACAACAATGACATTCTGCATGTATATGTTGTTGTTACATATTGACATGTAAGAAACAGCCCATAGCTGACCCTCTAACAGGTTTTCATAGGTTTCATAGGTTTTCCTTTGAAGGGAGAAGGTTGTCCATTTCTCTCCCATGGAGCAGCTGATGGATTCGAACCATGTGTCTTTGAGTTGGCAGCACAACTCTGTACTACTAGGCCAATGGAGCTCCCTGTATGTGTGTCCCGCACCAGTTTATATAATGTGTGAGAAAAAAGATACAAGAGTAGATAGGATGAAATCCATTTTTGACCAGCAAACAGTGGCTGAGTGAGAATTAAGTGGCTTCCTAGAGTTTTCCTAATTTTGTTTTATTAATTTAAATTATATTTAAGTTGATTTTTTTTTTACCTAATTTAAGTTCACCTGTGAGAGAAGGATGGTAGTCTCTTCATGGTTGATGAACTTCCTCTGAAAAACCCCCAGAGGGCAGCTATAGGTCACTTCCAACTGTACGGCACACAACTACAACAACAAAAAGTTCACCTAATTTTGTTTTACTTAATTTAATGGCTGCACTGCATGGTTCAAAATTGGGAAGGTTGTACGTCAGGAATGTGTCCTGTCTCCATACCTTTTCAACCTGTATGCAGAGCAGATTATCCAAGAGGCGGGGCTCTATGAGGAGAGGCATGGCATTAGGATTGGTGGACAATCTATCAACAGTCTGTGTTATGCAGATGACACAACCTTGCTCGCTGAAACTGAGGAGGACTTCATGCACTTACTTACTGCAGAGGGTCAAGGACTGCAGCCTTCAATATGGACTGAGGCTCAATGTCAAGAAGACAAAAATTCTCACCACTGGACCAAT
>NW_006399836.1:12099164-12099926 GCF_000299155.1 Elephantulus edwardii
CAATGAGATTGGCACAGAATAGAGCACGGTTTAGGGCTGTTGTACATAGGGTCGCTATGAGTCGCAAACGACTCGACGGCACATAACAACAACAAATGTATTTACTCTTGTCAAAAGCATTCATCTGTAAATTATTATTTTGTTGGTAAGTTATTGTTCCATTTGAATAATTTACATTAAGTCAGAATCCTTGAAAATTTTAGAAATGATAGGTCCCATTTTCTACTTGCCAAGTTTCCCTTGAACTGAAGTTTTAACTGTTCCTTTCAAGGCTGGAGAAGGAACCAGCCTGGATCTGGCTCTGCCTCCTTCACCCATATCTTCACGGCTCCAGAACTATCAACAAGGAATCAGCGCCTTGTGCCGCATCCTCACCGTCATTGTTGTTTACCGTCGTCGTTGTTCTGTGCCACTGAAGTTTCCATTTTTCTTTTCCCCTCACATCCAGTCCTCCAGGCCCCGCGGGTTGGTCCGTGGATCAGTTATGTGCACAGTTGGCCTGGAGTAGGTACAATCCCGTCTTTCCCCCTTTGTTTGTGGTGGAGCACTGTCACCTGCTGATGAGATGGGGATTTGAGTTTGATTGCAGTTTCCTGGGTACAGCTGGGAGACATAAGAGGCACACGTGAAGGCACGTCGGGAGCAGTAGCCGTGACTGATGCTTATTCCCTTAACTGCGGTGCCATCTCTGTTGCTGTTTTAGTAACTTAGTGAGTTTCCACTGTGAATAGAATTTGTTTTACTTCGTCTAAGTTGTGCTTA
>NW_006399836.1:12102129-12104725 GCF_000299155.1 Elephantulus edwardii
TGTGTCTCTTATAAAATGTATTTGCAATGAATAAGTCATTGATTTTACAAAATTCAATCATTCTATCTCCAGCCTCATTCCTGTCACCAAGCCCATGCCTTCCGACAACCGATTCTTCTTCACTATTCCCAACTTTTGCAGTCCAGTCACCCATTATTATCAATGCATCTTGATTAGAGATTGAAAACCTTACCTTTTCCGAGAACATGGCTTCGCAGCTCTTCCCTTCTCTGCTGTTTTTATGTCTTGTGCACCGTTGCACATTTAGGCCGATTGCAGAGGCTGAACAGGCTGCAATAAAACACTGTGATTGACACTGGAGAAACTGTTATTCATTTGGAGTTGACGACTCCTGATGATCTTCTCTGTTGTGAAGTCTTACATAAAATGGTCGTCGATATCTCTGAGCCTAAAGTATCTCTGATTGACTTTCTTTTAGCCAGAACCCTGGGTCAGGAACCTGTTTAGGGACCTGGTCCTGTTTCAGAGATTATAAGAACAGCAAGTTCCACTCTTGTCTAAAATGGATGTTGGTTTAATCTGTTCTGTGAGCCTTCCAGTTTGCCATGTTGTTGTTATGTGCCATCAAGTCACTTGTGACTCATAGCGACCCTATGTACAACAGCCCTATACCCTGCTCTTTCCTGTGCCAGTCTCACTGTCTCCGACACACCAACCCCCGTTACCCCAGTCACTAAAACAGTCCATCTCATCAAGGGTCTTCCTCTCCTGCACTGCATGCATTTCATAAATAATAATAAAACCTAACGGTTTTTAATTGCTAGATGAAATCTTCAAAATAAATGTCATTTTGCATATCCAGAATATATTACACCTGTTAGATCTTTGTCAGGAATGTTTCTCACATAGCACCTTTTTTAATGATGAAGGGGGAAATGAGGTGAACACAAGTCTAGGATGCCACAGAAAAAAAAAAATCCATGACTAAAAAGTGCATATTCATGCATATTTATAAAGGTAAAGATCAGCATGTCTACCATTTATGGTTTGTCGGATTAGTCAAGGCCTCCCAAAGACTTTTGCAACTAGTTAGTTTCTGATGTGAAATACAAGTCTGCTCTGGACTGCAGAAGGAGGCACGCCCCTGTGCTAAAGTTAGCCAGAATGGCATCATTTATTTAGAGTAAGATGTTTCTCCAGATTTCACACAAACTTCTCATTATCACTAGATGGCTCTGCTTCTTAGATAATAAATACCCTTTTATATGTTGGCAATAAAGTAGTAATAAACTTAGGCATTCATAGAGTCGTTGTTATGTGCCGTCGAGTCGCCTCCCGCTCATAGTGGCCCTGTGTACAAAAGCCCTAAACCCTGCTCGGTCTTGTGCCAATCACACTGTCTCCGACACACCTAACCCCATTACCTCTGTCACTGAATCAGTCCATCTCATTGAAGGTCTTCCTTTCTTGCACTTTCCCTCCACCCTCCCAAGTATGATGTCCCTTTCCTAGGACTGATCTCCCTTGCTTCATGTCCAAAGTATGTCAAGACGAAGCCTCAGAATCCTTCCCTCCAAGGAGTAGCCTGATTTCACCTTCTCTAGGATGAACCTGTTTGTTCTCCTAGCAGTCTGTGGTATATTCAATACTCTTCTCCAGCACCACAGCTCAAAGGCATCAATTCTCTATCATCCCTAGCAATTGTCCCGCTTTCTGAGGCATAGCAAGTAATTGCAAAGACTATGGCCTGGGTCAGGTGCACTTTAGTCTCCAGACTGACACCATTGTTCTTAAGTACTTTGGAGAGTTCTCTGACAGCTGACTTTCCCAATGTAATTTGTCTTTTAATTTCCTGGCTGCTGATACCGAGGGTTGATTGTGGAGCCAAGCAAACTAAAGCTGTTAACAATCCCAATCTCTTCACCATCTCTCACGAATTCACAAAGTATAGCATAAACAAAAATTTTCCCTTCATTTCTTAGAGAACGCCTAAGATGATAGATGAGAAACATAGTTATTTCTAAAATTAGGTAGAACATTTTCAAAACAGAAAGGTATTACAAATAGCTTCAGTAAGAGTCTAAGAATAAACGGACTGTGTTTATATTCTCAGTTACCCTAATATATTTCCTTAACTAGGGTAGTAGGGCGAGGTGTGTCAGAGTCAGTGAGACTCGCTCAGGATATGGCAGGAGTCAGAGCTGTTGTAGTCTCAGGCAACTCAGTGATGGCACATAAAAATAGTGACCATAGGCACATCTTAAGGATACACATTTGTATCCTTGGTTCCCATTTTGCTAACGTAGTATTTGTCCCCTCCACCTTCCCCCCCCAAAAAATACCAAACCCGCTGCCATCAAAGCAATTCCAATTCGTGACTCTCCCACCCACCCAAGATCAGTTTTATAATACTAGAACTTTGTAGGAGAAGACTGCCTCCTCTGCAGTCACACAGGAGTTGATTGCCCATCTTTCTCCCATGGAGCAGCTGGTAGATTTGAACCTTGTGCCTTTGGGTTGGCAGTACACATCCTTGCCACTATGCCACCAGAGCTCCGTTTTGTTTGTGGATGATCACATTCTGAAAATGGATGACATCTTTAGATTTGGTTTCTTTTTTAGTACATTTTGAAGA
>NW_006399836.1:12104850-12151481 GCF_000299155.1 Elephantulus edwardii
TGTGTATATATATGTATATATATATATGAAGATAAGTTAAGAAATTATTGAAGTGAGGATTTTAATCATTGTATGTAATTCATGTGTAGTAATTGTGCTTCTTTTTAATTCACTGTTCTTTTTCTTTTTTCCTTAGCAGACAGAAGGGGGAGCACAGACAGACAGCCAGCAGTCACAGACACAAAGTAGTGAAAATTCAGAGAGTAAATCTACCCCCAAACGACTGCATGTCTCTAATATTCCTTTCCGCTTCCGGGACCCTGACCTCCGACAGATGTTTGGGGTAAGTTTCTGAAGTCTTACGGATTTTACAATTGAAATAAAATGTAATAAATATATCAACAGTATTGTAAACCAGTAGTTCCCTAGGATAAAACTGTATACACAGATTGAGAGCGATTGGGAAGTCTGCCAGTATTCCTTGGTCTTTAGAAACCTTTTTCTGTCCCCAGTCCTACTCTGTACATTAGCCTTTGAGGTTCTCACACACATCAATCAGGTGACCATGCGTCCTGTCTCCCTGGACAAAACAGTTTCTTAGGATGTGGGACTTTTAGTGCTAAAAGTAAGGAAAGTCCCTGACAAACCAGGATGGCTTGGTTGTCATATAGTCACACCAAACTTAGCAAATGTAATGATAATATGTTTAGTTTCACCTAAAAGAACAAATACCAGTACAGATTTAAAAAAAAAAAAAATGACTAATGATTTTTTTGAGGCTTGAAAATCACCTTGGGAGCTTAAAAATATTGATGCTGTGTCCCACACCCAACATTTGTACATCGCAGGTCTGAGGAATGACCTGGGTGTTCTTACAAGATTCCGCACATGATTTTAGTGCACCAAGAATTTGGCAGCCACTGTGAGTTCATCCTGTCATGTTCCTAGTTGTTCCTTTGCCTTCTGTATAAGCCCAGAGCAATACTGTGCCTTAGCGTCCTCAGCCAGAGGAACTGAAGGTTCAGGGCTGCACTGTTCACTTCTGGCCTCCACCTTTTGCAGTGTCTTAAGAAGATAAGCACTGTTGATAATATAGGTTTTGAAGTGGAAACTGTGTGGATTTGAGCATCAAAGAGCTAGGATCATGTTATTTTGTGTTATCTTTTAACTCTTAGAACTTAAATTTTATTTCTGTAAAAATCAGAATAGTAATCCTTTCAGAGTGTTATGAAAAATGTAATTTCTGTAAAAGTAAATAGTGCTTCAGTATTCTGTTTTATATGTCCATCTCAACTCAGTATTATTGAGATTTTTAAAGTGAAAGGCTTTGGGGAAATAAGTCTTCCCTTTTTGTGTAAATGTGATGGTTTACTTGTATAAATTTAAAGGAGAGGAAAAAGAAATGCCTTAAAAAGCATATTGACCATAAGCAAATGTTTCTATTTCATCTCTGCAGCAATTTGGCAAAATCCTAGATGTAGAAATAATCTTTAATGAACGTGGCTCTAAGGTAAGCTCCGTTTCCATATCCGTTGTGCTTCATTTTATTACGTTATATTTTAAGGAGTTAATATTCAGAAAATATAAGCTGATTTTTTGAGCCTTGAGAAAAACTCTAATTTGGATTAGATTGTGTCTAATATCCATGACCAAATTTTACCCAGATACTTAAATATATGGGAGGGTAGGAGCAAAAGAACTTTTGAGAGAGAATATATAACAGCAAAGAAGGTAGGATATAGGAGATAAATTCTTTAATTTTCATTTGATCATCTATGCTAAAGTGTGACAACAGCTCTTGGCTGTGATTACACCTCCTCAGAAGGTCATTCAAGAACTTTGAGTAAAACTCCTAAATGGGTTCATATTTGCCTTTCTTCTTTTCCCGCTCCAAAGTCCTCACAATTTGAGAACTGGTGACACATTTATGTTGTGTCTGTGGCCCCACCTGTGCTGAGATAGTGTGTGTGCTGATGTAGTTCTCATTGTCATTCTCCCCTTTCTTTTTAGAGTGAATTTGCACTAAAATGTTTTATCCCAGCCATAAGAATAGCTTAATTCTAACAAGAGATAATAACACTCTAAGGTTCCAGTTTTCATTGCCTTTATCAAGACCTAAATTTAGCCTAAGTTTTCTAGTTTTAAATAAAATTATAAAAGACTCGGGGGAGGAAAATTCTAGATTCTGTCAGGACATTCATAATTTTAAAATCCATTTCAAAATGGCATCCTCAGAACAAATTTAATAGTTGGGTTATTCTGGCCACTTTCCCTTTGATATAAATTTTACTTGGGCTTAAACAGTGAATGTGACCCAGGAATTCAACCCATAAAGTTAGACCCAGATAGAAAAGCTTTAGGATGTTGAGTTTCTCTTATTTAATAAGCATGAAAGTAACATTGTCCAGTTTGTATCCTCTTCTCAAGGTGCTCTATAGAGTGACTGACATTTTTAATTACAATTCCTTTCCCTTTATTTTTGTTATTTTCTTATTTTAAATTTTCTGTCTCTGATTTAGAACTTTCATGTGTTAAAGTAGATTGTTTTTGGAAAGAAGGAGATGGTGCTGTGAAAAATATTTGATGAGCTGGCTTTTGGGTCACTGTGTTTGAAAGAATTCTTTCTCCTCAATAAGTGAAATAACCCTGCACAGAAACAGTCAAACTGTGTCTAAGCATGACTGTTTACCTGGTTAAGGTCTATTCTACTTAAACATTAAAGTTGAAGTAATTTTCAGTTCCTTCCCATTTGATCGTCTCTGATGAACTGTGAAATGTTGTTCTTGGCTGTGGTGAAATCTCCCAAGAATGTCATTTGGGCGCTTGAGCAGAGCTAAGTGAGAGTAATAAATGACTTCATATTTCCCTCTCTTCAGTTTCCTACTCCAGAATCACCTTATTTTGAGAATTGATATCCTGTATCTACAGGGATTGATGTGGCCCTCGCCACTGCTTTCCTAATAGGATGTACTGTTGCTCCTGATAATTATTCCCTTTTTTAATAGAAGATATCAACACCAAAATGTTTCATTAGAGCCTTAGTAGTTATTTATTAACTCTTAAAGAAATAATCCTAAACTTGCAGCTTTCCATTAAAACAAAAATGGTTAATAAGCCTAAACAGAACTTTCTTCAGTACTTGGTAAGTATTTTTAAAGTGGCAGCTATTCAAAATGCAGCCAAATCTGCTGTTTGTTATATAGTTCCTTTGGTGTTTAATTTGATTTCATTTTTTTGGTGACCTATGTAGTGGGAAAATGACAGTAGCTTAGAGTTGGGAAGAACATAAATGTAAAATACAAGAAGATTATTTTACTCGAAACTTTATCTAAAGTACTGTTGAGTTATTTTTGTTTTAAAGTGTATTTTTACCTAGACTCTGAACCGCCAGAAGCAATATCGTTTCCTCAGTCATTGAGGAGTTGCTCCTCGTTAAAAAACAATTTGAAGTATTTGAAGCAAAGGGAATTGATCTTTCTTGAATCTTTCTTTAATTTCAAGGATTTTCCCACCACCTACCAAAAATGTTCCAATTGCTTCTGCCTCGTAATTTCCATTTTCAACAATGACGCCAACCCTGCCTTTTGTCCGTGGGGAATCCTAGGGGTCAGTGCAGCTCCTCAGCTTCATGCTGTGTCCTCGCTTTTTCCTGTCAGGCTGCTGAAGCCACGACAGATTATGTACTGAAGGGTAAATTCATCATTTCCCGGGCTGTATCTTTGGAAGCAGATAGAAAACTTTGTCTTCTGCCCTTCTTCACTTTTAACCGAAAGATCTCTGCTGGAATGGGTCCCTGGAACTGCTCTGAGACTTGTCAGTAGAGATTTCTTCTGGAGCCAAACTCATCAGTGTCTTTTCTGGAACCCACCTGAGATAGGAGGACTTCCCTTCTTGTGAATTAAATTTAGTGTCTCATTTCTTTTATAGTTGAGGTTGACTGCAAGATCAGCGTGTCTGGAAAGGAACCAAAGGAAAAGAAGAAGTGGGCCTGCTGAGGGCCATTCAGGCTTCCAAACAGCGTCTCTTCTGTGTGGAGATTCGCTTTACTAAATTTCTTCTTTTTTTGTAACAAATGGAAAAACTAGTCCCAGAATAATTCCAAGATTAGCAGTGCTTACATATAAAAACAGTGTTTAACCAAAAAAAGCAGCTGTTTATCCTTATTGTGAACGATGGTACTTTGGGGCCAGATAGACCCATTTGAAATCACCCGTGGGCACTGAGGAGCTGCCGCCCGTTCCTTGCTGACTTTCCACCTTCGCCAGCTCTCCTACAGAATAGAATTTCTGTGCCCTGGGAACAGATACTGTTTCTTTGTTGTTTTGCTTCTTGACTTTTGTATTCTAGATTGGGCTAAGCTCAATTATGGTATAAATATGTATTACACAAATACACACACTTACATGCACTTAATATTTCAATTACTCCATGTGAGATTTTTTGTAAAAAATGTTTTTATTCCCCATTGCTTTGCTAATGATGTAATTTACTTAGGCATTGTCTCATTTCCTCTGATTAGCTTAAACAAAGAGAAACTGTCCTTTTGAAAATAAACAAATAGTTTTTTTTTTCCAATTAGATATATTTTAAAATGGTACGCTGCTAAAAAATTCCTTTACTCAAATAGAATCTAAACTGTAGTATGTAGGTCTCTACAAGTGTTACGGATTTTTCACATTTTACCTATTAAGCCAAAGTGTTAACACACATAGAAGAAGTTAGATTGTAGGTAGAGTTGCCATGTCCTGGTTGAACCAGGATTGTTGTTGTTAAGTGCCATCGAGTCGCAGGCAACTCATAGAGACCCTATGAAGGAGAGTCCTCGACACTTGGGTGTCGTTCATGCTCTCTCCAGGTTCATAGGGTTTCTGGAGGCAAGCTTATTATGGAAGTGGATGCCACTCCTCCTTCCAAGCTTGTTTTAATTGGGGAGCTCCACCTAATCTCTGAACCAGGATAGTCTCTGTTTATGTTTGCTATCTTAGCATAATTATTAATACTGTCCTCTTTTCCTCTTTATAATGTCCCAGTATGGACAAGAAAGTACATTTTCATCCTGCTTAATTAATCATTTAAGTATGAGGGTTTTTTTAAAGCATCTTTTAAAAAATAAATCACAAAAATAAAATGTGATATTTAATGAAAAATATAAAAACTCATTCATTGTAGAAGATCAACCACTGCTAATATTTCAAAGTTTTCTTCCCAGTCTTTTGCCTCTTAAACCAAAACCCAAATTGCCTGATCAAGGCCTCAAACTTTTTGACCAGACATTGTCCACTATACACTTAACCATGACCACAGTTTCAGCTTTCAGTTTAATCCATTGTTGACTTTCAAACTTCCCTCCACTTTGTTCACCATCTCCCAACCCTATAAAAATTTGTGGTGATGACCAAGCTGACAAATTAGATATACATAAAGTCTAGTGTGTTTGTCTCAGATTTTGTCAAAATACATTTAATATTATACTCGTCCTTGAAATGCTGAGTAAGAGCATGGACACCCTTTCCCTCTTCATTAGTTCCAGTCATTAAGTTTACTGAAGACTTAGAGCAGGGACTAAATCTAGTACATCTGTGTTCTCCTTACTTATCTTGGTGGATTTCTACAATGATGAGAATCTGCGTTTAAACTGGGCTTAAATTCTGGTCGGAGATAGGGAAGATAAAAACCTCTAATCCTGTTCCTCTTGCACAAGTTGTTATGCTGTAGTTAGGGGGCCATTTGTTGGTTCTGACCCAAAATGGCCCTGTGTACAGGAGAAGGAAGCACTGCCCATCCTCTGGCATCCTGAGTTAGTACCGTGTGTGAGCCTATTATTCCAGCCACTGTGTCGGTCCAGCTCCCTGAGGCTTGTTGACCAGTCGTTCTCTGCTATACACTTAACCATGACCACAGATTCAGCTTTCAGTTTAATCTAAGTGAGGGTCCATCTCATTGAGGGTCCGTCTCACTGAGGGTCCATCTCATTGAGGGTCTTCCTCTTTTTTCCCTGCTTTACCAAGCATAATGCCTTTCTCTAGGAACTGACTCCTCCTTACAGCATGTCTAAAATATGTGAAATGAAGTCTTGTCATTCTGTCTGTTAAAGAGCATCTGGCTATGCATCTTTCCAAAACAGATTTGATTCCTTCTTCCATTGTCCATGGTATATTCAGAAATCTTTGCCAGCACTGCAGTTTAAAGAGCATCATTTCCCCCCCATTTTTCCCTGGTTTTTCTTACTCATTGTTTAATACATTGTTACTGTTAAGTGCCCTCAAGTTGATCCCATGAACAACAGACCTGACTGAAAATGCTGTGGCTTGCTTGAATCAGGCACACCTTAGTCTTCAGAATGATGTCTTTTTTAAATTTTTCTCTCTCAAGATTTATCATCTTTTATTTACATATTTGTGACACATTAATGATCCCATACAGCATAAATGTATCTCAGTGGAAGGGGTGGAATATTAAGACAGAATGTCAAATTTTTGTCATATGAAAGTACATTTTCATCAACTGAAAATAACCAAGCAGCCATTAGAAGATTATAGGGCTGTATGTCAGTTCACTTTTAACCACACAGTTATTAAACAATGGGAAATTTGCAAATGCAAATACTACCTGTGCAGGTATAATACATGCATGGCCATCTTTAAAGTAATTTTCAAAGAATATGTATTTGAATAATATATGTACACCAAGGCATATTCTTTTCTTGTGCTTTAGGGATGATTTATATGTAATTTGTTTCTTTCTTCATTTTATACCTATAATAATTTCTAACACTTAAAACATTTATTTAACAGTTATACCTATTGTAGTAATTCCTTAGAAAAGTGGGATCTCCTTATGTTATTCTGAAAATCATAAAACGGGACAGATTCAGTGTGGGAATTTAAAATTAAACATATGACTTAAGAGAATTTTGTTTTCAGGTTTGTTGTTAGGGTTTTTTTTTTAAAAATAATTCACTTTCAGTAATTTGGTGGACTATACATCTTTGCTTTTAAACACTTTAACAAAGTCTTTTTCAGCTCCTTTTCCTGATACAGTATGTTATTTGATTTTTTTGATTGCTGCTTTCCTAGGCATTGATTATGGATCCAGAATGAAAGTAATTTACTGTAATCCTAGCCTGATTGTCTGGCTTTTGATTTTGTGCAAAGGAAACTTACTATATGATATGGTCAAGATGATACTTTCTTCAAAGTTACACTGGGTGGGCTTTTTTTAAAAAAAAATTTTTTTAACAGGTAATGCTGAAGTGAAATGTTATATATTATATTTAAAATGAAATTAAGAGTATATGGATTTCCAAAAGGCTTGGTTTCTTTTTCTTTTGTTATCATTTTATGAGTTTTGGTTTTCTTTTTCTTTTATTTGTTTTAATTTCTGTGTTCTGGCCATACCCAGGAGAGCCGTCTGCTTTTGATTTCTCCCTTAAAAGTTACATGGTAAATTTTCTTTCTCATTCTTCTGAAATGGAAAAATTTCAAAGATTACACACACACAAAAAAAAATTTAACAATGCTCATTTTACTGCTTGTCATTTATTGCAGCCTGAGGCCAGACTAAACAGGTGACAGTTACTCAGCTCCTCTACATCCTTGATTGTAAATGGACCTCAAGGCAGGTGGTGAAATTGTTATCATGGTTGATATTAGATTTAGTCACAGCCCTTCACTTAACAAATAGACAGTTCCCCTGTTTCCAGGGGCAGTCATATAGCTGGGAAATCACTCACATAGCATTGGCGTATTTACCTCATTAACTAGAAGGATTTTGGTAGAAGAAAACGTAAAGCCTGCGTACAGGAGGACAGCCTCACTGAGCTCTGGAAAGATGATGAATCCAGGCTCATCGTGCACCCAGGGTAAAATGCTTCAAAGAATGCAAGGCACCCTAGCAATAATGTTTTTATATTGCTAATATGTTGAAATGATAATACAGTTTGGATTCTGAATTACAGAACTTGTATCATTTAAATTACTTTTACCTGTTTCTTTTAGCTTTTCTAATGTGATTGTTAGAAATTATAAACTGCATATATAACTCCGATTCCTATTGGGTCAGTGTTGGGTATTGACAAAGTGCTTTTAATGTCTTTTTTCTTTTTTAATTAAAATATTTTTATATATGTATTTCTCAGATGATTTGGCTTTTTCTTTCATTTATTTCTTCAGTTTGCACAACTTCCAATATGCATCTTCCTGTTCTTTTTATATATGTATTTTTTTATTCAGGAGAGGTTAGAAAATGGAATTTTTCCATCTTCTTACACACCTCTTATTTAGAGTCTCAGATTAAATCTCACTGTGACTTTATACTTATTGAAACTGGTCATTTCATCTCCCTGATTTGATATAATATGTGGTTATTTTTAAGCTCTTCTACAGAAAATGTTACTATTTTTTTATCAAAGCAAGATGTCAGAACAACTCAACTCAATGTGTTCAAGGTTTCTAAGAATAAAGAAAAATTTAGACATTGTTTTCCTATTGATTAACTTTTTTCCCCCAAAGTATAAATATCCATTTATTCCGTATTAGGTAATTGTTTACATAATTACACAAACCAATGCCCACTAGATATAATTTCTTTTTAATGATACTGAGAAAAATAACAAATATATATTTATGATACTGTAAGGAGACTTGTTTAACTTTTTTAACTTGGAATATCTATATAAAGATCCTTCGCATAGTTCCTGGCACATTTTTAAAATGCTGAACTTATTAAAAGAAGCATTATATTATTAAAAGATTAAATCTGTAAATAACTGAATTTAAATATAGTAGATAAACAAGTTGGATTAAGGAAAATCATCTTTTAATAGTTTCAGCATGAGAGAAAACAAAATAAGAAAAAATACTTTAAAGTGCTGGTTCTGGTTCTGTTTCTCATTGCCCTGATTATATCTACTTATAAACTAGTTGCCACAAATTTGGTACTTTAAAATAACAGACCTTTTTTTTTTTTTTTACATATATGTTGTTTTGTTGTTAAGTGTCATCAAGTCGTAGACAACTCATAGCAACCTGAACACTTGTATAACATTCATTGTATCTACAAGTTCATAGAGTTTCTGGAGGCAGTCTATATCAGAAGTAGATGCCACTCCTGCTTTCAAGGTTGTTTTAATCAGGGAGCTCCACCAAACACTGTCCACCATGGGTAACCATTATCATATTTGACACATCAGTGTCACAGTGTTCAGCATCACAGCAACCACGAGTTGCCTCTGTACAGCAAATGAACAGACCAGTGCTATGCCACTTAGAAGAATGTTTGACCAAAAGCAATTAAAACCAGACCTGAGGGCTGCAGATTAAAATCACGTTCCTTTAGCTTGGTAGCATAACTTTGTATCCACTAGGCCAACAGAGCTCTCTTGTTGTTGTTGTTGTTGTTGTTGTTGTCTAACGACTCATATATAATCTTACAGATCTGTAGGCTGGAAGTCTCACGTCGGTCTCATTAGGCCAAAATCAAGGAGCCTGGTGGTAGAGTGCCTAAATTTTAAGGCTCTTAACCAAAAGGATAGTATTTTCTCTCCATGCCTATTCAGTCTGTTTGCTAAGAAAATTATCTCAGAAGCTGGGCTCTCTGAAGAGAAATGTGGCATCAGGATTGGAGAGAGACTCATCAATAGCCTGTGTTATGCAGATGACACACTTTGCTTTCTGAAAGTGAGGAGGACTTGAAGCACTTGTTGTAAAATGTCAAGGAATTCAGCCTTTGGTGTGGATTGCATCACAGTATCAAGAAAACAGAGATTCTCACCACTGAATCGATAGACAGTATCATGATGGATGGAGATATTGAGACGGTTAACAGATTCCTCAAGCTTGGATCCGCCTTAATATTCTTGGTACAAGAACTCGGGAAATAAGGAGACACATTACACTGGGAAAATCTGCAGTTAAGTACCTCTCCAAATTATTGAGGCGTAGTGATGTTAGTTAGAGGCCTAAGGTATGTCTGATTCAGGTCGTGGTATTTCCGATCACTTGTTTTACATCTGATAGCTGGACCATGAAGAAGGATGACAGAAAAAGAATCGATGCTTTTGAGCTGTGGTGCTGGAGAAGAACACTGAATATCCCATGAGCAGCCAAGAGAATGAACGGATAGATCTTGGAGACAGTGCAGCCAGAGTCCTCTTTGGTGGCAGGAAGGATGAGGCTTCGCCACACATACTTTGGGCATGTTGCTGGGAGGAGTTTTTCCTTGGAGAAGGACATGATGCTGGGAAGGGTGGAAGGTCAGCAAAGGAAAAGAAGATCCTCAACTAGGTGGATTGTCACAGTGACTTGCTGCAGGAAGTGTGAGGATAGGGCAGGGTTCCAATCTTTTGTTCATAAGGTCACTGTGAGTCATACTTGATTTGACAGCGCCAAACAACCACCACCAAGAGATTAGCATTTGTCCTCTCTCAGCAGATCTGCAGAAGGACCTGGGGATTACAGCACAGAAAATGTTGTAGGGCAGATTCTGCCTATTGTTCCCTTGCTCTCACTGCCATGAAATCAACCAAGTCATAGTTGACCCTTCATTGGATTTCTGAGGCTATAAATTTCCCACGAGGGCATTGTTCATCTTTCTCCTGGAGAGCTATGGTGGAGTCAGACTACCAGAGAGACGCCGCCTCTGCGGAGCCATGCAGCTCCCAGTTGAGGATGCCAGTCGGGCAGTGTGTGACTCTTTTGTATATAGAGTCACTGTGAGTCAGAGCCAAGTGGACAGCATGTAACAACAAAAACAACAAGCAGTATACATAACAACAGAAAGCTCATGGCTCCCTCCATCTACAAAGACAGCATTGACTGGTCAGATCTCCCTCAAGCTGTGGTACTGCATTCTGCCCCTCCTGCCTCCCTCTTTGGCTTGTAAGCACGCTTGTGATTATGTTGGACCCAGGTAATCCAGGATAATCTTCCCATCTCAAGACCATTAACTTAAATCTCATCTGCAAAATCTCTTTGCTATGTAAGGTAGTATATGTTCCCAAGACTCTGGGGATTGGGACATGGCTCATTTAGGAAGCCATTTTTCTGCCTCTTACTTGTATGTTTCATACCAGGAAGTCCTAAATAACGGTAAAGTAAAAATCCCAGGCATTCATCTCCACCTATTATTTATCATTTATTTAAATTGTTATTACTTTGGGGACCATTTGGAATGCAAATTATAGTACTTCTAGAATATAACATAAAAACTATCTATGACCTTTCTTTATAAAACTTTATTTGCATTCTGGAGAATTCTCCAGTATTGGGGAACTCGATTCTTATGTTCAGAAGATGGCAAGCACTTTAATTTATTAATAACTTGTCCCTGTATAGCAGTATTTGTTTCTGAAAATATGTTCCCATTTATATTTTCACCAAATTGATACATTCTTTAAGAATTAAATCATCTTCAATATTCCATCCTAAACAGTCTATGTTTTTATATATTGTGGTTGTGTGCCATCGAGTCGGAACAAACTCATAGCTGACCCAGCAAGTTTTCAAAGGCAGTACATCACATGGGAGGAGACTGAATGTATCCTTGTCCTGTAGAGCAGCTGGTGGATTGGAACCATTAAACAACACAGTTTTTTTTAATTCTGTTAGCTTGCCACTGCAAATTACAGAGTCATTTATGGTAATGTCCCAGTTGTGGATAGAGGTAGTCTCGAGGAGTCTTCCATAGAGAATCACGTGTCCATGGGATCCTTTAGAATGCTAACTTATCAGGTCCTTCAGAACACTGGAGTTGGTTTTGTAAAATCATTTTTGAGCAGTGCACACCACTTACTGTCCGAGTTAAAAATCAGTGCGTTGTATACAGGAAGACTCAGTATTCAGTGACAAGACACAGCATCCATCAAAAAGAACAGGTTTCTAGTCATCCTGCAGAGGAATAGTCAAAGAACACTAGGGCAACAAAGCTAATGGGAAATGAGGACGTGCCTAGAATACATCAAGAATGTGCCACCCTTAAACCAGCCTCACTGCCATTCAGCTGGTTCTGACTGACGGCAGCCCTGTGGGGCAGAGGAGAACTGTCCCGGCGGGTTTCCAAGGCGGGGCATTTTAGCAGTAGACTGACTGCCTAATTGTTCTCTCCTGGATGGTAAGTTCAAACCACCAATCTTTGAGTTAGCAGCCCTACATTTAACTCACGGTGGTACTAGAAATACTTTTATCTCCTTGCACATGAAATAGCTTGAGGATATTAGTTGTAAACGTAGAGTTAGATGGTAGAGATATAATGTTAAAATACATAGAATGAAATTGATGTAAAGCCTTACGCAATCTATAAATATTATATGGTAAATCCTGCTGATGTTGCAATTGCCTTTCCGATAGGATGTGAACACAGAAAAGTAAAGTGAGTTAACTCTTTGGCTCCCTGCTTTTGCTTTATTTACCTAATGAATTCTCAGGCCTCCTTTAGACCCGCCCCTGTACCCAGCATCTACAGAAGACAAAGATTGCTCCTAACTCAGAGTAACAGCTGTGTTGCTGTCTGATGATACTCTGTTCCCTTTGAGGAGTTTATAATTGATGTCACTAAACTAGACCTCAGTCCCTTACTCATCAACTATTCCTGTTTTTTCTGTAATATGTGGAACATCACTACTAAGTTTAACATCAGGTGCAGACATTGATAAATGTCTGATTAAGGCAAATTAGGGTTAATAGTTTTCCGAAAGCCAGCTGAACATATCTTTACTGTAATTGCCAGTCTGGTCAGGAGCAGTAGTGGTTCAGCGGTAGGATTCTCACCTCCCACGCAGTAGACCCAGGGCCAGCTTCCAGTCACTATCACTCGTGCAGCCACTGCTAGCCTGCCGGTGAACGCATTCATGTGGCCAGGATACTCAGTGGCCCTTCTCGACTAAGGTGGACTGCATAGAAAGACCTAGCAATCTACTTCCAAAGTTACGTCATGAAACAACCAGACAGATGGCAACAGGCTAGTGCGCAGCCAGTCAGGACGAAGGCCCGGGACCAGCACTGTTTTGTGCCATGTTCAAGGGACTTCCACACATCAGGCGTCATTTGGATGGAAGCTACCAGCAGCAGTCGGGTCACTTCAAGTTGGTGCAGTTCATTGCTGCCGAGTCTGAGCCAACTCACAGTCAGATACCTTCCCATTGGGTTTCCAGCGCCGTGTGTCACACAGGGCAAGGTCCATCTCTGTCTCACTGCTGGTGGATCTGATCCTCCAAGGTGGCGAGACCCTTAGGCTAGCAGCACGCTTCCCTATGGACCAGAGCGCCACTCGACAGTTCTCCAGTTTGCTCTCCTGTGGATGGTCTGATGCATCACACTGTCCTTCTAATTATTCCATATCTGAAGGAGTTAATAGGGTTGTGAGCAGAATAGGGCAAAGGTGATTAGACCTCTCCAGAAAATCTCATTATATGGAGAATTTTGGCATCGCATAAAGGGATGCACACGCAGTCGTAGCAGGTTTGGGAAAGAAAGGGAGAACATTAAAAAATGTTCAGATTCTTTATCAACTAGTTTGCCCTGAGTAACTATCTGTACCTTATTTTTGGTCTGGCCTCACTTGCTTTATGCTTTCTTGTATTACTATTATTATTGTTGTTAATTAAATTTTTATTCCAATTATTATGACAGTTCCTTTTCCTTCCTGGATTTAATTCCTCTTTACGAAATATGCATGGACCAAATACTTGACTTTGGGAGCGAATTGCCAAGTTGTTGCTGATGTCAGTTCATGCTGTGATATTTTTTTATCTATTTGCCAAGAGATCAGTATTTCAATGTAACGATGTGCATGTTTTCCCCCCTTCTCCCACTGCATGCAGGGATTCGGGTTCGTAACTTTCGAGAATAGTGCTGATGCAGACAGGGCCAGGGAGAAATTACACGGCACCGTGGTAGAGGGCCGTAAAATCGAGGTGCATGTCTTCAATAATTCAATTTCTGGTTTATCTTTTGATTTCTCTTTTTGTGTATTACCTCACTTACTTCACCTGTGGAACCCTGTCGTGTGTGAGTGTGTGTGTGTGTGTACACACACACGTCTGTGTGTTGGCCTCTGTGTCTTCACCTCCTTGCACTGACGTGTATGAAGTTCACCCTTCTGTCCTCCTCCCTCTCATTTTTTGGTTGTTTGGAGGTTTTCATTTTGATTTTGTGTGTGTGCGTGTGCACGTGTATTTATATGGGGTTTTTTTAATTTACTTTTTTTTCTTCTTCCAAATTTTCATCCTTCTGCTCTGTTGGTTTTTTTCTTTTGCTTCAGTTCACTCAACTCTGAATTTCTGTAATCAGGCCTTAAAAAAAAAGGCTAACTGGAAAAATGTCTAAAAAACTGTCCAGTTTATAACCTCGTGTCCTGTACTGAATCAGTGGGCCAGCCAATAGCCTCTTTCTCCTGGGAGGCCAGTTCGCCTCCATTTGTGTGTGGAAAGCAAGGAGTAGAATATGATAGTGGCTGTGGGAGGGAGCAAAGTCTAGAGCTAGTTTCTTGATTTGTTTAAACATCAAGAATTCAGACATTAATTCTGACATTTTAGAGAAAATTCTTGGGGGTTGGGGGGTCGATGGCTGACTGGTGACTGTAACTTGAGTGTCCCTCAGCCAGCCTTTGGTGTTAACCAACCCTTTGTAATGATGCAATGAAGGTTAACTGGCTCCTTTCCCAACTTTTAAACGTATTAAATATAAAAGCCACCATTTTGAGTAAGATGTCTGCATATTTTGCTTTTTTCCCCCCTTTCCAATGGTTTAGCATTTAGGGCCCTCCACTTGACACTCTTTCCATGGTCACTATACACAATGCCGGCGAGGGTACCCGTTGGCGGTAAGTGAAACCAAAGCACTAGAGAAGACGCTTTTTTAAAATGTAATTGCAAAACAAATAAGAAAGAAAACAGTCCATCTGCCATCTCACATTAACACGACAAAATGTGATTTGACTTGTTGTTCCTCCTCCTCTTTCCTCCGCCCCGTTTCTTTTCAATGCTGTTGAGTAATGTGCCTGGACTTTGGATGTATATATTGTTTTGTAGCAGTCTGAGCTGTTTGGTTACTGACTTCATGGTGATTTTTTTCCCCCTTGCACATCTTACTCAGAGTTACTCAACTCCAGTTTGGCTGGTCTTATTAATGCACTTCCTGCCCCGACTTCCTTTGCTACGTTTCCTCTTTCCCAGACGGCCCGTTTGTAGCTGTGACTGCTCTTCCTTTGCTCTTGACCGCGGTTGACCTGCCCGTGACCGCTTTCCCGTCTTTCTCTTTCCTGCCCCTCACCCTTCCTTTCCTCAGTCTCCTCCCGCTCCGTCTGTCCTCCCCTCCCTGTGTCCTCCCTTCCCCTTCCTCCCCTTCCTCCGTCTCCTGTGCAGCTGTTGGGCTCTTGCTGACTGGTAGTTTCTGATTGGTTCTGGCCATTTTCCCTCCTAAGTGCTTGGTTGCAGTCCGCTCTTGAAGCACCTGCTCCATTCTAATCGCTGTCTCTGAGAACCTCGCTCCCACTTTCTCCCTACTTTCCAAAATCGTTTTTTCTTTCTTTTCTTTGTGTGTGTGTGTGTTTTTTAACTGCATGCTCTCGGTCTTATCATTGTTGTGTCCATTCTTTCTTTCTAAATGTGAAATGTTGCTGTTACTTGGTGAGGAAAATGGGAGTAAATGGAGTTTCACACAGGGTGCACAAGTCCTCAAGGACTCCTTGCGGGATTTGTGTGCTTCCTTGGTTTGGTTCCAGTCCCAGCTCTACTTAATTTTTTTTTTTTAATTGCTGTGCAAATTTGTCACAATGTCAATTGCAAGAGGCAAAACAAAGTGTATTTTTTATTTTTCAAATCGGCCACACATGTGACCTGACACACAACTCTGGTCTTGCCTTCGACCATGGGAGCCTGCTTCCTAAGCTCCATTTTGGGTTTTCTTTTCTTTTTTTTTTTTTTTTTTTTCATTTTGGGTTTTCTTATCAACCCATCTTCTTAACACCTATTTGCCCAAACACTCAAAATGCACTTCTATAATGAGAAAAAGAAAGAGAAGCTTTGTTTTCTTAATGTTTTTATAAATATTAAGGCCCTTTTCAAGGCCTTCTGAAAACATTGTTCTTAAATGAACAGACCACTTAGTCTAGAAAATCTGGGTGATCCTAGAGACTCTCATCAACCTGGGAATCTAAGTTCCTGTATTTCTTTCACTAATCTCACATACTCCTATCCTCTGTGTGGTGAGCCATACATACTGTGTTTCACCAACAAATGCAGATAAGATCCGTATATTTGCTTTCTTATCTTCCTGAAAACTGTTTCATGATTCCAGCAACAAGCTTCTGATTGTTTTCTAATTTTTCATTTTTCTATTTTTGTGTGTGTGTACCGTCAAATCGGATCTGACTGGTACAGGAGGAGATTGCCCCTCCTCCTCCAGCACAGCATCTGGTGGCTTCGAACCACTTAACTCTGGGATTGCAGTGCAGCTTCTTGCCACTAAGCCACCAGAGCTCCCTTGCTTCTTCTTTATTAAGAAATTTGAAAGCTCGTGTAAACAGAAAGTTGTTTCCCATCTACTTTTGTTCTCTTTTCATTGGCGAGACAACTGTTTAAGAAACCTCCAGAGAGCTTTTCCTTTGGCATTCCGGGTGGTAGAGTAGTCCTACATTTCCAGCTGGAGACTGAAAAGCTTCCTTTTACTCTTGTTAGCCTCATCTAATAAGCATTTAATTGAAGTACTATGTATTATATTGCTGTTTAAATCCCTGCTCTCTAAAATCTACATTTTAAACATAAAAGTATTGTGATGTTGGATAAACTGTTCTATGTTTTCTAATCTAGTCTGTTTCCCCTGCCCCCTCCTACTTTCTCCTTTTAGGTTAATAATGCCACCGCACGCGTAATGACCAATAAGAAGATGGTCACCCCATATGCAAATGGTAAGAGCCTGCTGATCGCCATCAGCTCAGTGTCATCTTGCATACATCTATAGATGTCTAAGAATCCTACTTGTCTTGGGTGGTTTCCTTCACTTACTTTGAGGTAAACTCTTTACTCAGGAGGACTTTTGTTTTTTTTACAAGTTAACCTATTTTCTTAGAACTCAACTAGCTTAGTTTGTACATGTAGGTATTATGTTCTCAGTAGAATTCACCAATTCACTGGTGCATTGGGCCATGGTAGCACAAAGCTTAATCACTTGCTGCTAACTGTGAAAGGTTGGTGAGTGGTTCAAACCCACCTAGCAGCTGCATGGGAAGACATAGCGGTCTGCCTCCAACAAGCACAGCCTAGAGAGCCCGAGGTGGCAGTTCTGCTCCGCCACATTCCTCTTCAGCTTTCGTTCTTTGTGATCAGTTAGACTTGTTTGTAATACCCCTGAGTATCTGCCGAGTCTGACCTCTCCCACTGACTCCTGCTCATTGGAGCATCCATCGGGCACTGTTGAGGAGGAGAAGCTGTGTCACATGCGGGCTTCTCGAAGCTGTGCACTTCAAGCTGTCTTGGGGACGACAACCAAGAAATCAGAACAGCTTTGTCCTGAAACCCCCAGCCCGCCTTCATTCTCACAGCTCCATTGCATTGCACACTTGGGGCTCTGTGGACAAAGGCAGATGGAGTTTGTAATGTTTTTAGAAGATGTAAGAAGACTGTACTAGAATGTAGCATATGCCAGTCATAGAAGTGCGTATGTACGTATTTCTTTGTATTTACATATGTTTATATGTGCATATATTTTTCTTCTGTTTACAGCCTGTAGATACCATTTCCCATAAGTATCTTTAGCCCAGCTTTTCAGGTGATACAAACTGATAAAGTGCCTTTTCATTTTCCGTACCCTGTCATTGGTGCTGTGAGCCCTGAAATCGCACCACCTGCCAGTTGGCCTCCACTGCTGTCACAAAAACAGAAATTACTGAAAGTTTGGTTAAAACTCAATGCCAACGAAATGGGCATGAGAGACAAAGTATGTTCCACTTCCTTTTGGTCATAGGGAAAATGATGAAAGAACCTAGACTGGAATTCAGGAGACAGAAGTTCTTCTTCTAGATCGGATTCTTTGTTGTATGAAGGCCCATTTTCTTTATTCTGTTTCCACACTTGTAAATTGGAGGTCATGGAATTTTGGGATGCACTTTCTCACAAGTCTTTAAATCCAGTCCTCTTAGCTTATTATTTAGGACACAAGGCTCAGGGAGGTATGGTTACAGAGCTGGTCCTTACCTGGGTCTCTTAAGTTTTGTAAAGGTAAGATGATACCAATATCTGAAAATACCTTATGAGTTCTACTAAGATAAATATACTTAAGGGGTTATTATTACCTCATCTCGCACCTGCTGAGCAGATGGAATTGGAGGCTTAAGAAATAGTACTGCTGATAAGAAAGAAGATAATTTTTTAACAGATTGTTCCAAATTAAGATCCAAGTCTAAAGGAGCCAGACTTTTAAAAAATGTGTCATTATGGAGTTAAAGATTTTATGTGTGCTGGCTGCCTTCTCTTGAATTCTTCATTGAAATCACTTGATTTACCTGACACTGCAAAATGTCTGTGCTCTTCCAATTCAAGTAGGATTTGAACCCAGAATTTTTTAGTGAATGCTGACAAGATGTCACTATAATAAGCACATGCAATGGTGGGAGATTGGATTGGTTCAGAATGGATAGCTTTTCCCTGTGTCCTTAAATCTGGTTATTCCCATCGAAACTGGCCTTTGCTTCTTTCCAGCCATATATTTATGGAGTAGCAGTAGCACATTTTATAAAAGAAGTGAGCTAAAATGCCTCAGAAAAAAAAAAAATAAGTAAGCCATGCTTACTTGTAAATAAATGAGTCAGTAATTATTGATTGATTAAAATTTTAATATGGAGTCTACTCCTTAGCTGTTAGACACCAGTAGTGGTAGTAAGTTTAACTCTTGCCATATTCCTGTAATTATAAAAGACATAGAGAAGATAGAAAAACAGCATCGAATGTCATGTGGTTTGTAAATTCTTCAACTATATAAATACCTAATCAGACATTTACTGAAATCTGATGGCCTTTGTTAGCTAACAAGCCTGATTAACTTAAATTTGTTAATTTTGAATTACTTAGTTGAGAAGTTGAAAATTTATCTTAAATTTTATTATCACTCACCTTACCTTGTTGACATAGTGATTTAAAATGTTAAGTGCTAAGTTTAGAATTTGTCCAAAATACCATCATGGTGTAATTCTGAGTCAAGTTTGAACTCAGCCAAAGGACACCTTTATGAGCAATGTATAGTGCTGAGATAGAGAAGAAATCACATGACATTGTGATACAGGGTAACTTTCTCCTTTTGTCCATCCATGCTTGCAACCCTTACACTCAGCCCAAGCCCAAGCCCCCTAATGTGGAGTTGATTTCAACTGTCAAGGGCAGAGCAGAGCTGCCTCTTGGGGGCGTTCCACAGCTGTAACTCTTCAGGGAAGCTGACTGCTTCATCCTCCTGCTAAATGGCCCGTGAATTCAAGCCATCCACCCAGAGCTTAAACCACTGTGCCATCAGGACTCCTCGAACCAACCTGACCCTTACTCAGACTCCTTACCACGGTCACCTTTACATGCTTTTCAGGCAGCTTTAAATCCCTGAGAAGTCATCAAGACTTTTCTTGAAATAGATAGTAAGGCTAAATCGTAAGAACCACACGTACCTTCAAATTCTGCTTTTGAAGACACACTTAGGAACCAATCTGTACCCACCGCCTGTGTTTTTACTTGTTTTCTTCTGGCATGTCCTTCATTCTTTCCTTCTTTGCCTCCCAGCTTTCTCTCTTCTTCCTCTTTTCCTTCCCCTCTATCTCAAGCTCTTCCTTCTCCTTTAATTTTCTCCTCACGCTAGAGACAGACAGTTCCTGAGGAATGGGGTCACCCTCCTATGTGTGTAAACAGCCCACCCTCCACCGCGGTCATTCGAAAGGCAATTTGGCTGCTGGTCAGAATCATCTCAGAGATGCCTGAAGCCGTCTTTTGCATGTAATGCAACCCTCGTTCTTCTTTCCCTAAGGTGTCCTAATACTGTCCTTTCTTCCGTTTCAGGTTGGAAATTAAGCCCAGTAGTTGGAGCTGTTTACGGCCCCGAGTTATATGCAGGTAGTATTTAAGTTCAGTTTCCGTTCGTACTATTTAACTGCTATAACATCTGTTGTTTTTCAATTTGCTGTTCCATTGTAACCATTTTGCATTTAAACATTTTTTTTTAATGTAATCAGCATCCAGCTTTCAAGCAGATGTCTCCCTAGGCAATGATGCGGCAGTGCCCCTGTCAGGAAGAGGGGGTATTAACACTTACATTCCTTTAATCAGTAAGTAGCCTATGTTGGCCTGGCATGGATTTTGACTGTTGTCAGGGAACAGTCTTCTCCTCCTAGTATAAGACATGCTGAAAAGGAGAGGCAGCGCTGTCACGATGTTCTGGCCTGCTTAACCTGTGGTAGAATTTTAAGACTGCCTCAGAGAGAGATACCTGAAAGTAGTAGAGGTTGAGGGCACCCCAGGAACACTTCACCTGTGTGCCTGGAAGTAAAGACGGCAGAAGACATGTGCTTGTTATGCATGTTCGCGGCAAGCCAGCTTTGAGCCCTGTAATAGAGACCTCTTGGCCTCTATTGATTTTCTCAGCCCTGTTGGTGTCTCCAAGTCTTTGTGACCTGGGCTCTTTTGCTCCAGTACGGGGGATAATTAAGCAAAGTTCAGTGGGCCTGGAATCAATGTCTGCATGCTTTCCCAAGGATGGTATACTTAAAATAGATAGAGCTTTAGGAAGTGGCCACCTCTTTGCCAGACAAATGCCTTTTGGGGGGGGAGAGTTTCACTGTACATTTCTGGATTAAAACTGTTTAGATAAAGTAAATGAGTGAAGTTATCTGATGAATGTTTAAAGACCGTCCTTTGCCTTGGTGGATGACACCACATAAAAGAACAAAAAGGATATTCTACAGAGCAATGACTACTGCATGTAACGTTTATAAGTAAGATTAATAATTGACTAGTTCAAGAGTTTCTCTAATCTGAGCTCTTAACATAGCAGTAATTCTCACAGCTTCTTGACCAGCTTTTCATCAGGCTGCCAGAACTGAGACGGAGCAGAGGAGACAATAAATAAGACCTCTGGCTTGATTAGCCCTCAGGCCATGGTGTTCCTAGCCTTTTGCATGTTGGGGCTCTCTTCCCACTTCTTATTGCTCAGAGGTCCACTGAATAAAGTGTGCCACCTTTGCAGAAAAGACAGTGTGTGTCTTTTAACCTTTCTCTGATTTTTCAAAGCAAGTTGTGCTCCCACGTTTGCTGTTGGATGTAAGTTGAAATTTCTGTCCTATTTTGGGTCTCCCTTTAGTTCCTGGCTTCCCGTACCCGACTGCAGCCACCACAGCAGCTGCATTTAGAGGAGCCCATCTGAGGGGCCGAGGGCGGACGGTGTATGGTGCAGTGCGCGCGGTACCTCCAGCAGCCATCCCCGCCTATCCAGGGTAAGCACTGGACTCCAGAGTCAGACGTGGGTCCAAAGCAAGCAGTTGGACAAAAGCAGAATACCACAGCCCTCTCAGATCTTCAGGCATGTTGCCATGTCACTTAGACGCTCAATGAGTATTTGCAAAGTAATGGGCTAGGTGGCAAGAACCAAAATACCCTTCCATCAAAGTGGCACAAAATGGCAATTGGTGATATAAATCTTCATTTGGGCCACCTTAAGCCCTCCTCCAAGTGGCATAAGAGAGTAGCCAGAACTGTCTTGTGTTTACTAGCAGTGTGTTGGCATGGAGCTGACGCAGCATCGCACGAATGTGGATTAACACTACTGCAGAGAGCCAAAATAGGAGCTCAAGATTGTAGTTGAAGGCTGCGCCTGCTGGCCTCACCCCCTCTCACCACCTCCTCTTGGGGCTGAGGCGATCACGTGTGCCCTGCCCTTTACTTTCACAGCCTGGGTGGTGAGCAGCAGTGCTAGTTACCCACAATGGATTTGCTTTCTTTGTAGGAAACGGATTAAAAGAGGTTAATTCAAAGATGAACCAAGTCCAATTGAATCAAGGGAGAAAGGGAGAAGTAGGAGGAATTAAACTCCAGTTGGCTTCTGAATGATGGTAAAATCACTAATTTAGCTGAGCATCCTTCACCCTTTGATTTTTGTATGGAGGGTGTCTCTTGCAGTGGAATGATTCCATAGCAACAAATAAATCCTTTGCTACTGAATGGGGGAGAAGGAGTGAAGAATGGCAGGTTTTGTTTTTAGTTATTTCTGAGGACCAGAGGCTGAAACGTTTGTTTTTAGAGAGTGGGCTTTTAGAAGTCAGCTGTACCAAGGACTTGCTCTCTTCCAGGATGACATTTGTGTTCTTCATCTTTTCTCTGCCTATGACAGGCTTTTTTCCAGATGCTTCTGAGGAACAAACATAGTGGCAAAGAAGCTGCTACTTAGTTAAAATGTAAATGGAAAGAGCCTCCTTAGTAGGTCCTTCTCAGATGGCAAACTCTTGGCCTAACCTTGGGCTGTATTGATTTAGCGTCCTTTCAAAAACCAAAATGGCTGAGCCATGCAGGGGTCCTCCACTCCACAGTCAAAGCAAGTATGCATGCCGAAATGGGCCGCCCCCAAGCACCTCTAGAAGGGAACTGCTTCCGTAATTAACTTTCCTTTCCAGTTCATAGATGTTTAACTCCCATGCATTCCATCATTCCATCTTCTGCCATTGCTTTTAATTTTACCCCTTTTTTTCCTCTCAACTTGACTTTTGACCTTCAACCTCTGACATCTCTTTTTAAATAAATGCTTAAAGATACAGTATTGTTTCATCAAGACATATTCAAGTGAAACATAAGAACAAATTTGTTGTGGAAATGCTGCCCAGTAGGAAAATTGTTCGTGAAGCGTCTTCCATTTCAATCTAAGAGAGTTTTTGTTTAAAATCCATCATGATTTTTAAAGAGAGATTGCTAACCAGAAACATGGGATGTCTTTAGTTTGTAATATTCCTGAGATGTTTTATAAAGCTGTTGATTGATTTCTACTCAAGTGTAGGTCATTTCAGTTTATTGGCCAAGTGTAGGTCACTTCAGTTTATTGGCCAAGTGTTAAGAGCCCATGCTCTAACAAGCCTGAGTTAGGTATATATTTACTCAAAGGAGTTTTTATCTTTAGACCAAAACATACAGTTTCTGTGCATTACACTGAACACTGATTTCCCATGTTTTCTTTTTTTATTAATTAAACCTATGTTTACAAGGAAGATGGCAAGGAATAAGTCCAGTATTTTATGGAGAATGGCCTCGAATTGCTTTCAGCTTAATAACTAATCTTATCATTAATCATTGTGTTCTAGCTGCCTTATGGCATTTGATACACAAAAGAAATACTGTGATTCTTTCAAATTTTGGGTGACTTCCCCCTAGGTCATCAACTCACACTAAATTGTATTCATGCTTTTAATGCCACTGCTCTTCTACATAACAGGATTTTTTAAAAAAAATAAACGAACACGTTTACCTTTATCCCCTTCATAGAGCTCAGGTGGCATCGTAGATAGGGAGTTGCACTGTCAACCCGATGGCAGGTGGTTTGAATCCACCAGTCGCTGTAGGGGAGAAAGATGGGCAGTCTCCTCCTGGGTGATTTACAGCCTCTGTGAGCCCACCGAAGAGTCAGCTATGAGTTGGTTCTGACTCAGCGCCAGTGGATAACAAAACAGCATGTCCCCTTACTGAAACAGTTGAAGGTTAATCACCACTTGGCCTCAGTGTTTTTCATTTTATCAACCTTCTCATTATACCTAAGTCTCCTATTTACTAAAATGCAATTTAGAAGAAAATTACTTTCTAAGATCATGCTGAATTCCTTTATCAGATCATGCTGCTGGAGACTATAAAACACATAGAACTTAGCTATGTGAACGTGAAGCACCAGTGTGAATTCCCTGTTGTATAATGCAGACACAGCAGCACAGCTGGGGCATCGTAAAGTGTGACCATACCATCATGCCAATGCAACAACATACCACTGAGGATAGAAATGAGAAACTTGTCAGCTACTTGTCATTTTGTATTCGAGTTAAAAATATGGTTTGACAGCCTTACTTGTCTATTTATTGTAACAGAAGATGATAGTGAAACTTCACAGCTTGTTTAGTTGAATAAATAATAAGCAAATAAACTACTTTTAAAATGTCAGCTGTTGATATGAA
Source organism: Elephantulus edwardii (assembly GCF_000299155.1). Classification (NCBI taxonomy): domain Eukaryota; kingdom Metazoa; phylum Chordata; class Mammalia; order Macroscelidea; family Macroscelididae; genus Elephantulus; species Elephantulus edwardii. Next base: position 12,128,956 of record NW_006399836.1, read on the forward strand.
GAAGACAGTCTTTGTCTTTTATCTCTACTATTCACGTTTTTGGTCCCAAAGTTTGTATGCACAAAAATGCCTGAAAAAGTTAGAAATCTTAAGTATAATGCTGCTCACAATTTTTTAAAATAAAATAAGCACGATGCCTTGTTTGTTTCATACAACTTCATTTTCTATTTCTAACCAGTGACTTTTCTGAGTTTTCTTCTTTTAAATAGACAGGATAATCCTTGGTCATGCCCAGAATTTGCATTATATTTTTTCAGAATTCTTTGAAAACTCTTAATGGTTAAAAAGAACCCTTGAAATCATCCACTTACTCCTCCCCATTCTGGATTATATTGTTACTATCTGGGATCCCCACTGCACCTTTCAATTCTTGGACCTTGGACCAATCACCTTAACCTTTTAGCTCATTATCTCTGCTTGTGAAAGCAATGCATTGTGGGTATTTTTGGTTGTGTTTTTGTTTTTGTTTTTATTTTAATTACATTTCTCTGTTTACTTTGGTCAGAATTGATTGACTTGTTTTTCTGAGGTGTTGCATTGGTTCTTAAAATGCTGAATAATAATACTTTGCATGCTTGTGTGATCAGCCAAATCTTATCGCATGTCTAATGTGCCAGGGTATAAAACAGGTGATGTATGGATATCAAGAAAGAAGTTACTTATTACCCTGAGACCAAAACCAAAATATTCTACGTCATTTCACAGCTGACGTTGCATACAGGTTCTGCCCTATTGGAGTTGTTTGGGTTCATCATTTTTGTGTGAATCCTTTCCCTCTCCCTTTTTAAAGAAAAACTTTCTCCTAGGGCTAGCTTATCATAACATAATCTAGCTTTAAAAAGTTGTTATTTCCAGTCCTCTCCCATTTCATTAGCTACATTAGATCTTTCTGGAAATGTTTTTCATTGTTTAAATCTTACTTTCATTAACAAACGTCCAGATGGTTCCTCCCAGTGGCTCACACCTCTCCCTGTCCTCGCATGTCCCAGAGCTGTGTATGTGCGTGTGCACTGTCACACCTGCTCACTGACCTGCCACGGCCCCACAGCCCAGGTTACGGATTCATACATCACCTGCCTGTGTAGAGCGCATGTGCATGCTGCCGTCCTCAATAACCGGAATGTGTTTCTGTTCTTTTGTTTTTTTGTTTTTGTTTTTGTGTGGATTTTCTGCAGTGTGGTTTACCAGGACGGATTTTACGGTGCTGACCTCTATGTAAGTACACACACCGGGGACTTCTCAGCCCCATCCCCTGACAAGCCAGCCTTTTTTTTTCTATTTCTTTGGTTTGGTTTGATTATTTTTTAAAAAATATCATTTACTTAATTTTTGTTTTCTTTTCCTTGTGGATATATATATATATATTTATATATTTAAGAATGCAAGCATGCTTCTCTGCCACTGCGCTTGCCCCTGGGTGCAAAAACTAAGCCTTTGGGTCTCCTGATCATTGTAGGGCCAGTCTACTGGACATATTCTTTTCCCTTCCCTATACCAACAGACGATCCAATCTGTGTGCCACTGATTGATTTGCGAGATGATCAGTAGGTTTAAAGTCTTTTTTTCCCTTTATTTTTACTATCCAAATCATTTGCACACATAAATAAAGGAAGTAGATTAGACTGCGAGCACTTCTTTCCTTTCGTACTTTTCTTGTCATTTCACATCCCTCTTTAGATCATTAGAGCGTGATTTATGTAGGTAGCAGTAAGCTTCCTGAACTACGTGTTTCCTGTTTGTATCCTTAAGAGAGTGTAATCCTGTAAAAGGGAAATAAGGGACTGACTCCAGTTCAGAGGGGGCTACTAGGAGGATGCCTTATTCAGTGTCTGAAGCCCTTTTTTATCCAAAAAATCCACAACCAGCATAAGTAACATAATTAACAACCTAGACTCTTCTGACAAGCATCTGGTGATTGCACACAATTTGTTTATTCTACCTGTTGTGTCAAAATGTAATCCATTATTCAAACTGTTTAGTTGTCTCCAGAGTCCATATTTGGTTTGTCGCCTGTAATTTAAATGAAAGACAACATTTTCTTAACTGGCAAAGAATAAGAGATTGAGTGTTGAAGTCTTTTGTTAAGACTTCTCCCAGTGTTCTTTTTCTGAAAGCAAGCTTGGTCTGTGTTATTTAGAAACAATTTTGCAAGAAAACCTTCTCAGTATAATAAAATTATTCCTGGGCACCAGGTTTGGAATTGTCTGGATAGGTTTTGCCTTCCATTGTTTCCCCAAGTCAGTAATAGGACCTTTTTGTTGCACTGTTCCATGGTCGGCCAGAGATTCTCTATCTGAAAAAAAGGCCCTGCGCTTTCTGAATGTACACTGGGAGGCTGCATACTGCAGGAATTAGGATAATACAGTCCTCTTGACTGCAGTCGAGGTGACTGTACAAGCCTGTGTAGCTTGAGTACACAACCAAAGTAGGCCTTAATTTTAAAAATCCTTTTAATTACTTTTCTTTTTAGAAGAACCTTACCTATGCTTTGACCCAGTTCCTTCACAGATATGTTTTTTAGATATTTTGACTTAACCTAAATGACACAGGTTACTTGTATAGCCGAGCATAAAGCTCAACTAGTCCATATTTCATTACCTGTCCTTGCACTTTGAAGGCCATCCAGGCTTCAGGTGTTTTTCAGAAGTGGTAGAAACTGTCTTCTAATGTTTCTGATGAAACTTGAGAGTTAGCAAAACATCCCAATTTTACACCATTATACGTTCTACATCTGTAATTAAATGTATTATATATGACTTAGCACATACATTCTCCCATAGAAGTTAATCTCCATAGCCTCATAAATTTCATCTTTATATCATTAAATTATTTTCTTAAAATTTAGTCTTGTTAGGTCAGACATTTTTCATTTGGATTATTTTTAAAGTAAGTTATTTTGATGTGTGTTTCACTCACCAGCACCACCTAAGAACTTCCTTATTTGGAGTTTTTAAAGTTTCCCATCTTGTTAATAAGTCCTTTGATTAAATATTTGTTTCAAGTTCACTCATATTAATTAATAATATGTGGTTTTATTAAGAGGTTTGGAGTTTGTTTTGTTTTTTTTCTGTAGCCCTCCAGAAGATAACTTTTGTACCTCTTCTTAATTTTCTATTTGGATTACCTTATTGAAATAATTCAATAACACTGCCTTTTTTATTATTAGAAGTAGTAGTAACCACGGTTGAGGAAAGGAATTAGTAGAAATGTTATTATTGTTCCTGTCTTAAAGTAACTTGGAGAGTAGTGTCGAAATCTAATGAAAAACAAGAATGCATTATGAGGTAATTGTTCACCTAGACCTAATACAATTACAGCTTTTAAATTTTATGTTTCCTGTTCTGATATGTGAAAGAGCAAAAGGGTGCTTTTTAATAAGGAAACAAAACAACTCTCTCATTTTACCTGTAGTTTGTTCTGCTTCTCTCTGTACATTTGCTCCTCTATGGAAATCTCTTAATATTAGATTAGTTCTTGTTTCCTCAGAAACGGAGCTTTGAAATAGAAAGAGTGGTGAGTTTGTGTAGTTTAACAGGTTCACTGACCCAGAGGGCAGAGTGAGGCTGTAGTCCACTCCTTTCCCTGCTCTGCTCCTGGACAGGGACTCCTGCTCACTGTTCTTTTCTGTTTCTTAATTTATGGATCACTCCTGGAGAATGGATCTGACAGTTGTGTTCATAGCGTGAAAAGAGACCCACCAGGATAAGACACGACACATGGCAGGGGGATCAGGGGTTCACCTCCCCTCCCCACTTCCCCTTTTAGTTACCAGTAGAAAAGACATCCATACCCATTGCCATCGAGTGGATTCTGACTTCCAGAAGAGGCATAGTTCACCCTAACTCCCTTTTCCTGTGGGGTCCCAGACTGCTTCCAATTCTCACCCCATGAAAAGCATGCTTGCATCCAAAGGAAAGAAAAGGCTGGTGGGCCCCTTAGTGGGCTTTTTTGTATGATTGTTTTCCTTCCACAGCTGTGTTTTTTGAACTGCTCTTCCTGTGTTCTGTTATAGAATAGTCTTACAGGAACCAATCATTAGCGCTAAAATACCTCAGGTAGGAGTGCCAGTGTGACCTGCCAACCAATCAGATTGTGGATTGCAGTGAAACAAATTGAATTATACTAACCATTCCAGCTCCACGTTAGAGATGGGAACAGAGGCTTTTTTGGACACTCAAGACTTGTGAGCGTGTGATGTAAGCCCTGCTGCCTCAGCAGTGCACACAGTCAAGTTTCAGCACAGTGGCACTTCTCCAGACCCCAGCGCTCCTGTCCCATTGCCACATACCCACAGCAAGCGTGTTCTATGCACTGTCCCATCACCACCACCTCTTTTAGTTTGTTGATCACATTTATCCGTGGTGTTTAAGCTGGTCTTTTCTATTTGGAGATCTTAGCAGTTGGGGGACAGTTACTTAACAACTATAAGAGAAATGAGAAAAGAGACTAGAGCAGAATCCAGATGGGGATTGGCAGTGAATTCAGAGTGCAACTGGGTTGTGCTCTATGTGTATTTGAAATTAAGGCACATGGAAACCTGAAAGTTGAGCTGTGTCCTTTTACCATGAAGGACACAGAGGTCATTTGGGCAGTGATACACTGTCAGAAAGGTTGCTGGTACCTGGACGCCAGGAAAAAAAGAAACCTTAAATGGCTTTTTTCATAACCCAATTCATTTATTGATGTGCCTACCCAGTAAGATTTTGGATGTGAACTATTTTGGGGAAATAGTGTTTAAAAGACTTAATTCATTAAAGACCTTGGAGCGTCTCTCATCCATCATGGAAATGCAGAGCTGCTCAGAAGGGTGCGAGAGAAGGAACAGGAGGGAGTCAGATCTGCCACCAGAAGAATGATTCCCAGTGGCACAGGAGGAAACCCTAGCTAGATGGGGAAGACCTGTGCTCTGCCGAATGACTTGAAGGCTGGCATGAGCCTTCCCTCCACACGCCGCCCACACGCTTCCCTTTCACCTCAGTCACTGCACCAGTCGGCTCTGCCCTCATTCTAGACCGTTGGTCTGTGCATCACGTAGAGGCAACAGCGTTCATTCTGTCTGCTGGTCTTGAAATACACACCCTTCTCCGTGTCACATAATGTCAGTGTCTTTCAGGGAGAAACAAGGTGTCTTGACATCACATGCTCACCAAAGTCCTGTTTTAACGTAAAACAAAAAAAAAATAGAATAAAAACAAAGGCCAGGGTAAAATTAAGAGGATTTTGTCTCCCGGTGTCAACTGAACTACCAGGCCAGCTCTAATAGGGGTGAGATACAGAATCCTTCCATTTTTGCTGGTCCAAAACCTAGAATCAGACCATGCAGGAGAATCCTTGAGTCAGGGTGGCAATGTGATAAAGTAAGTTAATTTGATGACCAAACTAATTTGAGCAGAACAAGCAATCTCTCGGACACAGCGCTGACCCCTGAAAATGGATGCTTTAACGTCAGCAGTCACAGTGGGCAAAGTTCTTAAAGGTAGCAGCGTTTTCCTGTGGAAAAGGCTGAAGTTGAAGGCAAGGATAGGCTCCAGATATGTGAAAATTTAATTCTTAGACACAAAAATTACTGTAGAGGAAAACAGGGACAGACTATCCGAGTGCTGCCGAGGGCGGAAGTTTGAACGGGTGCTTCAGGCTCGGGCTGGGCCGCGTTGGCAGGATCAGGACCATGGACTAGGGGAGTTAGGTAGCATTGGCCTGCCCGGTCTGAGCACAGCGTACCGCTCGGAGTTAACAGCAGAGGAATAAGAAACTGGAAAGGGGCGTCCCCTGGGGCCAGGCTCAGCCGTGCGAGACCAGTCCAGCTAGCAGAGTTCTAGAAAGCTGTCTCTGTGTGCCCTCCTACATTAGGGTGTGCTGTGGCCATGCTAATCCCCATTTTTTTGTTTTATTTCAAATCACACACAGATAGAATCTGCAAACTGCTTCAGATCAAACAGGTCTGATTGTGTGTAAATACATATGTCCTTTTACTTTTTATTATTAATGGTTGCTTCAGTTTTGCATCAGTGCATGGTTAAAAGCAGTACACATCAGCTATTTCATGACTTCATATCTCCAAATGAATTCTTTCTCCTTTTTTTTTTGTTTGTTTGTTTGTGCAGTCAGCTGAAGAAATGTTAACATCTCACTCTAAATCTCTCAGTGGAGTCTCTGTTCCCTTCTCTGATATAACAGATGGGTTACTGCTTGTTATAATTATTAACATTGTGGTGTGGGCCAGGGGCTAGGGTGGGCAAGATTGACTATTTCCTTGGGCTGGGGAGGGGCCAGTTGTTAGGGTCTGGAATGTTAACTCGAGTGGTGACTGACTGTTTCCGTAATACCAGGTCGTTGTGGCTGCACGCTCTAGTAATTGAGGCTGTGTACTTCACCAAGCTTGTGGTAGAGCCTAGGGCGAACCGCTGTCCCAAGAGAATGCTGGGATAGATAGAGTTAGCCAATACCAGTCTGAACGTGGTGATTTTGCTGGTTGTTTTAGCTCAGATGTTGGCATGCTTAGTTCTTAATGTGATTAATAAATGTGGCGCCATACCCCCTCCCCACGCCTGAACCCTGTCTCTCCTCCCCCTCCTTCCCCACCCTTGTTCTTTTTGAAGAAACTTAAGAAAATAATGAAAACCTTGGTGTTTCAAACTGCACTGTGTTCTCATGTTCTAAAAAGCCTTCGGATTGGCTGATAGGAATTGAAATTGGGAATCTGTGTGAAAACATTTCTCACCCTGGTATCTCTGTGTACCTTAGAATCTAATATTGAACTAGAGATAACCAAATTTTCTTTCACCTTATGCATGAGTCTGTTTTATTGAGTAAGCAATTAAACAGCACCAGAAAGACTTTGAGAATAAGAATATCGCCTAGGCTATCCCATTTAATTTTTCCAAAGTTTTGAGAGTCATGTTGATTAATTACCTGATTAATCTATTCTGATAGTACCTATACATCCTAAACATTTTTTAAAAACCAAACAAAAAAACTGCTTACTGTCAAATCCTGATTCATAGTGACCTTACACGATAGACTCAGACTGCACCATAGGGTTTCCAAAGCTGTAAATCTTTATGGACGGAACAGCCTTGACCTTCTCTCATGGAGCAGCTGAAAGAGTCCAACCCTTCACCTTTCCATTAGCAGCAAGGTGGAGGGTCAGCCAAAGAGAGTAAGACCCTCAAAGAGGTGGACTGACCCAGTGACCACAGCAGTGGGCTCAGGTGCATCAGGGACGGTGAGGACGCACAGGAGAGGACAGGGTTCGGATCTGTTGTTCTGTCCTAAACATTGCATCCCATTTAGGGCCTTTCTGTAGCACCATTATAATAAAGTAATAGGTAGAATAGTCCTATTAAAAAAGCATTTCCTTAACAAACAACTTACATGCCATTGCTGTTCATTCTTGTAGTCTATTTGGTAATACTAGTATTTCTGACTTGTTTGCCTTCACTTGAGCAACTGAGAACCTCATCAAATACGAACTTCAGAGATGGACTTTACATACAGAAGAAGGAGATGACTCCACGTACTTCTCTCCACTTCTTCCTGTTTGGAAGGAAGCCTTTTCACACAGTCTGACCATTGGATTGATTTGATAGCAGTGTCCTTAAACACTGGCAGGCTGGTGGCTGCTTGTAGTGAGAAGAGTGATTTTCATTCCATAATCCCACTCAGAGCCACTTTCTCCCCCAAAACTGGTTGATTGCAGCTTGAACCATGACTTTATAACGGAGTCGCCAGAAGGACTGTGACCCTAGTATCCCCACTGAGCTGAAGTTTACTACGGATGGGATCTGCCGACCCCCTCATATCCGAAGAACAGAGCTTCTGACCCTTCTGAGAATGTCTGCCCACACACTGTGGCACAGAGCAACCGTTTTAAAATGGTTTTAAAAATGAAACTTCATCTGAAGTTCATCTGAAGCTTAAAAATGCCACCTGTTCACATCAGCTTTACAGCCTGTTTAACAGAGGCTTTTATGATTTCATTTCATTATTTGTTGTTATAGTGCTAAAAAAGAAATAAGGTGAAGAAATAGTTTGGTTAATTCTACATATTATGGTACAGATATTTAGACCTAGATAGAAATCCCAAAGGAGGGTATTGATCACAGAGAACTCCTGCAGGTGCTTCCTCAGTCTCTGCCAAACCCCATTGCACTGCCAGTGGTTGTGGTAGGATTAAGTAGAAGTTTCTTATTTTTCTGAGTGTTGTTGTTATGTGCCGTCGAGTCGCCTGCGACTCATAGCGACCCTATGTACAACAGCCCTAAACTCCACTCTGTCCTGTGCCAGTCGCACCGTCTCTGACACTCCCGTCCCAATTATCCCAGTCACTGAATCAATCCACTTCATAGAGGGCCTTCCTCTCCTGCGCTGTCCCTCCACCCTCCCAAGCATGATGTCCCTCTCCAAGGACTGGTCTCTCCTCACAACATGTCCAAAGTATGTTAGACGGAGCCTCAGAATCCTTGCCTCCAAGGAGCCACCCGGTTTAACCCTTTCCAGGACAAATCTATTTGTTTTCCTAGCAGTCCATGGTATTCTCAATACTCTTCTCCAGCACCACAGCTCAAAGGCATCAATTCTCCTTCTATCCTCCTTGGTCATTGTCCAACTCTCTGTATGTGGAAGAATTTATAAAATGTTCACTTTTATAATTCACTCACTTGAAGGAACTAAGAAGTGGCATGTGACCATTGGTCACCAATCAAGAATATTTTAAAAATTATAAGAACAAACCTACTTCTGGTGACATAAAGCAGCACAGAATTAAATAAGAAGCAGAAACTTCCAGTGATTTCCCCCCCCCAAGACATAACAGATATTAAAAGAAAATTTTAATGAAGTTAAAAAAATTGCAAACTAGAAGCTTGCATATCGGGGAACTAAAAAGAGGTGGAGTCTCCTTAGAAATAATTTATTTACAGTCCTAAGAAATGATAATGAACCAAGTATGGAGTACCTTTTGCAGGTTTAACAAGATTAGGAATGCAAAGTTGAAAGCAAGACGACGACCATGTCAGATACCCATGAGGGACAGCACATGTAGCCAACAGAAATCAACCGAGCGCGCATGTGAGCTTCTGAAATGGGAACAGAGTGGACCTAGATGTTGTGATCCTTGTTAGGGAAAGGACAGTAATTACAGTCCACGTCTAAATGAAGTATAGGCAAAGGAGGTAACAGTAAGAATAAGAAACCAAAATGAGAGTTGGAATCTTTAAAATAGCCCATCTTGTGTAGTATTTGATATCAGGATTGACTTTTAAGTACTTCACAACAAACTTGATGAGGCTAAGACAGACAGAATGGGGACCTTTTGAGAATCGGATTTATGTAACCTCAGATAGCACAGCAGCTTGCAGGAATTTGAAATTCTCTTGGACTGAGAGGCCTTAGCCATTTGAAGAAAAATTGTAGAGTGTTTTATGTGATTAGTGGGTAATAATCTCAGAATCTTTTCAGGAAGGAAAGAAAGGCAGTTGAATGGTGAGGTTGAGGGCAGAATCCTCCTGGTCCGTTTGGATCTAACTCAGGATCTCCAGCTGCCTGTGCTCCTCCTGAATGCCCATCAGGGGTTGGCAGACCTCTCTGTCAAGGCCTAGATAGCTGATCCCAGTGCTGTAGACCACACCAACTTGGAAAAACAGGTGGCAGCCCAGGTTGGCGCACAGTCCATACTAAGCTCATCTCTGCTCTGCAGTGTTTATTTATTCTAAATTTTGTTTCTCTACCTGAATCTTTTTGCCTGTGGAATGGGCCAGATGGAGCACAGACTGTCATGTCAGAGATTTCTGTTATACACTGTCGTCTCTGAGCAATAAATTCAGCAGAGGACCCAAAGCCACCACATATAAATTCAGTGTGTTCTAATACTATAATAGGGAGCTTTGGTAGCCTGGTGGTAAGAAGCTGCACTGCAATCCCAAAGGCACATGGTTCAAATCCACCAGCTGCAATGCGGGAGAGAGGTGGACCGTCTCCTCCCATACAGTCACCTGCCTCTGAAAACCTGCTGGAGGAGCACCTGTAGATTGGTTCTGACTGGACGGCACACATGCTATAATTTACTCCTCTTGTCAGTCAGGTAAAGTTTTCCCACTTTGTGGAAATACTTTTCCTCTTAAAAGCTCCAACAGCAATTATGACACAAGATGGACCCTTTATCGCTTAATTTTGAGAACGGGTGATGGTGTTGGGTGTCACTGAGGAAACAATGCCTTGACCCCCAAGTACACGAAGACGGCTGCCAGCCCTCTCCCCTCACAGTGTCAGGCCTGAGCTTGTGTGTTACGTTGAGGGTCTTCTGTTTTCTCTTGACTTTTTCCTTTACTACGAATGATCTCCAGGAGTTTTGGTCCCTCCTGATAACATGTCCAAAGACAAGAGGCAGCCTCACCATCCTCCCTTCCAAAGAGCATCTGGCCACACTGCTTCCCAGGCAGATTAGCCCACTCTGCTGACAGTCCGTGAATATTCTGTAATTCTTCACCATACTGCAAATCAACCAGTTCTTCCCTGGTCTTCCATTGTTAACCATCTGGCTTCACATGCATATGAGGTTATTTAAAAGATCCCGTTGGAGTTAGATTTGCTCAATGCAGTAGGAAAAGGCAACCTTTAGTAACTTCAATATTTACTGCCAAGGTAGTTGACTTGGAATCTTACCACACGTCAAATTGGGAAGCAAATCCCTGCATTGGATGGAACTTAAGTTTCTTCCAGACGAACAACATGCAGAAGGATGCAGTTTGAAACATTCTCCTCCCTCATGTGTGTCTGTGTTCGTGTCTGTCCCTGTGTCTCTGTGCGTGTCTGTCCGTGTGTTGGTGGGTGTGTTTTTATCTGTCCCCTCAGGGGGGAGAGGTACCTGTAAAGTCAGTTCTCCTTTCTCCTGTAGGGCGGATATGCAGCCTACAGATACGCACAGCCTGCTACTGCAACCGCAGCTACAGCTGCTGCAGCCGCTGCGGCAGCTTACAGCGACGGGTATGTAGAAAGGACACCAGCCGCTCTTGGATACTGGAGCACTGCGCCAACCACGTGTCACCCCCTTGGTTTCCACCCACCACTCCCCTGAAAGGCACTTACTTAGTGTGTCGGGGGGCCCTCAGCCCTGGGCACTGCTCAGGCCACACCACCACCTTTGTCGGGCTGGAACCCAGTGTTGGGCCTCCTTCCTCATCCATGCTTCCATTTCCATTAGTCTTTGGCTGTCACCCAGTCTCTGTCTTCCTCTTTCCGCCTCCCTCCTTTTCCATTTTATAGGGGCACCTCAGGGGTTTGCAGAGGTTTTTCCACTTAGGAAATGAAATAGAAAGGTTTCCTAGTAGTGGTCCAAGACGGCGTTACCCAGAAATCATCACCATAGAAAACCCAGGCTTTATGTTTTTTGGGGAGGGGGTTAAGTTAACAGTCTTGCCTGTCCCGCTCTGATTGTGTCTCTTCTTTCCAGTTATGGCAGGGTGTACACAGCAGACCCCTACCATGCCCTTGCCCCTGCCGCTAGCTATGGAGTTGGCGCTGTGGTAAGTAGTGTTCCTTTTCTGTTACAGTTTTACTCCTACCTTTTCCCTTCAGACTATAAAAGTTCTAGGGAGGCAGGCAGTTCAGCCCTACTTCTGTTACCAAAGCATTAAAGCCATCCAGAACTATCTGAGAGAGAGACAGAGAGCCTCAGCCACATGGCCCAGGTAAAGGCAGAAGAAGGGAGCGAATCGTGGCGGTCTGCACTGAGTGACGGCATCATGTGTTGAGAAAGAAAGGAACAGGTTAATGTTTCATATTGGCTCAGACATTGACCACATACCTGTGCTACAGTTTGACAGAATGACATGGTAGGTGTTGGCAAAGACTTGGGAGCATGGGCTCCCTTGTTACACAGAACACGGACATAAGCTTCAAATACAAATGCCACAGGTGTCTGTTGTACCTCAGCCTTCAGGTAGGCAGTCCTCGGCATAGCCCAGAGAACAGTAGCTTTACAGGACTGTACCAGCTTCTTTTGCTGCAGAATATTTTCATGGGCAGACGGACGTTCATAGAACTCATCTATAATAATTCCTCTTCCCAAACTCTGGTTATCCTGTGATAGGCTCGTGTTTAATCAGATATTGGGTTGGGTGCCGCCATTTCTGGTGATGGAAACTGCCTGACTGCCAACAGTGTGTCAGGTGCAGGCGTGCTCCCAGCCAAATGCTTGCCTTGCCCTTGACAGTGGAGAAGTGGTTCAAGATCGAGCCAGGATGAAGTGTAGCATGCAGGACGCAGAGCAGTGTGTCAGAGTTCCAGCCCCCTCACGTTCACTTTCCACTCATGAAGATTTATGAGGGGAAGCAGTTGCGTCCCGGGGAATGTAAAGACGTATCATATAAAGACAGGGATGAACTAACTAGATGTTCCTAGGGGGACATTTAGTTAGGGCCAAGATGCTCTAAGATCTAACCTTATAAGGAATGACTCAGGGCAAAATCTTTTTCTGAACAATTTTTAATTGGAAAAGAGAGAAACAGTCATTAAGTCAAGACAAGACAGTGGACTAAAACTCAGCTGCCCTGCAGGTGGGCTCCACTTTCAGCCACAGCACAGGCAGGGCTGCCAGGTGAGTGGTGACACTAAGGTGGGGCAGGGCTCACTGGCCTCGAACTCGTGTCAGAGGAGATCAGGAGGCAGCATGTGCTCAGAGATAAAGCTGAGAAGGCAGGAAATGAGCGAAGGGGATGGATGGGAAGGGCGTCACGAAGGAAACTGTGACTTGTTGAATGGAAAGTGAATATGCTCTGTAAATTTTCACTCAAATCACAATAGAATGTTTTGAAAAACAGTGAAAACCACCAACTACATATATAAAAAGAGTATGTCAGAGGCAACAAAACCCTCATTGGGATATGTTAGGGACTACAGAGGAAATACATTTTCTTAGTTGACAGATTCAAGACTGTAGCACCATTTGAAACATGGGATATAGTCACAAATGCAAGGAGAATGGTCAGGCAAAGTGAGGTCAGTGTCACACAGATGGGTCCAGTTCAAGAAAAACACATGTTCTTTAAACATTAAGCTATATGCTGATACAGTTTAAAAGCTGTATTATGTTTACCCTCTGTGATAATTCATGCAGAATAGACACAATTAAGTAGAAGCCATCATTACCCTGTCCTTGGGAGCACCAGGCCACCAGTGACGGGTGTGCTGGCGCCGAACCCCTGAGGGGCTGCACACAGGAAGCAGTGCTTCTTATCGCCAACAGGAAAAGCTCATTTTCCAGACTCCTTCTCAGGCCACTGTCTTCATTCTGATACCCTCCTCACCCTTTTAACGATACTCTGTGTCTTTTGAATACTACAGGCAAGTCTATACCGAGGTGGCTACAGCCGATTTGCCCCCTACTGACGTGACGTGAGATCTGCACATGGGACAGCCCCCCAGTTCATGAGGCCTGGCTATTGCAATATTTACTAGTAGAGGAACTCTATAGCAAGATGAAGAGGAAAAACAACAACAACGAAAAAAAAAAAAAACCACAAAAAAAGAGAATACTTTTTTATACCTCACTATGTTCTTTGAATATGTATTTTTTTCCTTTAAATTTCTGCCTTTAATTCTTTTGTTCCAAAGATTGTGCTTTTTTTTTTTTTTGCCTTTTTTTTTAAACTGTGGTAAAAAAAAATGCATTTCCATGTCTGTATGTCCGTGCTTAGCTTATTCTGTCAATCACGGAAAAGGCAGTGCGTGAGGAAAGGGAGACATTAGGAGAGCTTAAGCCTCTGATCAGAAATCAGCTGACAGAATTACCAAAGTGCATCTGGTGCTGGACGGCTGAGGGGCGAGCAGAAGGGGAAGATACCCTCTTCCCTCTCCGCAGCGGGTGTTATTCTCGTCTTCTGAGTTTCTGGTCTTTGGCAGGCAGTTCTGATTGGCTGTGGCTGGCATCCACACGCCAACAGGTGACAGGAGTCCGTGCTCGCAGAGCAGGAGAATTAGACAGCCGCTGGTCTCTCCCCTTCTCTCCTGTCTTCTCCATCCTTTTACAATCATCTTACACGCACAGCCTGAGACGGTCAGCATGATAGTTGTTGGTGTTTCCAAACGTGCTCGCAGACTATGGATTCTAAACCCCCATCTGGAGCCTGAGCTCAGAGTGAACGCTGGCGTGTGAAAGCAGCTGTCCGTTTCTCTCCTGGAATCCTGGCCTTCCCACTGGGCTTCTTCACTTCGAATCAAACCACCTCTTAGCTCACCTGTTCTGTTAGTGACATGCTGCTCTCTTGTCCCCAGGATGCAGGAACTTAGGGCCTCGGGCCAAGAGAATATAGCCAGTGGTCAGATTACCCCCAGGTGTCTGAAGGCAGTTTGTGAAGTCCAGGTTGTTGGAGCTGTTCCAGACAGGGAGGGGAGAGGGGAAGGTAGGAGGTGTCTGGAGAGTCAACTCTGATACTCATTTTCTTTCTTTGGTTTCTCTATAATAAAGCGTCTTTGGGGACATAGACAGGATAAAGCACAGAGTCCTCGCCCAGCTGTCCCTAGCAGTTCTGGCAACAAGAGAAGGCAGAGGCCCTTTGAACTCGCTCCAAAGCCATAGGAATGTTCCTCTCTCAGAGCCCTGTTGAGTCCCCTCTGCCCACAGTCCTGAGCCCTCGTGGCTACTCCACCCAGCTCATGGTCCTCCAAAGACACCACCCAGCTGAGCACCGGGCCACTGGCTTCCGGTCACCCTCCAGGACCTGCCCGCAGAGCCCGCCCGTGCTGCCTCTCCTTGGAGGCAGGTGTGGAGTGGCGATGCTTTATCTCTTACTCGCCGCCCGGTGAAGAAAGCCTTTCTCCCCTGGCTCTCAGCTGTTACCGTTCAAAGAAAGCGTCCGGCAGCATTTCTAACTCAAAGGCATGAGAAGTCAGAAAGCGTGGTCCATTTGGCTCCCTGGTCGATTCACATTGGTACTAGGGTGACCCTTCACCCAAGGGGTAGCTGCTAAAGGGAGTGATTCAGAGACATGGAGCTTCTGCTTTACTGTAGTTTTTGTTTGGATTGTTTTGCTTGCTTTCCTGTTTGGTGTCTTTTTGGTTGGTTTTTTTCCTCCACGCATGTTGTGGACTGGTTCGTGTCCCTGAATTAAAAAGCCTGGCATCCAACAGCATCCTGCGTTCTTTGTAAGCAGAGTGGCCCATCTGGGAGGACCCTGGCCTGTCATGGGCGAAGGGTGCCGGCAGGGGAGCTAAGCCTCAGTGCTGTCACTAGTGACTGAGAGGACGCGAGGAAGAGAGGGACACCTGCCCAGCCCGCTGGCCATTTTTAGGGCCCTCTCCCCTATCCTTCCCAAGCCAAAGTCTAGTTTGTTGCTGTTAAGACAATTTTTGTTGTACGTATATAAATATTTTAGTTAGAGAAGGGGGGACGGGATGTGGGGCTTCCAGAGTTCCAGGGGATGGGGGCAGGGAGGAATTGTATTTTCTTCCTTTTATTTTTGTTTCTGACAAATTGAGAGAACTGCTGTGTCCTGTTCAATGAGGGGTTGTTGGACTAGGCCGGATTCTCTAAATGTCGTGGCCATAGCACAGAGGCGAACAGAGAGATGAACATGTGAATTGCTCTCTTCCTCTTTCCTAGAAAGAGAAGGGCGCTGGGCAGGTAGAAGGCGGCTCCCATGGCCCCTTGCAGAGAGACGGCAGCTGGAGTGCGAGGTCCCTTCTCTGCGTGTTCCTTTGAGCTGGTTCTGGTCCAGGACTGTCGGCAAGCACTGTGTCTCCGTTGGGTTTTCTGCAGCTCTTCCAGGGAGCGTTTGTGATGCCACATCCTGCAGCCCCTTTTAGCCAAGACCAAGCAGGGTGCTGCCTTGTTCCCATGTCAGTGCTGAGCACTGGGCTCTCAGAGGCCCACACCTCACACTTGGCCTGTCAGCCTTCCAGCGTGAGGCCTGTGTAGCCCCCACGTCAGCCTCAGTGCTGCAAGATCCCAGACCCTGGTTCTCAGTGAATGAGAAGCAGTATCCAGAGTTGGGCATCTTGTGCATTTGTTAGAGGATGCTGGTTGCGAATTCCAAAAAGTTTCTGATGTGAAGTACTCGAGTGATTAGACAGCTTTACTACAGCTCACAACCTAGACTTTTCTCCTAAATATCTTAGAAGCTGGGCTCCATAAGGGGACCTCTAGTGTAAAATCTTTATTGGAACATCTCTCGTTCAGCCTGGAGAGCTGCCCTTTGGTCTTTCCCAGAATTCCTTGTGGTACCTAGTTCAGTTTCCACCGACCCAGATTAAAACATTTGTGATTCTTCATTCTTAAGGCTCAGGCTTTGTAAAACCTGTTACCAGCTTCATCCTCCAGTAGCTACAGTCTGAATTGAGCCAGCTTCCCCACACACACCCACCTTGAAAAGAAGCAAACTGGGGCTCAACTTTTAGTTTAAGGGGAATTAGTGGGGTTCCCTTCACTAGAAATCAGTGCTCACAGCTTTCCCAGTGGGACTCCTCAGGGGCAGACTTTCTAGACACATAGCAGCTAAGTCAGTTAATCACCACCGTCCCATAACTGGTCATGCAGCTTCCAGACAAGAGGGAGGGATCACATAGGGATGGACATGATCCCACAGATATGCAAGAAGGGCCCCATAAGCCCCCTTCCCTCTGCCTGGAGGAAAAGGGCAACCCAGCACAGCCGGGCAAGCACTTAGACATGGAGGAGGGGGGGACAGCTGCCGCGTCCAGTGGGGCTTCGGCCCGCAGCCCTCTATCTAGCAAAGTAACAGATTCGCAGACTCCCCCCACCCTACCCCACCCCGCCCCATACTAGGAGGAAAGGGACTTTTGGGGGGGTGGGGAAGGGGTAGTGGTGGTGTTTTAAAAGCATAAATAACTTGTTTGCACTGTTTTAAGATAGGAAACAAAAATAGTGGGCAAAGTGAACATCAGATGTACTTTGTGTGGTTTTTCTTTTGTCATGCTCTTGAGAATGTTTGACATTTGTAGTACACACCAGTGAAACTTGATTCAGTCTGTTGCATAAAACACTTCTTTTTCTTTTTTGAAATGTTGCTGTCCAAAAGCCTCTTTCCCCCACCCCCCTCTCCCTGTGTACCTCCTTCAAGCTTCCTTTACTGATCAACAAGGCAATAGCCATCAAGCGCTAGAGCACGAAGCAGGGCCCTTCCCAAGCAGGCTCTGGGTGTCCTAAGCCAGCCCGTGCCCTCAGGTCCAGCGGATGCAGTGGGAACGGAGGCTGCCGGCCAGACAACCACCAGTTATCAGATACCCAGAGCTGAGCTCTGGGATCGAGGGTCAGGAGGAGGATGGGGAGTCCTGGAGTATTGCCGTTGGCTGTAGAGGCCGAGTTCTTTCCCATGTTACCGAAACTGTAGCCAGTTACAGTTTACTCAGGAAAACGGTAGATCAATTCAGCCATGGTAGTGCTGGTTGGCAGGGACCGGTAACAGAGAAATGTCGGCCAGCCACCACGGAGACCGGCAGCCTGGGGCCTCCCCCTGATGTCCGGCACGCAGACACGCCGCTCACAGTGGCAAGTAAAAAGGGAATGGCCGTTCTCGGCTCTCCCACCCCTGCCCGCTAACACCACATCCCCAGGGGCACTGGAGTTTTTTGGATTTTTTTTTTTTTTTTTTTAAACACAACAAAACCAGAATGCTTTTGGTTTGCTTTTCTGGGGACTGATAAGTGCTTTAAGCAATGTCTCTACCCCACGGAGACTCCCAGCTTGGTCATTTTCTTGTCTTTTCTGTTCACAGTATTTTTGTGTGTGTGCTTGTTTTGGTAGCTCATTTGGCTGTATTATATATCGAGTGACGAATTGATCTTTTTTTTCCCTAAGGGATATGAATATTTTTTTTTTCTCTTGTGTTATAAATTCTGCTTGTGAATAGCTGGCGCAAACCTGGGGCTGACACACGTAAGCTAGGGCTGCAAGCAAGAAAAGGGCCACAGTGTCGGCTTGTCCCCGGCAGGCCAGCTGCCCCACGTCCCTGGGTTTTGCAGCCCCAATCAAGGCTACAAATGCCACAGAACCTCCCCTTCTCAAGCCCTCCCCATGCACGACAGGGACTCAACTGGCCCTCCGTGCGACATGCAATTTCTCTAGCTCCTCCCACCGCCATGGCAAAGCAGGTCCCCACGGGGCATCACGTGGGCATGCTTGTGCGATTGACCACCTAGCCTTCTCTCCCACCCCCTTCTCCCGGAATCACTTCCTAGGACACCCGAGCTGCTTGCCCAGGGTCCCGTTTCCCTGCTAACTCCAGAGAAGCACCCCAGGGCTTTGTGACAGTCTCTGACCCCCTCCCTTCTCGTTAAGAATCATATTGTATAGTAGCTTTCAGACCATACAGTATTCATTGGGTTATTCCTATTATTATCAAGTAGCTGGAATTGTGAAGGTCGGAGTAGTTAGATCTTTAGCTTTTATTCCTTATTTTTTTGTATTACTATCCATGTGTATAAATTATTGATCATGTTGCTGGCTTTTATAAACTCTAAGCAAAGGAGGAGCTCTGTCTCTGCCTTTGCAAATGGTAATGAAGCACTGTTTTTAAATAAAAGAGAGAAACACCAATCTCATGTCTGTGCATATTGATTCATGCTCCCTGTGCGGCCTCTTCCTGAGGTTCAGAATATACATCTCAAATTTGACTTAGGATGAGACGAAGGAAAGAAAAGGGCAGCACTCGCTCGGTGGGGAGGTGGGGAGCTGTGAAGGAAATAAGTCAAAGTCAGGACTCTGGGGGCTGCTGATGGCGGCCTGCAGCTGATGGGCTTTCAGAAGGTGCTTCTCCATTCTCCCAGCCTCACTCCCCCACCCCCACCCCCACACCTGGGGGCTCGGCGTCTTTGGCTGCAGAGCAGATGGACTTCAGGCCCAGCATCCATCCAGATGTGATGCTCATGCTGTTTCCTGGGACCACAATAATAAAGCCTTGTCTCAGATCCATTCTTGAACCATCTACCAAAGTCTATCAGAAAGTAACAGGCTCACACCGTGGCTTACCAAGGGCAGAAATAAAACCCAGACTCAACGATACTCTTCTGTGTATACATAAACAAGCTCTTATTAATATGCTACTGCAAATCATACTTCTACCTCTGAGTTCCCTAGGTCAGGAAGTTGAGCATGATGGTAAGAGACAATTCTACTGGTCCTCCCACCCCAGTCCAAACCCACCCTTCATCCAGTGTGGCCTGTGCCAGTGGCACCACTGACCACTTCTGAAAACCTGAGGGGCAGCTCCAGCATCTCTGACCCACCCATGTCTTCTCCCCCCTCCGCTCTGAGCAGGTCCATTTGACTCCATGGTCTCACATTAAGCTCATTTCTATCTGAGGGCCTTTCCCTCACCTCTTTCCTTTCCCCTGAAACACTCTTCCCTCTGTTTTCTTCCCCATGGTCTTGAATCATGTACTTCTCTGAGAGACCACCCTGTCTAAATGAGCCCCTTGCCCCTCCTTCAATCACAGAACCCTCCTTGATTTCCTTCTTAGCGCCCACTAGCCTGACTTTAATGACAGTCACCTCATTCATGCATCTGTTCATTGTCTCTATCACTTCATCTACTCAATTCTGATAAGAATGCAGCCTGGGAGACTCAACAGCAGTGGGTTGGTTTAGGTAATACACTTGTAGTATGGTTAACCAGCTTCTATCATAAAGGCTGGCTGTTTGAACCCACCCAATGGCACCATGAGGAAAAGACCTAAAATATGCTTCTCCAAAGATTGTTGTTAAATACTGTCAAGTCGGGACCTACCCTTCAATGGGATTTTCACACTTCCTCTTAGTCAGAAGCGGTTCCTTACCATGAGGCCACCAGACCTACAAGGAGACAACCTTCTACCTTCTGGGGCAGTGCTCCTGTCACATGGAGTCACTGTGAGACTGTCAGGACCTGCCAGAGCTCCAGCCATGCAAATGGAACTAACGATGCCGCAGAAGAAGAATGACTGGAAGGTTCCGGGGTCGTGACAATAGACCTGTGTGGGGTGTCTGCTGATTATGAGACCACAGTCATCCCCAAGGGTGTCACCTTCCCTTTCATGCCCCTTGGGATATATGTTGTTGTTGTGAGGCGTTGAGTTGGAACCAACCCATAGCTGACCCTCCCGGGAGTTTTCAATCACACAGGAGATTGATTGCCTGTCTTTCTCCCACTTGGGGCATAAACCACCCACCATTGCCAACCTCTTGCTACCTCCTGGCAGGGACCTTATTGCGTGAATCTGAAGAATCAGTCCACCACCAAACAATACTTAGGACAAATGTGTCCCACATAATTGTATCAGAGTCCACATTAAGGTAAAAAAAGTGTGCTTTGCCTTGATTTCAGCATGACTGAAAACACAAGAGAAAGTGCAAAGTAGAAAGGAATGTGTCCTGAAAGGGCTAAAGGTGTGACTTCTGCTTGAGGGTGAGGACCAGCTGTGTCCAGCTTCTGTCCCTGGGCCTGCCTCCAAGGGACAAAAGATGATTCTGTTGGAAACACCACACAGGAGGATCATGGATTCTACCATCTTTCCAGAGTTTTCCTGAGAGAAGAGAACGAAAAAATTCATTAACCCTTAACATGGGGCAGGAGGACTGAGTCCAGGACCCACGTCAGTACAAATAGAATCCGTTCCTGTCAAGTGAGTTCTAACTTGGGCCTCCTCGTATGCAGAGGTGAGCTGCGCTCCACATCTTCCAGCGGCTGTCTTGTGGGACTTGACCAGTTCTTTCTTCTGGGGTGTCTGAATGGACTCCAAATTATCAACCTTCTGGGCCCCAGCTGAGCCCTCAGCCCCACCCAAGCACTCCTCACAGGGTCAACAAACCAGCCGTATTAATGGATCTGCATATCTGGGCCACATGACCCTTTCTAAACGTGTTGGTCCTCATCTAACTCCTGTTCAGACTCCACGCTCCCTGTGCGTGTGAACGTAGTTCTAAATGGGCACCAGACAGCCATGGCCTTGGGCCATCTTTCCTGACTTAGGGTCAAAAGGGGTAGCCCAGATTGGAAGAGACCATGAATACCATTTAGTCCCCAGGTCCCAACGAGGGCAAGGAGGGATGCCACATGTCTCATTTACCTCATGAGCTACCTGACCGAGGTCCATGGGGACAAGGCCCAAAGACAGCATTCTTCATTTCAGACAGAAATATTTTTCAGAAGAAGGAAAGAACTGTTCAAAAGGAATATATGATTAGACATTATTTATATAACAACAGTCCATGATGAAAAGAACATTTCTAAGTGGACGAGGGGAGGGAAAGGAAAGGGGGTGGAGGGTGGAAATTGTAAAACTGATTATTTTTTTAAAAAAGAAAGTGGGGTGTGAGGAAGAAAAATGCAAGAATGAATGAATAAAAACCCAACTTTTCTGTAAAATGTCATTAAAATCATAATAAAAACAAAAAACAATGTTTCTCTTTTTTTACTTGACCACTAATTTTTTAATCCTTTTGTTCTCATTTAGGAGTTTGATATGATTCTATTTTAGTTACTGTATTGTTCATTTTAGGAGATTTTTTAGGTCAGGGCTATACCAGATTTGAAACATCATAAAATTTCCTGTTGAGGCAGAACTGTCACATGCTTCCCTACTGGTGGCAGTGAGACAATAAATAGAGGAATCTACTCAGAATGTGCCATTTACATACCTGATCTGGAAATCTTCAAATCAGACTTTTATTATTAAGATAAATAACTGAAATCAAGAGAAAGAACAAAACAGACAAACCCCAGGTGCCATCAAGTTGACACCAGCTCACAACTAACCCCAGCTCTAAACCACAAGCTCCCTAAAATATGGATAGTATTAAAATTTGTTTTGTTCATTTATTTTGTTTTTTAAAATGTAACTATACATTAGGGAGCTCAGTGCTCAGGCCTTTCCTTCGTAGGGTCACTATGAGTTTTCTACTACTCAACGGTACTTAACAATAACAATGACAACATAGAAAGAGCTACATTGTCCTAGAGGACAGAAAGTTACGCTACCAAGCCCAAGATGGATGATTTTAATCTGTGGCCCTCAGGCCTGGTTCGAATTGTTTTTCTGCCAAACATTCTTCTAGGTGGTATAGCACTGGACTGTGCATTGCTGTACAGAGGGAACTCATCGTTGCTGTGATGCTAAGCACTGTGACGCTGATGTGCCAAATGCAAGAATGGTTACCCATGGTGGACAGTGTTTGGTGGAGCTTCCTGATTAAAAAAAGCTTGGAAGCAGGAGTGGCATCCACTTCTGAAATGGCTTGCCTCCGGAAACTATGAACATGGAGAAACAACCAAAGTTATACTTAACAAGAATAACAGCGACAACATGGAGAGAGCTACATGGGCCTAGTGGATAGAAAGTTATGCTACCACGCCCAAGGTGGGTGAGTTTAATCTGCGGCCCTCAGGCCTGGTTTAAATTGGTTTTGGACATTCTTCTAGGTGGTATAGCACTGGTCTGTGCATTGCTGTACAGAGGTTAACTTGTGGTTGCTGTGAAGCTGAACACTGACACTGATGTGCCAAATGTGATAATGGTTACCCCTAGTGGACAGTGTT
>NW_006399836.1:12154517-12161397 GCF_000299155.1 Elephantulus edwardii
CGTTTGGCGCAGGACAGAGCAGGGTTTAGGGCTGTTGTGCGTAGGGTCGCTATGAGTTGGAAACGACTCGACAGCACATAACAACAACAACAACAACACCAGAACTCCTATAACTTGCTACATAAGTAACTTAATACTAGGCAATTTGCTTATTTATTTTACTGACTGGCCTCCCCATAGTCATCCCACACACATAAGACTCTAAACTGTGATATCAAGGATTTCTTTCATTCACTATTGTACCCCCAATGCCTATAGAAGCTCTTAAAAAATTAATAGATAAGTTGGGTGAAGATATAGGCAACACACAGCAAGAGGTTGGTTAGACATTGTAATTAATTATGAATCAATGATAATCAAAGGGAGATCTAGTAACAAAATGGGTAGAGAATTATGCTGCCAACCCCAAGGCAGGCAGTTCAATTCCAACAGCTGCTCCAAGAAAGAAAAAAATGTACAGTCTCCTCCTGCTTGATTTATAGCCTGTGAAAACTGTCTGGAGAGTCAGCTATGACTCAAGGGCACATAACAATAACAAAACTATAAAACATAAAATATAGAAATAATTGTATGGAAAGATCAATGTGATTTGTAAAACTTCACTCGGGAAAAAAAAGTGGATGAGTGAGTGCATAGGTGGATGAAC
Organism: Elephantulus edwardii; assembly: GCF_000299155.1. Lineage (NCBI taxonomy): Eukaryota > Metazoa > Chordata > Mammalia > Macroscelidea > Macroscelididae > Elephantulus > Elephantulus edwardii. The sequence continues at coordinate 12,155,164 of NW_006399836.1, forward strand.
AGATGGACAGATAGGTGGATGGATGGGTGGGTGGAAGGATGCTCAGACAACAAATGAGTGATTGCTGTGTTGTTAGGTGACTTCGGGTCAAGTGCAACTCATAGTGACCCTATGAACAGACTGAACCCTGTCCTATACTATGCCAATCTCACAACCTCTGACACATTCAAAACCATTGTTACATCCACTGTGTCAATCCACCTGATTCAGGGTCTTCCTCTCCCTCACTGACCTTCCACTTTCTAAGCATGATGTCCTTCTTGGAGAACTAACTTCTCCTAGCAGCATGCACTGAGTATTCAAGACAAAGCTTCTCCATCTTTGCCTCCAATCAGCACTCAGACTTCACCTTCTCCAAGACGTATCTGTTATTTTGGCCATCCATGGGATAGTCAGTACCTCCTCCAACAAACACTGCAGCTCAAAGGCATCAATTCTACTTCTGTCATCTTTATTCATGTCCACATCTCAGAAGCATACCAAGGTATTGAAAAGACGGTGGCCTGAGTCAGTCTCAACTTAGCCCTCAAACTAACATAATTGTGCATCAGGCTTTTATGTATCCTTTCTCCATACCTATTCAATCTGTAGGCTAAGCAAATTACTTGAGAAGCTGGACTCCGTGAAGAAGAATGCGGCATCAGGATTGGGGGAAGACTCATCAATAACCTTCGTTATGCAGATGACACAACCTTACTTGCTGAAAAGTGAGGACTTGAAACAGGAATGAGTTTGTGAATAGATACAAATAAGTGAATGGACAGACAGGTAGGGTGATGGATGGAAGGGTAAGTAGAAGTACAGGGCAAATTGTGGGCAGTTGAATGGGTGAGGAGATGGACAGATCATTGCCAACCATTGGTAATAAGGGGAAGAGCTTTCCATGACCACACAAGGATTCCATAGTCAGTTCTCTTGAGCCTCCACATACTACAGGGCTGAGAGAGGTAGTAGCTCTTTGGCTTTACACACCCAGCTCTTGTTGTGTTCACTGCAAGCCCAGGTATGGTTTCTGGCAGGAAAGTGTCCACTGAGTATGGATGGACTGTTCGTGGATATACACACAGGCAGTGTAGGAAGGATGCAGTGAGGATACTAGCAGAGCACAGAAAAGTGTGCACCGTGTATGAGTGGGTGGTCCGTGGACACACCGGCAGTGTCAAGAGGGTCCAGTGGGCAGAGCACAGTCTTGGCCCGTAGCATGTGGCTGCATTCAATGTCTTGGAAGACTACCTCACAACCCACCCATCCAGCAAAAGTTAGTACTGCTGTCGGGGGCTCCCACCACCCAGTCCTCATTGTCCCATCAGGGCCTGGCCAGAGCTGGCTGCTCTCTTTGGAATGTGGATCTCAGGGCTTCAGCGTTTACAAAAATATCTCTCTGGTTATGGAGGAGCTAGAAACTGGACCCAAGGACCCCCAAGGCAGTGAAAGCTTGTTGATGTTGTTAAGAAAATTCCTCCCCCTTAAAAGCTGGGGTTCCCCAAACTTGTTTGCATGTTAGAATCATCTGGAGAACTTCTCAACATTCCAGACAGTAGCACTGGTCATTCGTGATCCTGCCAGGCAACATTTGGGAGTCAATTTTTTTTTTCTTTTTAACTTTCCCAGGTAATTGCAACATGCAGACAAGTTTGGGAATTGCCTCCTAATTCCTTGGCTCATGTAGTCAACCAAAATCTGTTGAAAAAACAAACAAATGAAAGAATGCATCTAAGATGTCTCACAGCTCCAGCAAAGGAGGAAGTGCCCTGTGTGAGCTTCTGGTTGCCCATTCACACGCCCTCTTGACAAAAATAAAATATTTCTAAAAAATATTTTCTTTTATGCTAGTCATTTACCTTTTTATAGCTATTTTGTCCTTCTAGTCTCAAAATTCAAACCATTTTCCGCCCAGCAATATTCCTTGTTCATTTGAAATGTGACCTTTACATGAAATGGGGTCCTGTAATGCCACACTCGTGTCATTCAACACTTATATAATGCATGCCTACTGTGTGTCCAGTGATATGGGGTATTGTCTGATTGTGCTCCATTTTGTGATCTGGTGTAAATTATGTGATATAAACCCTAACCTCTCTGCCTGTAGTTAATGAGTCAGCTGTTGAAGAAGTCTAGGTGGTGTATGTGATGACCTTGAGGCAGGAGTAGGTATAATACATCACCCCAGTTAATGTCACCAGGCTGACTCAGGTCATAGCTCTGATGGAAGAGGAATTTCTTAGCATCACCTTTCACAATTCATAAAAGGAAGAAGAAGTAAACAGAAAGAAGGGGACCTACAAAGCTAGTCTTTTGGACTCAAAGACCCTGTGCTGAGAACATCCTAGACCCAAGGTGAGGTTGATGCCAAGACACGTGGAGAGCTTCAAGGAATGGCAGACACACAGATGCTAAATGGAAACTAAGACCTTCCTTCAGAGTCAAAAGAGAAAGAAAGACTTCCCCTAGAGCTGGCACCCTTCAGCCAGACTTCTAGCCCCCCAAATTGTTAGTTAATAGACTTCTATTTGCTAAGACTAACCTTCTGTGCTTTTGTTGTTGTTATATCATCTCTGTGCAAATGCCTTGTAAGCTTTGTCTGCTTGGAGTGCAGTGGTGTATAGTCTGTCAATTCTTTTCCAGCTGAAAGGTCAAAAAGGGAAGAGTTAAAAGGGATATTTTCTCCTCCTGGGTCACTTTTGCCTTCATACTCTTCAGTTCTTCAGATATGATTCTGTGCAGTATATCAGCCTCCACACTGTGGACAACCCATGTGAAGGTTCATTTTCTGCTTCTTGGACAGGTTCACCTGAGAGTCTGCAAGTTTCTAGGTAACATGAGTCCTCAGGGCATGGGAACCAGGTACATGTGGGAACAGCCGGACGGACAATTCCCCTGTGTGGGCTGGAACCCCTGGGAACAACTGTTTATAACAGGAGCACAATTCCAGTTTATATGCTAGCCATATCCTCATTCCACTCATCCATGAACCATGCAAGGTCCCGGTTGCATATGCATTCAATGACTAACTTAAAGGTAAGTGGTTCTAACCCATCCAGCAACAATCTACTTCTATAAAGATTACAGCTTGGATGGCTCTGTGGATCATCTCTACCCTATAACATACGGATTGTCATGGGTCTTGAATGACTCAATGCCAACAAGTTTGGTTTGGTTTTATAGCACTCTTCCAGTAACCCAAGTTACATAAGAATTGTTGCTAAACTGAGTCATGACTTTCTGGCATGTCTGAGGGACAAAGGTGGGCAATCTCCTATCTTGTGATTTACAGCCTTGAAAACTCCCTGGAGGGTCAACGATGAATCGATTCTGACTCAAGACAATGAGTAAATGGGCTTTATCTCAGATACAGGCAGACCATGTTGTGATGAATAAGACAACTGAAGACATCACTGACTTTGTTGCCAAAACCTTTGTTTATACACGATTTATAGTCAATCATATATCCAATTAGAAGCAATGTCGCTAGGGAAAATGAGAATACTAAGAATATATGGATGGACAAAGTGGCTGCAACATGGACTTTAAAAGCACAATCAGAGACTGAGTGGTGCAGGAACAAGCAGAGTTTCTTCATCCTGTCATTACAATTTGGGGCTGAGTTGACAGCACCTAACAAAAAGGAATACCTTGAAATATATATAGATGATATAGAGATAGATATGGATATGTTGTTGATGATTGCCATCAAGTCAAGCACGACTCATAGCAACCCTGAAACCTTTCTACAATTATCGACGTTTATCAAAGTTCATAGAGTTTCCAGAGGCATGAGTTTAGGAAGTGGATGCCACTCCTGCTCCCAAATCTGTCTTAAACTGGGAGTTCCACCAAACACAGTCCACCATGGGTGACTATTAGGGCATCTGACACCCCAATGGAGCAAGATTCAGCATCCCAGCAACCCCAGATTACCTTGGTACAGCATATTGACAGAAGAGTGCTGTACCACTTAAAAGAATGTTCCTCCAAAATTTAATAACAACTGACTTTTAAATACAAACACCCTCCCCAGGGTCTTATTGACTCTAAACAAGATGCTTAAATTAAAACAAAACAACAATTCTAGTATGTTGTTGTTATGTGCCATTGAGTTACCGGTAGTATATAGAGACCCTATGTACAGCAGCTCTGAATCCTTTCCTGTCCTGAGCCAGTCTCACTGATTCCAACACGCCAACACCCATTGCCTCAGACACTGTATCAATCCATCTCACCCAGAGTCTTCCTCTCCTGCACTGACCCCCCCCCCAAAGGCACAGAGTTTCATTCACCAGCTGCTCCACAGAAGAAGGATGGTCAATCACCTTCTGTGCAATTTACTGCCTCTGAACACCCAGTGGAGGGTCAGCTTTAGGTTGATTCACTCAAATGGCACACAACAAAAACATATGGAGAGAGAATGAGAATTAAACAGGGAATTACAAGGAAATTATATTCACTTCTGGTGATGGAATCTGGGGTTGGAAAATGAGTGTCTAGGAGACTTTCTTCCTTTTCACTATTTGATCTTTTGTTCCTTTGAAATTTTACATCATGTACAGATGTTGTTGTTATTATTAGATTCCACTGAGTCAACTACAACCTTCTTGTTGTTGGGTACTGTTGAGTCAAAACTGACCCATAGCTGACCCTCCTGTGGGTTTTCAGAGGCAGTTAATCGCATAAGAGGAGATTGCCCATCCTTCTTCTGTGGAGCAGCTAGTGGATTCAAACCATGTGCCTTCAGGATTGCAGTGCAACTTCTTCTAATAGGCCATCAGAACTCCCTAACTACAACCTTACTAACAACATGAAACCCTGTGCTATCCTCTGCCATGCTCACACCATCCGGTCACAGCCCCTCTTTCAGACAAGTCTGTTGAGGATCTTCCTCTCTTCAGTGAACTTTTAATAACATGTAGATGGAGAAAAGATTGAAGTTGTCAATAATTTTATCTTACTTGGATACACAATCAATACTCTTTGAGGTACCAGAAGTCAGGAGATCAGAGATGAATTGCATTGAAGAGCAATAATCCAGTTTGAAGACTGAGGTGTGCCTGATTCAGGCCATGGTCTTTTCAGTCACTTGCTATACATCTGAGAGCGGGACAATGGGTAAGGGTGACAGAAGAAGAATTGTTGCCTTTGAACCGTAATGTTGGAGAAGAGTACTCAGTATCACATGAACTGATAACAGAACAAGCAGATATCTTGGAGATGGTAGAACCAGAGTGCTCTTTGGAGGCAAGGATGACAAAGCATCATCCCACATACTTTGGGCATGTTTCTAGGGAAGGGACATCATGGTTAAAAAGGTAGGGGATCAGCAAAAGAGAGGAAGCCCCTCAATGAGGTGAATTGACACAATGATTGAGATGATGGAGATGGCACGGGACAGGACATGGGTTCAGAAATGTTGTTCATGGGGTTGCTATGAGTTGTATTTGACTCGACACCTAACAACTAACAACAGCAACTCTAATGATCAATAATAAACTAAATTTCCAAAGCAAATTGGGGTTGTTGATGGGATTTTGGGCTCCCAAGTGAACAACATTGACCTGTGCAAGAAGTCTCAATCAACCACGGGACTTAACAGGCAGTCTGACCTGTGTAACCCTTACTGAGCACCTACGTGGGCTGGACATGGGCATAAGGAATATTGGAGTTTGAGCTACGGGAAAGGGTCTGGTGCACAAGTATTCTGGGACCACACAATCCTGTGACCCTACAGGAACTCTTGACAATGGCTTTAGGGTCCTCTACTCTCTGGAAAAAGCCATTGTTTGCCTCAGGTGAACCAGTCTAGCTGACCCCTTCTTAGGGAAGCAAGAGGGACCTGTTAACATCTTTCTTATCTTCAACTCACTCTTTAAAAGGGGCTTACTTAGATTTTTGGGGGAACCATCTCTGTATACTTAGGATTTCAACTGAAGGCATTGGTGAAAAATAAAACCCCAGAAATCAATGGGACACCACTTGACTAGTTTCAATTTACAGATTCAGCCCTGGATGTACTCACCAGTCTATGCCAGGAAATTTGGAGGACAGCTGTCTGGCCAACAGATTGTAAGAGGTCTATAATTGTTCCTATTCTCAAGAAGGATGATCAAACTGAATGTGGGAATTATAGTACATCATTAATATCACATGCAAGCAAAATACTGCTGAAGATCATTCAAAAACAGTTGGAACACTAAATATAGAAGGAATAGCCAGAAGTTCAAGTGGGATTTAGAAGAGGCT
>NW_006399836.1:12161497-12163165 GCF_000299155.1 Elephantulus edwardii
AGGAGTGGCATCCACTTCCAAAATGGCTTGCCTCCAGAAACTCTGAACAGTGCTCAGGCCTTTCGTTCATAGGGTCACTATGAGTCCCCTAGAACTCGATGGCACCTAACAACAACTAGTGGCCTACTGATAAGTAGCTGGCTGAAATCCACCAGCTGCTCAGTGGAAGAAGGATGGGCAAGCTCTGGCCGTGTAATTAAGTGCCTCTGAAACCCTCCTGGAGGATCAGTTATGGGTTGGTTCTGACTCAACAACACACAATGACAATAAGATCCCCAGTACTGTTTTGAATAGGAGTGGTGAGAATGAGCATCCTTACCAAGTACCTGTTCTCACGGGGAATGCCTTTACTCTCCATTAAGAAAGATGTTGGCCCTTGGTTTTGTATATATACTTTTCACTGTGTTGAGGAAATTCCTTTCTATTCCTATTTTGTTGAGTTTTAACCAGGAAGGGGTGTTGGATTTTGTCAAAGGCCTTTTCTGCATCAATTGATAGGATCATGTGGTTCTTGTTCTTTGCTTTGTTAATGTGATGAGTTACAATGATTGTTTTTCTTATGTTGAACCATCCTTGCATACCTGCATCCTAATGTAGCCTGGAAGCATCTGCACTGCCTAGCCCCACCCTTTACCCTCCCTCCTTCCCTTTTCCCAGCCCTCATTCTTCTCCCGGCTCATTGACACCCTAATAATGCCAAGCGGCTTCCTGCCGGCAGCTGTTTCTTCCTAACTAACACTCATCACCTTCTAATATGCTCACAACCGTCAATTCGAATGCAACGGAGAGTGACCTGGTAGGTCAGAGTATAACTGCCCACGAGGTTTCCAAAGCCATAATCTTTACAGAAATGGATTGCCTCATTTTTCTCCCAAGTAGCAGCTCATGGGTTTGAGCCACTGACCCTTGGTTCGTAGAATTTTTTTCTTATTAATGATTTTTTAATGGAACATAAATATTTTTACAGCATATTCTTTCCATTTAACTTTTTTCCCATTCATTCATTTTTGCTTATTTTCCTCCCTGCCCACCCCTCCATCCCAGTTTGGTTTTCTCTTTGAAAAGAAAGAAAAAAAAAATTTCATTGTAATACAATCTCCTTCCAAGCCCACAGTCCACTTTAGTATGCATTTCTTTTTCTGTAATCTTGTCATGAAAATAATACCTAATCCTTTATTTCTTTTAAGCAGTTCTCTCCCTCACCTTTTTCATTGCAGTATACATTATTTATCCCCTCTTCTTAGGTTCCCCTCAACCCCAATGTCAGACGTGTTTTACAACAGTGGCATTATGCAGTATTTGTCTTTCTGTGACTGAGATATTTCACTCAGCATAATGTCCTCCAGGGTCACCCATTTTGTATTTCAGAAGATCTTTGTTTTTCAGTGCAGCATAGAATTCCATTGTGTGAATATACCAGAGCTTCTCTATCCATTTGTTTGTTGATGAGCACTTGGGTTGTTTCTAACTCTTTGCTATTGTGAAAAAAGCAGCAATAAACATGAGTGTGCATCTATCTGCTTGGGTGGCAGGTATGATTTCTTTAGGATATATTCCCAGTAGTGGAATTGCTGGAAGTAGTGAAATTTTTTTAACCACTGCACCACCAGATGTGCTCACCAAGTTGTGCCAAGAAATCTGAAGAACAACCACTTGGCCAACTGACTG
>NW_006399836.1:12168620-12170840 GCF_000299155.1 Elephantulus edwardii
ACTGGGAAAGTCTGCAATTAGGGACCTTTCCAAATTATTGAGGAGTAGTGATGTCAGTTTGAGGACTAAGGCACATCTGATTTAGGCCATAGTCTTTCTGATTACTAGCTATGCATCCAAGACCTATACAATGATTAAGGATCACAGAAGAAGAATTGATGCCTTTGAGCTGTGGTGTTGGAGAAGAGCACTGAACATCCCATGGATGGCCAAGAGAACAGGTATGTCTTGGAAAGGGTGCAGCCAGAGTGTTCTTTGGAGGCAAGAATGATGAGGCTTTGCTTCATACTTTGGGCATGATGCTAGGAGGGGCTATTTCTTGGAGAGGAACTTGATGTTGGGAAGGGTGGAGGAAGGGATAAGGGGTGAGGTTGGGATGTGGCCAAGGAGAGAAAGATCCTCAACAAGGTGGATTGACAGGGTGATTGCTGCAATGAGCTCTTGTGTGTCAGGAAGTGTGAGGATGGCACAGGACAGGACTGGGTTCAGATCTTTCAGATTTTTTGTTCATAGAGTTGCTATGAGTCGTACTCAACTGATAGCACCTCGCAATCCCAATCTAATGCAGGAGAAAGATGAGCAGTCTTTTCCCATGTAATGCACTGCCTCTAAAAATCCACTATGAGTCAGTTCCATTGACACAATAACAACTCCAGCCTAAATATTAGCACAATGTCAGAGCTGGAATTCCACCAAGAAAAGTCATCTGGTGCATAGGCAGCCAAGAGCCACGGACTCCCTGCTATTGTTCACGAGGGCGTCTAACGCCTGGAGAACTGCCGTGCTGCATATGGGCTCCTGGAGAAGGAAGGTTGCAGCTGACCAGTGGACCCTAAAATGGGATGAGTGACCATCTGCTACTTCATTGCCTTCAACGAGCCCAGTCTCTTCTACAAAAGAAAAACTAGTGCCAAGAGGGGAGATAGCTTTCCCAAATTATAATCTAGTTAGTGATGGAATTAGGGTCAGAATCTAGGGCCCTGGCTTCCCAGAAAATCTCTCGTCTGCCTCAGCTAGTGATAAAGGCCAGTGTTCCCTTATTAAATGAAAAACAAACAAAAACAAAAACCCTTCTCTGCCTTCATCCAAGGAGAAGAAATGACTGTGTATGGTACAGTTGATGTGTGCCAATTAATGTGAGTTCAATTAGCACTCATCAATGGTCAGCAGTCAATTAAGTGATAATCCTTTTTGCTTGCTGTCTCAGGCTTGATGAATGAAGAAATGTCCAGAGAGTAGAAGTGGGAGGACAGAGGAAAGCTCTGTAAGGATGGGAGAAACAGAACGGACTGTGCCTGGGTTCACAGGGGCAAACAACTTGATTTGATGATTTGAAAATTAGGAATTTAGTTGCTCTAAGGAAGCATTCTCAGGCTATGCATTTCATGGCCTCAGAAACCAGCAGAAGGATGAGCAGGTTCCAACTCGATGACAATGAGTTAATATAGACACAAAATCTTATAAAACTTCAGCAGGAGCAAGACCAGTATAAGCTCTCAGCTCTCATTGCTGAAAGGGCTCACAGCTGATTGTTCAGGGGGTTTTCGAAGCTGTAAATCACAGGGAGGAGATTGCCCATCTTTTTCCAGGATGTCACAGGTGAGAGAGAGGAGAGGGAGGGAAAGGGAGAGGGAGAGAGAGGGAGAGGGAGAAGGAGGGAGAGAGAGAGGAAAAGGGGGAGGGAGAGGGAAAGAAGGAGAGGGAGAGGAAAAGGGAGAAGGAGAGGGAGAAAGAGGAGAGGGAGAGGGAGAAGGAGGAGAGGAAAGGAGTGGCCTTTGAGTTAACAGCACAACTTTCTGAGGACTATGTCAGTTCTCACAGCCTATGCTGGGCATATATATTAAATATAATACGTAAACCTTGCTCTGCTGGAGCCTAGATTCCTGGACGAAGACAATGCAAAGGAAAATCCCAGGAGTCTGGATCTCAAGGTAAGGCCTCCACATTCAAATGGCCTGGGAGGGGATTGAGAGAGTGACTCTGAGGATGGATGGCGGGAAAGAAATGGTGTAAATTCTTCAAGGATTCCATTGAGCAATAGGCCAGTGTTGGAGCCTCTACTAGCAGGCACCCCAAAAGTGTTATGTTTACTAAGAGGGTGCTGGTTGGGTTGTGTACCCCCCACTAGTTTATTTACCTCTGCAGCAAGCACTTGCATATGAGAAGTTGGTGGTCTGTTCCACAATCAGCACCAGGCCTAGTTTTCACAGCTGATATTGA
>NW_006399836.1:12171625-12176188 GCF_000299155.1 Elephantulus edwardii
GTGAATTGATTCAGTGACTGGGGTAATAGGTTGAGTGTGTTGGAGACAATGAGCTTGGCACAGGAGAGAGCGGGTTCAGAGCTGCTGTACATAGGGTTGCTTATAGATTGCAGGTGACTCAATGGCACAGAACCACAACAATAAATGCACGTCTTTCTATCTTAAAAATTACAATTGTTATTCTAATTTTTTAAAAAAATTATTCAACATTTTTGCCTAATGATTTAACGAAACAATTAAACTATGATATTACCCAATGCTGACTGTTGTTGTTGTTGATTGCCATAAAGTCGAGCACGACTCATAGTAACACTACGAACAAAAGACCTGAAGCCTTTCTATACCTATCGACACTTATCAAAGATCATAGAGTTTCCAGAGGCATATGGTTTAGGAAGTGGATGCCGCTAGGTTGTAATAAAACTAGTAGTCTGATTTTTTATAAGTTGTAAAACATTAATTTTTCCCCTTTGTGTTTAAAATGTATTATGTTCTTTTTATTATTGTACTTAAATCCTTTATTATGGTTTTTCTTTGTTGTAGCTTCAAACTAGTTCTTTCTGGTTCAGTTATTGGCTATGAAGTGAAACAATGGACCTGACTAAGTTATCTAGAACTGCTATAATAGAAATACCACAGTGAATGGCCTTATTTTCTAGGAGTAGACGTCAAGTTCAGGGTGCCAATACTAGAGGAAGGCCCAGTTTTCCTTGGAGACATCCATGTGTCTTGTTCTTCTCTGGTGTCAAGGCACTTCCTTAACCAGGGGTTGGGTCCAAAAAGACACACTCCACTTCTGGCAATTCTTTTCTTGAACAAGCAAAGTCCCCTACTCCCCTCAACTCACTTTTCTCCCCTTATATTTTTAGTGAGATAAAAAGTATTTTAATTCACGAGGCCACATCCCAAGGAAACTCCTTTGAAATCCTATTAGGGCTCAGGGATCTCTCCAGAGTACTGAAGAGCCATAGTGTCAGTCTACGGACTAACATGCTCCTGATCCAAGCTATGCTCTTCACACTTACTTGCTCTTCATCAGAGGGCTAATCAGTGGCTGATCCTTGGAGGATAGAAGAAGAATCAATATCTTAGAGAAGAGTTGTGATCGGAGAAGAGTATTGACCATACCATGGACTGATAAGAGAACAGGTCTGACCTGGAGAGGGTGAAACCAAGCTGCTCCTTGGAGGTAAAGATTTTGAGGCTGTATCTCACATACTTTGGGCATGTTGCCAAGAGCTATAGGTCCTTCGAGAAGGACATCATGCCTGGAAAGGTGGAGGGACAGCACAGGAGAGGAAGACCCTGGATGAGACGGATTGACACAGTAACTGGAATAATGGGGGTAGACGTGTTGGAGACAATGAAATTGGCTCAAGATAGAGTGAGATTTAGAGCTATTGTACACACAGGGTTGCTATGAGTCTTGTGTGACTTTGATGGCATAACAACACCACCAGGGCTGTGATGGTGCATTTCACCTTAATCTGTTTACTGCTCTTTGGTTTATTCATATCATGAGAGATCATTGCCTAGCTTCCACATCATGTCATTGTTTTGAGTTAGAACCAATCCATAGGTGACACTCCATTTCATTTTCAAAGGCAATAATACATCATAAAAGAAGAGATTATCCGTCTTTCTCCGACAGAGCAGCTTGTGGATTCGAACTGTGTGGTTTCGAGATTGCTGCACAGCTTCTTACCACTAGGCCACCAGAGAGCTTCACATCATTACATAATATATTTGGGGGACCAAAATTTAATCTATGGTGTAAATTTTCAGTGCACTGGAATGATATTGAGAGAAATAGCAGACCAGTACTCTGCTAGAACTTAATATCCTTCTTCGAAAGCAAAGGCAGTGTGAAAGTTGTGTAATAGCCATGTTTCTTAACTATTAGAGTTGGTAACAGTGGTGCCCAGCAATGCCACCTTGAATGTATGTCATTCTCCTCAGTCACGGCTTTTTTTGGGGTGGGGGTGAAAGCCAGGTGTTGAAGTCATATTTCTGAAGGAGCTCACTATACCTCTTCTGAGCCTCCTGTTTCCAGGGTTTGGACTTTAAATGTTTCCTGTTCTGGTTGATGTTCCTCTTGGCCTAAATTTTACGACTTTGGATCTGTTCCTACTTTAATTTGAATGAGTTGAAACAAGATTAAATCTTTAATTAAAAATATAAGTAACAAAACATTTTCCATATTAACCATTTCTAAATGAACATATCAGGGACATTAATTACGATCACTATGTTGGGCAACCATCATTACTATCATTTCTAATTCCCTCCCATCACTTAGCAGAAAATTTTTACACTCTCTATACCACCCACCACCTTCAACGAGTCAATTCTGAGTCATGACAATTCACTATCAGGTTTCTCAGGCTGTAAATTTTTAATAGGAAGAGATGAAATCATCTTTCTCCTGCAAAGTGGCTGGTGGATTCACATCACCAACCATTAGGTTACCCCATAACACATTATGCCACTTTTGTTATTGTTGTTGTTGTGAGTCACTTGCAATTCATAGTGACCCTATGTACAACAGCTCTGAAACCTGCTCTATTCTGAGCCACCCTCACTGTCTCTGACACACATAACCCATTACCCCAATCACTGAATCAATCTATCCCATCCAGGGTCTCCTTCTCTTTCTTCACCCCTCCACCCTGCTAAGTATGCTGTCCCTCTCCAAGAACTTGTCCCTCCTTGAAACATGCCCAAAAATATGTCAGATGGAGCTTCAAAATCCTTGCCTCCAAGGAGCAGCCTGGTTTCACCTTCTCCAGGATGAATCTATTTGTTCTCCTGGCAGTCCATAGTATATCCAATACTCTTCTCCAGCACCACAACTCAAAGACATTAATTCTTCTTCTATTATACTTAGTCATTATCTCTGATGCATAGCAAGTAATTTCAAAGGCCATGGTCTGGATCAGGTGCACCTTAGTCTCTAGCCTGAGGTCATTGTTCTTCTGTACTCTGGAGAGGTCCCTGACAGCAGATTTTCCCAATGCAGTTCATCTTTAGGCTTCCTTTAACAGAAACTAAGTATCTCCTAGGCAATACTTATTCAACCACTGCTGTCAAGTTGGAACTAACTCATGGGAGACTCACCAGAAAGTTTTTAGGGAGGCTAAATCTCTTCAAAACTTCAGAGAGCTGGACAATGACTAAGGATGACAGAAGAATAATAGATGTCTTTGAGCTGTGCTGAAGAAGAGCCTGAAACATACCATGGACTGCCAAGAAAACAAATAGGTCTGTCTTGGAGAGGGTGAAATCAAATCCTTGGAGACTGGGATCTTGAAGCTCCACCTCACATAGTTTGAACACATGGCCAGGAGAGACCAGTTCTTGGAGAAGGACATCATGCTTGGAAGGGTGGAGGGACAGCACAGGAGAGGAAGACCCTGGATGAGATGGATTGACTCAGTGACTGGGACAATGAGGGTTTGTGTATCAGAATTAGTGAGAATGGCTCAGGACAGAGAAGGATTCAGAGCTGCTGTACATAGGGTCACTACACATCACAGGTGACTCAACAACACATAACAACAACAAAAACATATTATATTGGTTGTTTGGTTTTTATTTAAGCCTCTTGTTTACAGTCAGTAACACCTCAGGGAGAGCCTTTGTATTTAAAGTTGATGGTTATTATATTTTGGAAGAACATTCTTTTAAGTGGTACAGCATTCTTCTGTCAATATGCTGTCCTGAGGTAACCTGGGGTTGCTGCAATGCTGAACCTTGTACTATTGGGGTGTCAAATGCTGTAATGGTTACCCATGGTGAACAGTGTTTGGTGGAGCTCCCAGTTTAAGACAGGTTTGAAAACAGGAGTGGCATCCACCCCTAAACAACGTGTCTCTGGAAACTCTACAAACTTTGATAAATGTCGAAAGTTATAGAAAGGCTTTAGGCCTTTTGTTCATAGGGTTGCTATGAGTTGTGCTCAATTTGAAGACAATCAACAACAAATCTCTTCATAGAAAGAGACTGCTTATCTTTCTCTCAAGCCACTAATGCATTCAAACCACTGGAGAGGTGTTGCTATTGGACCAGCAGGGCAACTCTTCACATAGTACACCACCAGAACTCCTTGCTGATCCTCCTATATGAAATTATTCATCCAGCTGGTAATATCATACAAATATTTTCCAAATTACTATACAGTTGTCAAAACTGTTGTTTTTTAATGGCATTTTGTCAAGAAGAAAGATCATAATCTTTAGTGATACACGCCTTTATTACAAGGCACTAGTGAGTTTTATCATTCAAACAGTATTTACATACTAGGCATTAGTGAGATGTGGTGGACCACCTATGGCCACTTTGAATCAGATAATCATATGATATACTATGCAGGGAATGAAAAACAGAAGAAGAACAGTGTTGCATTCATAGTCAAAAAAGTAAATTTCAAGTTTAATCCTGAAATACAATGTTGTGAATAAGATAGGATAATTAATAATAATAATAATGATTGATAAGGTGATAGAATAATTTCCATACACACACAGGGAAGGCCCATTGTTGTTGTTATTGTTATGTGCCATC
>NW_006399836.1:12178033-12180690 GCF_000299155.1 Elephantulus edwardii
CCTCCCAGAGCTCATTTGGTCTATGCTCATTGGTGCTCAAGGCCTCAAACCTGTTCCTGAGATTGTTTTGGAATTCGAGTGGGATAGACTGAAGGCCAAATTTTGGTTCCCATGAGCTTGATTTAATTTTCCTCAACTTCAGTTTGAACTTGCATATGAGTAGTTGGTGGTCTGTGCCACAATCAGCACCCTGCCTGGTTTTCACTGCTGATATTGAGCTTCTCCACCGAGTCTTTCCACAAATATAATCTCTTTGATTCCTATGCATACCATCAGGTGAGATCCATGTGTATAGCCTGCGTTTATGTTTCTTATAAAAGGTATTTGCAATGAATAAATCATTGAATGTGCAGAACTCTATCATTCTATCTCCAGCCTCATTTCTCTCACCGAGCCCATATTTTCCAGCTACTGAACCTTCTTCTCTGTTCCCAACTTTTGCATTCCAGTCGCCCATTATTATCAATGTATCTTGATTGCATGTTTGATCAACTTCTGACTGCAAAAGTTGGTAGAAGTCTTCTATTTCCTCCTCTTTGGCTCTGGTTGTTGGTGCATATATTTGAATGATCGTGGCATTCACTGGACTTCCTTGCATGCATATGGATATTATCCTATCGCTCACCACATTGTATTTCAGGATGGATCTAGAAATGACTTTTTTAATTATGAAAACAACCCCATTTTTTTCTCACCTTTTCATCCCCAGCATAGTAAATCATATAATCGTCTGATTCAAAATGTCCCATGCCAAGCCATCTCATTTCTCCTATACCTAGTATGTCAATATTTATGCATTCCATTTCTTTCTTAACAATGTCCAGTTTTCCTACATTCATGCTTCTCACGTTCCATGTTCCCATCACTAGTGTCTGCTTACAGCTGTTCCTTATTCTCTGTACTCCTAAGATCTCAGTCTCAATTGCCATGTCTGCTAGTCCTAGCAATAGTCTAAGTGTGCTCTACTGTACATAGGGTTTTCGAAGGTCTGTCTTTTCAGAAGTGGATGGCCAATCCTTCTTCCTAGTCTGTCTCAATCTTTAAATATATGTAATAGTATCTGACAGACAAACATTCCACAGAAAAGAACCAATGAAAGACAATTGCCAGTTATGACAATCACCAATAGATTCAATGTTACAGCCTACCGATGCTTTCTTGTTCCACCACCATCTCTTCTTTCTTTTGCCTACACCATTCAATACCCATCTCCCATTGACCAGCCCCTGCCCATTAACACAATTATTATTCAAACATATGCTTCTACATCTAGTGCCAAAGAGGAAGAAATTGAGAATTTTTACCAAATTTTGCAGTCTGAAATTGACTAAACATGCAGTCAGGATGTGCTAATGATAATTGGTCACTGGGATGCAAAAGTAGGAAACAATGAAGAAGGAACAGTAGTTGGAAAATATGGGCTTGATGATAGAAATGAGGCTGGAAATAGAATGATTAAATTTTATATTAACAGTGATTTATTCATTGCAAGTATTTTTTTAAAAGACATAAAATACAATTAAAGAATTTTCTTTTCAAAGAGAAAAATGAACTGGAGGGAAGGGGTAGACGGGGAAGAAAATGTGCAACAATGAATTAATTGTGGGGGAATTAAATGGAAAGAATTTACTGTAAAAATATATATGTAATTTTAAAAATATTTTATTTTATTATTTTTTGTGTGTGTTTTTACCATCAAATTGAATCTGACTGGTACAGGAGAAGATTGTCCCTCCTTCTCCAGCAGAGCATCTGGTGGATTTGAACCACGTGCCTCTGGGATTGCAGTGCAGCTTCTTGCCACTAAGCCACCAGAACTCCCTTTATATGTTACATTTTAAAAATCATTTAAAATAGAAGTAAAAGAAAAAAACACAACAACCACAAAAGACAACTTTACATGTGTATGAAATCCCAATGGGCTATGTAGGAATCAGATGACTGCATTGTGGAAAAAATCGTTGGAGAAGCTCAATATCAGCAGTCAAAAGGAGGTCAGGGAGAAGACTGTGGGTCAGATCATCAATTACTCATATGCAAGTTCAAATTGAGGCTGAAGAAAATGAATATAAGATCACAGGAATCAAGATATGATCTTGAATAAATTCCATTTCATGATCATCTGGAGAACAGGTTTGAAGCACCAATGATAGAAGACTAGATGAGTGGAGGGATGATATAAAAAAATATATGATCCATGAAGAAAGCAAAAGGTCATTACAAAAACAGAGGAGAACTAAAAAACCAAAATGGATGTCAGAAGAAAGCCTAAAGATTGCACTGTGGCGTCAAGAAGCAACATCTAAAGGAAAACATGTTGAAGTGAAAGAGCGGAACAGACAGTCTCAAAAGGCAGTTTGAAAGGACAAAGCAAAGTATTATAACAGAACGTGCAGAGAGCTGAAAGTGGAGAATAAAAAGAGAAGAACTCATTCTGCATTTCTCAAGCTGAAAGAGTTAAAAAAATAAATTTAGGCCTCCTGTCGCAATGTTGAAAGGTGCTATGGACAATGTAAGTGAATGACCCGGAAAGCATCAGAAGAAGATGGAAGGGCAGCAGGAAGCGGGACGGCGTGGCAGGAAGCTGGGCGGCGTGGGGCTGCCTGCGCTGCTCCCACAGTTATTTGGAGAAAAAACGCCTTTGAGCTGTGGTGCTG
>NW_006399836.1:12180935-12183124 GCF_000299155.1 Elephantulus edwardii
AATGAGATTGGCACAGGATAGAGAAGGGTTTAGGGCTGTTGGACATAGGGTCGCTATGAGTCGCAAACGACTCGACGGCACATAACAACAACAACAACAGCTTGACCAACACAGGATCCTTTAACTCAAGCAACAGGGAGGTCCTGGGCACCTTGACCTAGATGAGAAGCCACTTCCAGAAGGGAACAACAGGCTTCCTCCTTGGTCATTCAGATACTTTGGGGGGAAAACTGCTGTCACAAATATATAGGTGCTTCATAAAACAGTGCTGTACCCTGGGTAATTTTATAGTTATAACAGCCTAATATCGACTAAGAAAAGACTCCCATAATGTCAAGAAAGCAGCAATCTACATCGGCCATTATGAAAAAACAAATTAACACTTCTCCTAAAAAAGTAGACCCAATGAATACCCTGGATAGAAAGAACCAGAAGATATATGTTGATGTGGAATTATTTGATCAGCTAGAGAAAAAGATGAAAATGTGGGAAGAAACAATGGAAGTCAATTAAAAAGCAAATACTTCAGATACATCAATCCAGAAGAAATATTTGGCTGAGGAGAAACTTGAACAAATATGGAGAAAATACAAAAAAAAAAAGAAGAAAAAAATTGATAGAATAGACTAAGAGGTACAAGAAATTAAAATATCATCACAAGACAGAGAGGGTACAGCCAGCACAGTACTGGGAATATCAGAAAAGCATGAAAATGCCATCTAGAATATTACGACAGAAATGGCACATTTGTTCAACATGCTGGTAGGACAAAACGATAGAACTGAAGAGAGGGACCAGAGAGTCAGTGAGTTGGAAGACAAGAACCTTACTAGATACATACTTGAAGAAAAATCAGATATGAGATGTAAGGAAAATGATAAAAACATTAAAATTATGTGGGGTGACATCAAACAGAATAACATATGTATTATTGAAATTCCAGAACATGGGAATGACAGGGAGATCACTGAGAAGATTGTGGAAGAAATACTAGAAGAAAATGTCCCAGGTATTTTGAAGAATGGGGAAATCCGTATTCAAGAAGCACAGAGAACACCAAATAGACTAGACCCAAAAATAAAAACACCAAGTTATATCATAGTCTAATTCTCCAAATTAAAATATAAAGATAGAATTCTAAAAGCAGCAGGAGAAAAAGAGTTTCCTACAGAGGCAAAAACAATTAGATTAAGTTCTGATGTCTCAGCTAGAAGGCAACAGAAAGTTGAAAGACAACAATTGCCAGCCAAGAATCCTATATCTAGCAAAGCTTTCTATCAAATTCGAAGGGGAAATTAGAATTTTTGCAGAAAAGAAGAACCTTAAGGACTTTGTGAAAACAAGACCAAAACTACACGAAACTTTAAGTGAAGTCCTGCATACAGAGATGTCAAAGGAAAGTGAACAGACCATAGTAATCAGAAACAATAGAAAATGGAAAATGGCAAAAGTAAAATTTGGCCTGACAATGATCACACTTAATGTGAATGGACTAAATGCACCAACTAGAAAAAGAGTAGCGTAATGGATAAAAAAACCAAAGCCCATCAATATGTTGCCTACAAGAGACACAGATTAAAATCAAAGGCTGGGGAAAAAAATATACCAAGCAAATGGCAATCTCAAAAAAGCAGGAGTGACAATACTAATCTCTGAAAAAAAAATCTCAGAATGGAAACCACCATCTAAGATAAGGAAGGGCATTACATACTGATTAAAGACATATCCTTGGACAACATTTATGCATCAAATGATAGACCTGCAAATACATAAAATAACGGTTAATTGACTTAAAGAGGAAAAATAGACAGCACCACAATAGTGGTAGGAAATTTCAGCACACCATCACCTAAGGATAGGTCAATTCAAAAGAAATTCAACAAAGATGCATAAGATCTAAACTATACAATTAGCCAACTTGAACTTGTGGATGTATTCAGAGTACTGCACCCAACTAAAACTCAATTCACTTTCTTCTCAAGAGCACATGGAACATTCTCCAGAATCTATCATATATTAGGACACAAAGCAAGCCTCAACAAATTAAAAAACATTGAAATAATACAAAGTATTTTCTCAGACCACAATGCCATGAAACTAGAAATTAACCACAGAAGAGTAAAACTTACAAAACCACCCATGTGGAAGCTAAATAACTCTCTGCTAATACATGATTGGGTTATAAAAGA
>NW_006399836.1:12184189-12185345 GCF_000299155.1 Elephantulus edwardii
GACCAAATGGCTTCACAGCTGAATTCTACCAAAAATTCAGAGAGGATTTAGTACCCATTCTACTTAAATTGTTTCACAAAACTGAAAAAGAAGGAACACTTCCAGAGTCATTCTATGAAGCAAGCATAATCCTATTACTAAAACCAGACAAAGATATTACCAAGAAAGAAAACTACAGACCAATATCTCTGATGAATATAGATGCAAAAATCCTTAACAAAATCCTAGCCAATAGAATACAAAAGCACATTAAAAAAAATAACTCATCATGACCAAGTGGGATTCATAACTGGCATACAAGGATGGTTCAACATAGAAAAACAATCAATGTAATTTACTATATTAACAAAGTAAATAACCAGACCATATGATCTTAGCAATTGATGCAGAAAAGGCATTTGACAAAATCCAACACAACTTCCTGATAAAGACACTCAGCAAAACTGGAATAGAAGGGAATTTCTTCAACATAGTGAAAAGTATGTATGCAAAACCAAGAGCCAACATCATTCTCAATGGAGAAAAACTGAAAACATTTTCCTTGTAAACAGGGACCAGACAAGGATGCCCACTGTCACCACTTCTTTTCAATATTGTATTGGAAGTGCTTACTAGGGCAATACGACAAGTGAGGGAAATAAAAGGCATCCAGATTGGCAAAGAGATGATTAAACTGTTGCTATATATCCACCAGATGCTCTGCTGGAGGAGGGGCAATCTCCTCCTGTACCGGTTAGTTAGATCTGATATGATGGTACACACACAAGAGATAATAAAATAAAAAAAGCAAAACAAAACAAAAACAAAAAACCCAAAAAACCAAAACCAAAACTGTTGCTATATGCAGATGATATGATAGTGTACACAGAAAACCCCAAAGACTCAACAAAAACACTGTTAGAGTTAACAGGCCAATTTAGTAGAGTGGCAGGATATAAGATCAATATCCAAAATGCAATAGGATTCCTCTACAGTAACAAAGATAACTCAGAGAAAGAAATCAAGAGAGCAATACCATTACAATAGCCAACCACAAATTGAGATACTTGGGAATGAACCTAACTAGAGACACAAAAGATCTATAAAAAGAAAACTACAGAGCATTTCTGCAAGACATAATAAAAAACCTAAAGAAATGGGACAATGTGCCCTGTTC
>NW_006399836.1:12201167-12201838 GCF_000299155.1 Elephantulus edwardii
GCTAAGTATCCATACCTTAAAGAAATGTCCCTTTACCTTTGCAATTTCATGTGCTGCCTCCCTTGCCCTGTGCAGCTGACAAGGGACGCTGTAACTGACCACCAGCTTAGGGGAGCTGTGTAAATATTTGGTCTTCTCAGTAGGAAAACACCTTTGATGGTGACTAGCCCAGAGGTTTACTTTGGAACAACACACTAACCGTGAACAGCTTGCCTCACTCCTTTTGACCAGAGTGTTATTCCTGAAGCTCAAATGTGAGCCAAGCTTCCTGGTAGACCAGCACTTCTCAGACTTAATGTGCACCTAAATCCCTGAGGGTTTCTCACATTGCAGGTCGTTTTTTCTGGAGGGCATGGGCAGAGCCTGAAATTCCACATTTCAAACCAAGCCCCAACCAAACATTGAGCAGTGGAGCTGGTGGTCCCGTCTGTG
Source organism: Elephantulus edwardii (assembly GCF_000299155.1). Lineage (NCBI taxonomy): Eukaryota > Metazoa > Chordata > Mammalia > Macroscelidea > Macroscelididae > Elephantulus > Elephantulus edwardii. The sequence continues at coordinate 12,201,600 of NW_006399836.1, forward strand.
GTCCCCTTGGTGCTGGTGAGTCTGGGCTCTGCCTGTGGCTTCCGTGGGCTCGTTTAACTTGGCCCCTGCCTACCCCAGCCCTTACTCCTGAATGTTCCTCTCATCAGCCAAGAGCCCACACCCAGAAAACGTGAATCACTCCTACACATTCAAAAGCAAAAAGACCAACGGCCCACTATACAAATGGATGAAAAGCCTCACACAATGGGCATTTCGTGTGTGTGTGTGTGTGTGTGTGT
>NW_006399836.1:12202923-12204455 GCF_000299155.1 Elephantulus edwardii
GTGCAAGCCTCCCGACGGCCTTTAATACAGGGTAGAGAAAGCTCCCCTGTGATTGGCTGTACCAGCTTGAGAAAGGTGTGGTATCTCCATTCCTCTCCGGGTGATGTGAACTGGATAATGTCTCCATAGCGGCCTCTCTCACACAGCAGCTCCTGGCAAGGCCTTGGCTTTCCTGCCCTGCATGGGAGCCTTTCACTATTCAGCTCTCGCCCACATCTGATTGTGCCTGCCGGAGGCTCTGAAAAAAGAGAAGGAGGCAGGCCCAGGAAGGAGAGCTCATCTTTAAGGTACATCCAAAGCCTAGGAGCCATGAAAGGCGTTAATTTCCTAAGAACCCGAAGCTCTTTCTCCTCGTTTTGAATTGTGTCGCATCCATAATTGAAGGTCCTACAAGCTCTGGTGATGTTATCAGGTAACCTTGAGTAGAGTACGACTCACAGCGAGCCCAGGAGCGGCTGGCCTGAACCCTGCCCCTTCCTGTGCCGTCTTCATCATCTCTGACTCACCACACACACCCGTTGCTGAAGTCATAATCCATCTCGTTGGGGGCCCTTCTCTTCTTCACTGACCCTCCATTTTTAATTTTTTTTTTTCAAGCATGAAGTCCCTTTCCAAGAAATAGCCTCGCCTAGCTCCATGTCCAAAGTACGTGAGATGAAGCTTGGTCGTCTCTGCCTCCAGGGAGCGCGTGGGCTGCACTTTTCCCAAGACATCTCTGTTTGTTTTTATGGCCGTCTGTGGGTTATGCAGCCCTCGTCAGTGCCACAACTCTCTACTCCCTCATAAGGACTGACCCGCCTTAGAAGTGCAGCATTGGTTATACCCCATGTCGTGTGAGCCAAAGGCCACCTATAACGTTTTAGGGCCACTATAAAAGTTTTGTGTTTGTTCAGTTGCCCCAAGTTCTGTTCTTCTCTTAGAAATGTATTCTTTTTACCTGTCTTCAGAATCATCGATTCTTCTTCTATCAGCCTTAGTCATTGTCCAAGTAATTGTGAGGCCCATGGCCTGGATCAAGCGCTCCGTAGTCTCTAGATTGACATCATTGCCCTTTAGCACTTTGGAGAGGTCTCTGACAGTACACTTCCCCAGTGTAATTTATCTCTGTGTTTCCTGACCGATAGTGCCAAGAGTGTTGATTGTGGAGCCCAAAAAGCCAAAATTGTTAACAACCTCAATCTCTTCTCCATCTATCATGGTGATGCCTCAGTAAAAACCAGATCAGGTGCTGACTGTGGGATACACCACCAAGTGCTCATGGCCAAGTTCAAATTGAAACTGAAGGAAATGAAAGCAAATCCACAAAACCCAAAATATGATCTTGAGTCTCTCTCACCTGAATTTTTTTTAACTGTCTCAAAATTAGGTATGAGGCATTGAACACTAATGACAGAAGACCAGATGAGTTCTGGGACGATATCCAAGATATGGTCCGTGAAGAAAGAAAAGGTCATTGCCGAGACAAGGCTGAAAGAAAAGACCAAAATGAATGTCACAAGAGATGCAGAGAATGGCACTGGAATGTCAAGAGG
>NW_006399836.1:12207770-12212601 GCF_000299155.1 Elephantulus edwardii
AGGACTGGTCTCTCCTTACAACATGACCAAAGTATGTCAGACGAAGCCTCAGAATCCTTGCCTCCAAGGAGCAGCCCAGTTTAACCCTCTCCAGGATGAATCTGTTTGTTTTCTTAGCAGTCCATGGTACACTCAACACTCTTCTCCAACATCAAAGCTCAAAAGCATTAATTCTCTTTCTATCCTTCTTCTTCCTCCCTGGTCATTGTCCAGCTCTCTGATGCATAACAAGTGATTGCAAAGACCATGGCCTGTATCAGACGCAACTTAGTCTCTAGAGACACACCATTGCTCTTCAGTACTTTAGAGAGGTCCCTAACAGCCGACTTTCCCGTACTCTGGAGATGAAAAGGTGAGGAAAAATGGGGCTGCTTTCACAGTTAGAAAAGCCATTTCTAGATCCATCTTGCAGTACAATATGGTGAGTGACAGGATAATATCCATATGCATACAAGGGAGTCCAGTGAACACCACTATCATTCAGATATATGCACCAACAACCAGAGCCAAAGAAGAGGAAATAGATTTCTACCAACTTTTAGTCGGAGATCGATCGACCATGCGATCAAGATGCATTGATAATAATGGGTGACTGGAATGCAAAATTTGGGAACAGAGAAGAAGTCAGAAAACATGGACTCGGAGACACAAATGGAGCTGGAGATAGAATGATTGAATTTTGCACAATCAATTACTTATTCATCACAAACATATTCTTTCAAGAGACATAAACGCAGGTTATACACATGGATCTCACCTGATGGTATGCATAGGAATCAGATTGATTACATCTGTGGAAGGAACCACTGGAGAAGCTCAATATCAGCTGTGAAAACTAGGCCCGGAGCTGACTGTGGAACAGACCACCAACTACTCATGCAAGTTCAAGCTGAAGCTGAGGAAAATGAAACCAAATCCACAGGAACCAAAATATAACTCTGAGTCTATCCCACCTGAATTTCAGAACCATCTCAAGAATAGGTTTGAGGCCTTGAACATGAATGAGTGAAGACCAGATGAGTTGTGGGAGGATATCAAAAGAATTTTCTAAGACATTTATTATTACTATTTCACTTCATTTCTGTCTCCTCTTCTCATTCTAATAAAAAGCTTCGGCCTACACATTAGTGCTCCGTTTGCTAAAGTCTGCTCTCGCAAACCCCACTGAGATTGCTGCACCCTGTGCTACCTTGGGAACTTGGGCACGGTACCCTCTACTGGTCTCACCCACCTGGTATAGTTCTTTTGCTTGTGAGAGAAGGGTGAACTAGAGCCCAGCCTAACCCTAACCCTAACCTGCCAGACTATAAAAACATGTGAATCATTTCCTTGAAAGATTTCTGTTTATTACAAACCCTGGCATAGTGGGTAAGGAGTTGCACTGTCAGTCCAAAGGCAAGAGGTTTAAATCCACCTCCTCAGAAGAAAGGTGAACAGTCTCCTCTGCAATTACAGCTTCTGAAGACTCGCTTGGAACATCAGCTGTAAATCGGTTCTAATTCAACAGCGATGAGACTGAATGGCCGATTGCAAATCCAAGTTTAAAAGACATTCTTTGATGTCAAGGAATCATATTTGCTTAAGAAATCAACTGCCTTTTCCAATAGGACATTTCTCCCCACCAACGACTGGTCTTTCTTGACAACTTGCCCAAAATAGATAAGATGAGTGAAGTATCTGATTATAAGTGAAATCAATGTGGCTGTGTCAGTGAGCAGATAGAAATCATACAGTAATTCACCTGAAACCCACTGCCGTTGAGATGATTTTGGCTCCTAGCAACCCCCAGTCTGGTTTCCAAGGCCGTAAACTTCTGCGTGAAGAAGCCATCTGTCTTTCCCCCACGGAGCGGCTGGTGGATTAATTACACTGCTTCTGTGGGGCTCTGTAATCTGACCAACAGGGAGCTTCATGTGAACATTAGTCCCTTAGAACTGGAGACCGGCTATGAAAGCGCAATCCCATAGCCCAAACCCACTGCCAGCAGTTTTCCCCCAAAGTTTAGTTTTCCTCCATTTCCGGTGCTGTAAATCTTAATGGGAGAAGACTATCTGACCTTCCCCCGAGGAGAAGCTGGTGAACTCAAACTACCTGCCTCTTGGTTCACAGTGCGGTCTGCTCCACCTCCCTGTGGTCTCTTGAACTATTTACTACAGAGTAAAGAGAGCTCAAAAGGAGCTCGCATGGCCTAGCCTTTTGTTGTTGTTACGTGTCATTGTTGTTACCTGCCGTAGAGTCGTCTGTGACCCACAGCGACCATGTACAGCAGCTTAAAAAAATTGTTTTTATACTGATTTATTGACAATGTTTTCCACACTAGATCCTTCTCATTTCCTTCACACCCCCCTCAACAAGTTGTACAGCCTTATGATTAACAAGCCTCACCATCTTCACCCCTCTGTTTCCACTCTCCCCCCTCGTCCTCATATTTGTGCTACAATAATGGTTTTATACAGTATTTGTCCTTGTGATCCTGAGTTAGTTCACTCAGCATAATGCTCTCCAGTCCCTCCTAACTTTTTTATGCATACAGGGATTTAATCTTTAGAAGGTCTCATTCATCAATTTTATCTTCCTCAGTGCATTTCTGACTATATTTTGGCTTCTCTTTATATCTTAGACTAGGCCTTCTAAGCTTGATCCCAGTTTGTCTCTTACGAACTTTGTGGTTTTGGGCTTTACTCACAGGTCATCTCTGACACACTTGAGCCTATTGTGGGAGTCACTGTGTCAATCCACCTCATTGAGGGTCTTCCTCTCCTTCATTGATTCCCCGTGTTCCCAAGCATGATACCCCTCTCCAAGGAATAGCCTTTCTTAGCAACATGCCTAAAGTAAGTTAGGTGGAGAGTCACTATCCTTCCTTCAAGCAGCACTTTGATTGCACTGTTCCCCAGATGTATCTGCTTATTCTTTTGAAAGTCCGTGGGATATTCAGCACTCTTCTCCAACATCACAACTCAAAGGCATCAACTTTATTAGCATGAACATGCATTCCAAAGAAACAGGTATTACTCCAAAAGGAAGGGAGTGGAGGGGACATTGGGCTACTGGGGTTCTGAGTCTTATTTCTGTGCAAAACAGGTTTGTGTTCCGATCAGCAGCTCGTGATGTCACAGAGTCTCACATTCCAAAATTACTAATTGGGCTGCTAGCTTTCACCCTCTTGCCTGTTTTCGTTTCTTATATGGGCTCAGACTGTGTTCTCATAGTTTGACAAGATCCAGTTGAAACTGGAAGGGGCCCTATGATTTCAACTTTAATTCTCCTGTGGTTTTCCCCCCTAATTATTAAACTACCATCCAATTACTAATAGCAAAAATTATTGCTAGAACAATCTGGTTGAGGGATGCAGTGTTAGCAAGTCAACTTGATCAAACAACCCAAAGCACTTTAATAAAGCTGATAACATCCCCTCCATCTGCCTGACTTCTAATCCAATGACCTTGTCACTGGCTCTGAACTTGAGGACAGAAAAGGGTCCATTGTGGGTGCCAATTCATGATGCATACCTTCTTACTATGCTGTGGACATCAGCACTAGGACTATGATGCAAACCACATGAGAAGTTTAAACTTTTCTGTTATTGTTTCCTCTGCTCTCAGGTCAACGGCTATTCACAGCAACCACATAGGACAGGGTAGAGATGTCCCGCAGGATTCTCTGAGGTTCTTCTGGAAGCGGACAGCCTCCTCTTTCCTGATCAGTGGTTTATGGGTAGAATTGCCACCCTTTTATTTGGCTGTTGAATGTTTTAACTGCAGGCCATCAGACCCCTTACCTTTTCCATAAGGGTCCAAACGGATTCATAACTGACCTTCCAGTGGTTTTTCAGAGGCTGTAAATTGCACAAGAGGAGACTGCCCATCTTTTTCCCAAGGAGCAGATTGTGGATTGGAACCACTCTTACCTACCAGGCCACAAGAGCTTTCCTTTTCTATACTATTGTTGTTGTTATTGTGTACCACTGAGTAGGAATTGGCCCATAGCTGACCCTCCAGTGGGTTTTCAGAGGCAGAAAATCACATGGGAGGAGAATGTCCATCTTTCTGCCACAGTGTAGCTGGTGGATTTGAACCGCGTGCCTTTGGGTTGCCAACTCCTTATCACTAGTCCTTTAGAGCTTCCTAATATATAATTACATTTTAAAAAGAAAAGAAATGAATGAAAATAATTTTAATAGTATCCCTTTTTCTATGAGTTGCAAGTGACTCGACGACACATAACAACAGCAACAATCCCTTTTTTAGGGAGCTCTGTGACTGTCGTGGTTAGGAGTCGCACTGCTCACCCCAAGACGTAGGGTTCGAATCCGCCAGCCTGCTCCTTGGGAGGAAGAGGGACAATCTCTTGTGTGATTTACTACCCCTGACAACCCTCTGGAGGGTCCGCTATGAGTCAGTCCCAGTTCGACAGTACACACAGCATACCTTATTTAACCCAATGTGTCCCAAATAATATCACCTCAGCATTTACTCAGTTAAAATTACTACTAAAAATTATCAACGAAATCGTGTACACATTTCCTCCCTTAAGTCTTTGAGATTCAGTGTGTTTTTCATGCACCGTCAGCAGCTGCTTTCAATTTGATTCCGACTCACGGGCGCCCCCTGTACGTGGCTGGGTAGAACTGTGTGTCATAAGCTTTACAGTGGCGGAACTTTTTTTCTTTTTTAAAAATTTTCTTTTAAAATTTAAAAGCGATGTATGATAGGGTATTATGGTTATCACAAGAGTCTACAATTAAGGTTGCATAGTGGAATGTACTTGGGGCGGTGGGAGGGGTGCGGGGGGATTGTGTACCAGGGAGGGAGTCTTACTTTTGAAAGAG
>NW_006399836.1:12215931-12239345 GCF_000299155.1 Elephantulus edwardii
AATTTAAAAGCGATATATGATAGGGTATTACGGTTATCACAAGAGTCCAGAATTAAGGTTGCATGGTGGAGTATACTCGGGTGGTGGGGGGTGCAGGGGAATTGTATACCAATGAAAGAATTATTCTTTTATTTTTCTATGAGAGGAGTGAACTGGGGGGGAGGGGTGGGCAGGGAGAAAAGTGCAACAATGAATGAATGGAAATTCAAAATCTCTGTAAATGTCCATTAAAGTTAATAAAATAAAATATCCCCCCCTCAAAAAAAACCCCAACCCACTGCCCTCAGATAGATTCTGATATATATGGACTCCATTCAGTCTCTGAGTTCAAATTTTTACAGTAGGGACTTCCTGTCTTTCTCCTGTGGAACATCTGTTTAACCTTGAACTACTGTACTTTGAGTTAGCGTATCTCAATTTGCACAGTGTGTGCTTGAAGTGATCAATAGCTCCATGTGCCTCGTGTCTACTGGACTGAACAGTGGACAATGGGCTACGTGATCTTGTTTATCTGAGAGGGGTTTGCTAGTTTTCCATTCTGATTCTTTTTTCCTAGGTGAATTTAACTATTAATTAAATGTCCCTTCTCTAGCCCCACCTCCATCCCCGCCACATTGGTAACCTGGCACTGCTGTCACAAACCACCATGAACTACATCTCAAGACAACAGAAATTCATTGCCTGGCCGTTCTGAAGGCTGGAAATCTGGACTCAGGGTGGCAGCAGGGCTGCTTCACTTCAGGCTCCAGGGAGAGACCTCTTTTGCTTCTTGTAGTTTCTGCTGCTCCCTGACATCCTTGGTGTTCCTTGGGTGCATCTCTCCAGTGTCTCCCTCCGTCTTCATGCAGCCATCTCCACCTCTATGCCTCTCTGTGTCTCGTCTCCTCTTTTCTTAAGGACCCAGTTCTATTGAACGAGGGCCCACTCTTGTCTCATCTAATGACCTATTAGTTAATAATATCTGCAGAGACTTTGTTTCTAAACAAAGTCACACACTCACAGATATGGTTAGGACTTCAATGCATATTTGTTGAGTAGGGGACATAATTAAACCCGTATTCATTTTTTGAAAGGATTAAAATTACTTTCAAATATATACACCACCTTCAGTCCCCGTCTTAAATAGCTATTTATTTGCATGCAACATTGCACATTGACTAGATTGTATTGGCCTGTGGGTTTTATTTGTTTAGATTACCTTTTGGACCCAAGTGAGAGTGAGTTATATCTAGGATGAACTTAACATTACATCGTAAGTTCTTGAGAAGCTAAACCTCGTGGCTGGCATGGGTGGATCTAGGGGAGCTGAGATGACGCATGGAATTATCTCATGGTCCCTTAAGGCCAACCCCAGCTAGTCAGGTGCTGATGGAGCTGAGAGAGTGGGTTTCTCAAGGCTGGTTAGGGATGCTGTCCCTTCTTCACCTGGCCGTGGGTTCAGTTGGAGACTTCCTTTATTTACTTCCAGGTGGGGAAAGCGGGTGCAGACCTGCTGGGACTGGACGACCACCAGCTTGCTGCTGTCACAGACCTCAGCAGGACAAGTTTATTGACCCCTCAGGAATGGCCAAGACTTTAGGAACAACCTTTCAAGTGACATCTGCTGGCTGGTTGAATGAGGAGGGAATGTGGAGCTTGTGTCATTTTTCACCTTCTTAAAACATTGACCCACAGCAAGAAAGGGTTGCATCTCAAGATCGGCTCCTGGTCCCACTGGCCATGGTGGGGGGATCCACATCGCTGAAGAGCATGCCTGAAGAACCCGCGCCACCAGCCAGGAGGGAAGCTGAGGCTGGACACCCGTTGCCCTGAGTGGCGTGGACACAAGCCCAGAGACTAACTTGTGGAAGATAACATGAGTGAAGGCATCTGTTCTCCAGGATTCCAGATGGTGCAGGAGGCACACTGCAGAGAAGCAGGGCATGACGGTGTACACACGGGCAGGGGTGCATGGAGTCGGAGAAGAGAATCCAGCAGAGGAGTGCAGGGGGAGAGGAAGAGAAAGTTCCATGCTTCTGCTGTTCCTAAGAGAATCTGCATAGTGCCACTGTTGTAAAATGGGAGTGACATTGGGGCTGGGAGGAGACTGAGAAAGACGGGATAAATAATGTATACTGCATTGAAACAAATGAGGGAGAGAACTGTTTAAAAGGAATGTGTGATTAGGTATTATTGTCATGACAGGAGTCCAGAATGAAGTCTGCACAGTGGAGTGGACTTGGGGGGAGGGATTGTATAACAATGAAATAATTTTTCTTTTACCTTTCAAAGAGAACAGTGAACTGCAGGGGAAGAGTGGGCAGGGAGAAAAGTACAACAATGAATGAATGGAAATCCAAAGTCTCTGTAAACTTTCATTAAAAGTAATACTACTACTACCACCAATAATAATTATAAAAGATAAAAAAAAAGATAATCTGAAAAGGAGACCAGATGCCGCCAAACTGACTCTGAGTCACGCGACCGCAGGTGTAGCAGGACAGAGAGTGCTCCATGGATTTCAAGGACGGTCACCTTTTGGTTAGGGGAGCTCTGGCAGCACAGTGGTTAAACACTTGGCTGCTAACTGTAAAGTCAGCAGTTCAAACCCACCTACGTGCAGGAGAGTCATGTGGTGTCTGCTTGCGCTAAGCAACCATACAGGGCAGTTCTACCTGTCGCACAGATTCTCTAGGGATTGGAATCTACTTGTTCACAGTGGGCTTGTTGTTGTTTTAATCTTTGGAAGTAGATCACAAGACCCTTCTTCCAAGAGCTTCTGGTAGACTTGAACCCCCATTAGCAGCTGCCGTGTCAACAGTTTGCACCGCCCTTGAAACAGAGGCAGAAAAAGAGGAAAGAATGTGTCCTCCTATGTTGGGCACCATTGAAAGAACTTTAGGAAGGACTTGAATTTCTTTCAAGGGTATTTTCCTCCAGATCCCTGAATTTCTCTGAATGCAGCACTATAAATCCTGGACTCTGTGAAATCTTGGATTTTATTCAGGTTATGTTTTATGACTAAAAACACAAAAACCCAGACATGGAACTTGCAAATAAGTGGCAGAACCAAAAAATAAAATTCCAGGTCTCTTTTTCCTTCCAGTAATTCCACAAAACAAACAGGACTCAGTGAATATCACATGCCAGGAATTACTGCTGTGGTGCTTATTAAAAAGTTTAAGGGTTCGTGCACTTAAGGATGTTCATGCACTGTTATTGTTGTTGTTATGTGCTGTCAAGTCACTTGCGACTCATAGCAACTTTATGTACAGCAGCTCTGAGCCCTGCTCTATCCTGAGCCAATCTTATTGCCTCTGACACACCCACCCCCATTACCCCAGTCACTGAGTCAACCCATCTCATCAAGGGTCTTCCTCTCCTGTGCTGTCCCTCTATCCTTCTAAGCATGATGTCCCTCTTCAAGGACTGGTCCCTCCTTGCAACATGCCCCAAGTATGTCAAATGAAGTCTAAGAATCCTTGCCTCCAAGGAGCAGCCTGACTAAAGAAACAATATTAAATTCAGAAAAAAAATATGAGAGGTGCATCCATACTAATGAAAACATTCTAAGAACCAAGAAATCAGAGCAAAAAGGAAGTAAATAAAAAAGTCTAGAGAATGAGAAGACAATGATTGAAGATCCCTAGATTATGAAAGCAATCCATAATTGACCCTCCAGTGGGTTTTCAGAGTCAGCTCATCACACAGGAGGAGATCGCCCATCCTTCTCCCACGGAGCAGCTGGTGGATTCAAACCACATACCTTTGGAATTAAAGCACAGCTTTTTGCCACTAGGCCACCCAAAGATGTCTATGTAGATGATATAGAATTCTCTCATTGCCTTTGAGTTGGAACCGGCTCATAGCTGACCTTCTGGTAACTTTCTGAGGCTGGAAATCACAGGGGAAGAAGAGGTTGCCCACCTTTCTCTGTTGGAGTCACTGGTAGATTTGAACCTCCAGAGAGGCAGGGCTTTAGTTAGTGGTAAAATACCCCGCTGGCCACACCACCAGAGCTCCCTATATATGATGTTGTTGTTAAGTACCATCGAGTCGTAGGAGACTCAAGGAACGAAAGACCTGGACACTTGTATAACTTTCCTCCTTTCTCCAGATTCATGGGGTTTCCAGGGGCAAGCTATAGATTCACTATGACAGGTTTCTAAAACCAAGACTGCACGATGTTGACAGTGGCTGTCTTTGACCTCTTTGTTACCGTCCCCTTTTCTAAGACTGTTGTTGCTGTGTGCTGTTAAACCAGAGCTGACTCATAGCTGAGCCTCGAGCAGTTTTCAGAGGCTGCACATGGCACAGGAGGGGATTGCTCATCTTCCTCCTGTGAGTAGCTGCTCATTAAAACCAAATGCCCTTGAACTGGTAACTCAACGCCTTACCACTAGGCCACCAGCGCTATTGGCCTTAGTTTTCAATATCTGTGTTTGTTGTTGTCACGGGCCATTGAAGGGACCCATGTGTTACAGAGTAAAACTGCTCCACAGTGTTTTCCTAGCTGTAACTTACTGAAGGCACGAAGTTCGAATCCACCAGCTGCTCCACAGAAGAAAACTGAGGAATCTTTTCCGTTATGATTTACAGCCTCTGAAAACCTGCTGGAGGGGTCACATACGGATCAGTTCCAACTCTAAGTATAGAACAACAACAACAACAACAACAATGGTGTTTACCAAGACAGATTGCCAGGCCATTCCTCTGTGGACCTACTGCTTGGTTGAAAACAAGCAACCTTGAGGTTAGCAGCTGAATACAGATCATTTTCACCACCTGAGGGTCTTACTATAATTTGGACAGTATATTAGAAGAGCCTCTGGAAACTCTATGAACTTTGAGAGACAACGATAGTTCTAGGAAGGCTTCAGGTCTTTTGTTTGTAGGGTTGCTATGAGTCATGTTCAACTTGATGGCAACCAACAACAACATATTAGAAGTGAACTATCAGAAAGGAGTGGCATCCACTTCCTAAACAACATGCCTCTGGAAACTCTATGAACCTTGAAGAATGATGATAGTTATAGAAAGGCTTCAAGTCTTTTGTTTATAGGATTGCTATGAGTCGTGCTCGACTTGATGGCAGTCAACAACACAACAACATGTGTGAAATGAAAGGTTGGTCCTTTCCCTATGCAAACTCTTTGTGTGTGTGTGTGTGTGTGTGTGTGTGTGTGTGTGTGTGTACTGTCAAATCAGATATGACTGGTACAGGAGGAGGTTGCCCCTCCTTCTCCAGCAGAGCATCTGGTGGATTCGAACCGTGCGCCTCTGGGACTGCAGTGCAGCTTCCCCTTCCACAAACTTTTATAGCCTTGAAAATCTGATGAAAGTCACTGCAGGTTTGGGGTTTGGGTTTACATGATCATACAAAAGCTTTGACATGTCGAGATCCATTTAACCGCTCACGTTGTGCTGTTAGGTACCACTAAGTGGACAAGAACTCTCAGCGACCCTGTGAACAACAGAGCTGAACCCTGTCCTGTCCTGTGCCATCCTCACGATCTCTGTCATGTTCAAGCCCATTGTTCCAGTCTCCGTGTCAATCCATAGTCAAAAAGGAAGGGACAAATGGGAAATCTTCTGTTCCATTATCATCCTCTACCTCCGTTCTCTCTTCCACGGGGATCTCACAGCAAATGGTCCCTAACAGCCCATCCCAGCAAAGGCATGTGGCCCAGTGCTGACCAATTACAAGTAGTCTCTGCTAATGCATAGGATATTCTGGAAACAGATGCTCCCCCCTGCCCTTTCCACTTGGGAAGACTGAGCTTGGAGGAGGTGCATCTGTAAATAATTATAGAATCTTCCTTCCTTCAGGCACAAAAGGATGGATGAGAAATAGTAGAAGCTGAGGGATAGGTTTCTTTCCTCTGGATCCAAAAGCACCACCATCACATCAACCCCCACTCATGGCAACCCCTCCACTAAGTTACTGAGGCTGCAGATCTTTATGGGGTAGGGAGCTGGCCCTCTTTCTCTGATGGAGAGGTTGGTGGATTTGAACCACCAAGCTTTTGGTGGTTACTCATGATGCTATCTGTCTGACATTGATGGTAATATCTCTAGTGCCACAACCTCTTCTAAATCGGCTTGTGTTTCTGGTAGTTCTCTGTCAATGTTCCAGTCACTTTGGGATAATCTTCATCAGGATTTTGCTTACATGTGATATTGCTCGATAATTTCCACACTCCTTTCTTTTTGGAATGGGGATAAATAATGGAACTCTTCCAGTCAGTTGGCCAGGCAGTTGCCCTCCAGGTTTTTTGGCAGAACTTGGTGAGTACCTACCTCTAGGGCAACCTCTGTTTGTTGACATATGTGGATCACAACAAATTGTGGCTAACCTTGAGGAGAATGGGAATCCCAGAGCACTTGACTGTGCTCATGCGAAACCTTTACTAAGACCGGGAAGCAGTCCTCAGAACAGAGCAAGGAAATACTGCATGGTTCAACATTAGGAAAGGAGAGTATCAGGGAGGGTCCTGTCTCCATATCTTTTCAATCAATATACAGAACAGACCATTTGGGAAGGCTGGGCTTTATTAGGAGGAAGGAATGTGGCCTCAGAATTCGAGAAAGACTCATTAGCAATCTACATTATGCAGATGACACAACTCTGCTTGCTGAAACTGAGGAGGATCCGAAGTGCTTGCTGCAGAAAGTCAAAGACTGTAGTATTCAATATGGATTGAAGCTTAACATCAAGAAGACAAAAAGATTCTTACCACTGGGCCAATAGGAATCACTGTTAGATAGATGAAGAAGAGATTGAGGTTGTTAACACGTACAGCTTACTCAGCTCCACAATCAACAATCTTGGCATCAGCAGTCAGGAAATCAAAAGACAAGTTGCATTGGGAAAATCTGCAGTCAGGGATCTCTCCAGAGTACTGAGAAGCAACGATGTCAATCTAAAGACTGTGATGTGCCTGATCCAGGCCATGATCTTCTCATCAGAGAGCTGGACAATAACTAAGGGTGACAGAAGAATTGATGTCTCTGAGTTGTGTTGCTGGAAAAGAGACTTGAACATAAAATGGATCACCAAGAAAATAAATAGATCTGTCTTGGAGAGGGTGAAACCAAGTTCCTCCTTGGAGGGTAGGATTTTGAAGCCCCATCTCATATACTTTGGGCAAATGACCAGGAGGGACCAGTCCTTGGAGAAGAACATCTTGCTTGGAAGGGTGGAGGAACAGCACAGGAGAGGAAGATGCCGGATGAGATGGATTGATACAATAACGTGTCAGAGTCTGGTCAGTGAAAATGGCTCAGGACAGGGCAGGCTTCAGAGTTGTATATAGGATCACTGTGAGTTACAGGGGACTTGATAGCACATAGCAACAACTCATGATGCCACCAGAGCTCCTTGTTACATGCATAGAAGAATGGAAAAGTCTATATTTATATTTGTAAATGAGGAAATTGGGAATCCATTAGAAAGAAAACTCAATGGCTTGTAGGAAAATAGCCATTTTGTATTTTCTAATTTCTAACACAGCTTTGCTCCCAGACCACAACTAACTGTTAAGCAAATAAAGAAGACCCACCTTCTGGATCCCAACTGTTTTAAACAAGAGGCTCCCAGTCTCTTTATTAATCAAAGAAAAATACAGAAATATTTTGGAGAAATTAAAACCATAGTGCTCCTTGGAGGCAAAGTTGTAAAGCTTCATCTCACATACTTGGGGCTTGTTGCTTGGAGGAGGCTATCCCTTGGAGAGGGACGCCATGCTTGGAAAGGCGGAAAGTCTGTGAAGGAGAAGGAGACTCTCAACCCGGTGGACTGACAGAGTAACAGATGTAAAATGGGCTCTAGGGTTCAGGAAGTGTGAAGATGGCACAGGATAAGATAGGGTCCACATCTGTTCATAGGGTCACTATGGGTCGTACTCCACTTGATGGCACCTAAGAAGAACAACAATGCACGTTTGAGGAAGGGTCCCCTGCAGGCAGTCTAATGTCTGCTGTGTGAAGCCCATACTTCAAAACCCAGGAAGGAGATCCCAGACCCAAACCCCACAGTTCACATGCTTGGTCTTTCCTCCTATTGTTCCTGTCCCTGAATTTTTCAAAAATTCTGCTTAAGGCACATTCACCATTTTTACAAGAGCAACTAAAGAACACTGCAAAAAGAAACAAACGAGTGAAAAAATTAACTTGGTAATCTGGTGAGCTAAGAGTTTCTCCAGGTTCTCCTGTCCTGAAGCTGCTCCAGGCCTGGACGCAGAGGAAGGGCCGGGTGAGCAGGCTGTACTGATGTGTGGTGGATGAGGGTCCAGAGATTCCAGCTCAGGAGAAGGAAGAGAGGACACAGGAACAACAGGGTGAGTGGATGGCACAGACTCAGAAACCACTCACCCAGGACCCTCACCACTTAACACAGTGAGTGGCATCAAGCAATAGTCCAGGTGGACCAACTATTTGAGTGAGTTGGGCACTGAGTGAGTGAAGCAAATGATATATGTAAATGATGAGGGGAAGTGAAGGAGAGAGGGGTGATTGACCTTCATGAAGTCACCGGCTGATGATGGCCCCATGGGTGGACTCTCCCTATGTAAGGGTGAGACTGTCTTGGCCTCTTGGACAGTAAGTCTCCATGAGTCTCCCTGCCAGCCTCACCCACACCGTCCTGGTCCCCTTTGTCCAGCTCCAGGTCTTTAGCCTCAGTCCAGTTCCCTCCCTGGGCCTCACCTGGCACACTGCTTGCCCCAGCCAGCCTGAGGGCCTGGCTCACATGGCTCCCTCCAAAGTGGAGTTCATCACGTTTTCTTCTTGCTCCAGTTTCTGTAGGGAACAAAAACATAGGGTTCTGGAAGGCTGCTCCCGTGGCCTTGGAGGCAGCACCCCATACCAAGCCCTGCTCTCAGGCTGTTTGGGTTTGAAACCTTGACTCTAACCCAGCTGGGTGTGTGAAAACTGGCTGAGTCACATGACCTTTGACAGCGTCCTCTTTGAAACCAGAAGGACCTTCTCCCAGGCACATGAATCCCAAAGAACATCCAGGGAGAAGTAAGAGACAGGACAAAGTCCCTCCAGGTCAGGTGGACCTGGGACCTGAGTGATCTCCAGCATTGCCACATTCCCCATGTCCTTAGGAACCTGCCAGGAAAACACACACACACACACACACACACACACACACACACACACACACGTGTTCTCATTCTCTCATCATTTTCATGAACCTTGGTTCCCATGAAAACAAATAAACAAGCAAAATTGCACTTGAATCAAAGCCGATGTAGGTGACTCTGTATATGTGATCCAGTAGGGAGAACTCCGCTCCACAGGGCTTCAATGGCTGGATTTTCAGAAGGCTGGTTTTTAGATTCTTCCTCCAAATCACCCCTGGGGGAACTAAGATTTCTCATCTTTCAATGAGAAGCCAAGACACTGAGCCCCTTGCACCCCTGGGACTCCCTGGATCCCACCCCCCCCCCCCAGATGAAGCCGCCCTCGCCCTCCCTGACCCAGAATCCCGGCCTCACCTGCTGCAGGCCCTCATTGAGCTGGCTGAGTTCTGACAGCAGCTTTTCCAGCTCCCGAGCCTTGGCTCTCAGCTCCTTGGCGGTCTCCGTTCCTGTCCCCTCCTTCAGTTCCTTCAGGTCACTCAGAAGACTAGCTAAGTCAAGGCCGAAGAAGAAACCTGATGTCACGATGCCCAGCAGGCGGGCGTTTCTGGCCATAATCACTGGTGTGCCCTCGAAGACCTTCTTCAGCTGCCTGCTCCTCCTGGCCGAGGCCTTGCCGGTCCTCAGGTACCTCTTGGCGGCCGCAACCAGGTGAGGATGGGCCCGAGCACGCCTAAAGGCTCGGATGTACTTCCTAATCTCCCTGATGCTTTCTGTACTGTGATACACGGTCTGGCCTATCGACGCCGCACTGGCTGCCTCCTTTCCTCCAGCCTCCATGTCCCCTTGGTCAAGGGTTAAGGCTAGGCTGCTGGCCTGGGCTTGAACTTTCTTATTGTGAAAGTACTCATAGACGTTGGTGAAGAGACCAGTGGCCCCGGCTGCTGTCATCAGACTTTTCCCGGCTGTGGCAAGCAGGAGGCTTCCTCCAACTGTTACTGCAGGGAGGGCTAAACCCAGCAGAGACATGAGTCCAGAGGCCACTGTGATGGAATTGACCACCACGTTGGTCTTGGTGAACATGCTGTGACGTGAATCCGTGTAGTCTGCCAGGGCGTAGAGTTTGTGCACATACTCTTCTACCTTAGATTTCCAGGAGGGAAACTCCTTTAAAAAGATTCTTTCTTCAGGCGATAGATCCTCACTTTCTCGTGGGTCCCACATGTCATCTTCGGCCATCAGAATGCCATCTTCACAACTGTCAACAAATAACAGAAATTGTACGTGGTTTTACATGGTTTCTGCATCAAGCATGTGTGGATGCTGCGTGGTCTCCTCCTTCTATTCTCTCTGCATAGCCCAGACACCCTTGGTCTCCTGGCCCGACCACAAGGAGCCCCAGAGAACCCACAGGAAATGAAGGTTTTATTAGGAGCTGTTGGCTCCATGAACAAGAGACAAGAGAAGCATTGACCACAAGGAACGGAGCTGTGGAGAACCACCCATTATTCCCAGTCACTGCCCACTCTGGCCTGCCTAAGCCACCACACACTCTGCCTGATGTACAAAACGAGGTGTCCCCAGGTAACCTGCCCACTGTGTACCTCTCCTATTCTCTACCTATTCGTTCAGGCTGTCTGAACACACATGGAGACCTCCAGTCGTCTTCCATCGCCAGGGCACCAATCCATAACAAAGCAGAGAATCTACCTCACCCGTCGTGCAGCCCCCCTAGTCTATGAAGACAAGTCATTCTCTGGAGGCTACACTCACAGTACACACCAAGCATGGGGAGACCACACAGATTTGCAAAAACTATAAACGAATTTGACCTCTCAACCCATAGAGTTTCACAATGGGAAAGGGTCCTTCATGTGTGCAGCTCCACTCTATCCTGTGAGGGAAGACACTTGTACCTACAACAGAGGATTCCCACGTGTCTGTGCCCCATCACATGAACCAATGAGAAAAAATGGTTATCAACTGAAAGGCATCGCAGTCATGCACAGACCAGCGCTACAAAGCAGAGTCCATGAAATCAACACAAAGGAATGGATAATACAAAGAGAAATGGGGAAAATGAAGCTCAAGGTACACCAAAACAAACGCAGAAACAAACTCAAGAAGGCAATTGCACAAGTAATAAAAAAATATGTAAACACATAAATCATAATATTGATATGCCAAGAACAGCAGTCAATTACAATTTTTTTAAGAAACAGGATAAAAAGGACAGAAGATTTTTCTGAGGAAGAATTGATAGTAGAACTACCTTAAAAAGAATTTAAAAGACTATTATTTGGCTCCTCAAGGAAAATGCAGACAAAAATAATGAAAGGATTCAGGAAAACAATACAAGAACAATCTGATAAACTCAATAAGCATGTAAAATCATACAAAGGCAACAAGTTGAAATTCAGAAATTCAACAATAAAATATCAGAAATAAACAACTCAGTGGAAGGCAAAATAAATATAATTAAATCAGTAAAATAGAAGACAAATCCTTTGGTACTAAACAGAATAATTGGAGATATATTGAGGAAAACTCAAGAGTTAGAAGAATTACCATGAAGAGAAATAAGCTCTGATGGTCTAGTGGATAAGGAGTTGTGCTACCAAATCAATGGCAGGCAGTTTGAATCCACCAACTGCTCTTTGAGAGAAAGATGGAAAATATCTCCTCCTGTGTGATTTATTGCCTCTGAAAACCCACTAGCAGATGAGTTAAGTAAGAGTTAGTTCCAACTAGATAGCATAGGACAACTACAACAGTCCCAATTTACGATGGAGTTCCATTTTTACTTCATTGTAAGCCAGTTCCAACATAACTGGAACACTTCTTCCTGTTTAAATTTTTTCATTTAAAACAATAGGAGTATTTTTAACAAGAAATCATAAAATCAGGTATTTGTGAATGAACATCTAGGAAAAAAATAGAGCTTTAGAGGTTGTGGCACTAGAGACATTATTGACAATGTCAGATGGATCTTGGAAAAAAGCAAAGAGTTCCAGAGAAATGTTTATCAGTGTTTCATTGACTATGCAAAGGCATTTGACTGTGTGGATCACAACAAATTGTGGCCAACCTTGAGGAAAATGGGAATCCCAGAACACTTGATTGTGTTTACGTGAAACCTATACTTGGACCAGGAAGCAGTTCTCAGAACAGAGCAGAGAAACAATGAATGATTCAAAATCAAGAAAGGAGTGTGTCAGGGATGCACCCTGTTTCCAAATGTTTTCAATCTATAGGCAGAACAGATGATTCGGGAAGCTGGGCTTTACGAGGAATGTGACATCAGGAATGGAGGAAGAATCATCAACAACCTATGTAATGCAGATGACACAACCCTACTTGCTGAAACTGAGGAGGACCTGAAGTGCTTGCTGCAGAAGGTCAAGGACTGTAGTCTTCAACACAGATTGATGCTTAACATTAAGAAGACAAAGATTCTCTTCACTGAGCCAAAAGGCAGCATAATGGTAAATGGAGAAGAGACTAAGATTGTTAATAATTTCAGCTTGCTTCGCTCCACAATCAACACTCTTAACATCATCAATTGGGCAATCAAAAGACTAATTGCATTGGGGAAATCTGCTGTCAGGGACCTCTCCAGAGTGCTGAGGAGCAATGATGTCAGTCTAGAGACTAAGGTGCACCTAATCCAGGCTATAGTCTTCACAATTGCTTGCTATGCATTAGAGAGCTGGACAATGACTAAAGAGAACAGAAGAAGAATCAATGCTTTTAAATTGTGATGCTGGAGAAGAGTCTTGAACATACCATGGACCACCAAGAAAACAAATAGGTCTGTCTTAGAGATGGTGAAATCAAGTTTCTTCTTGGAGGCTAGGATTTTGAAGCCCTGTCTCACGTATTTTAGGTATGTGGCCAGGAGAGACCAGTCCTTAGAGAAGGACATCATGCTTGAAAGGGCGGAGGGACAGCGCAGGAAAGGAAGACCCCAGATTATATGGATTGATACAATAATTGAGGCATTTAGAGTAGGTTGTCAGAGTCTGGTCAATGAGAATGGCTCAGGACAGGGCAGGGTTTAAAGCTGCTGTGTACATAGGGTTGCTAAGAGTCACAGGTGACTTGACAGCACAAACAACAACACCACCAACAAGAGGGTAAGGAGTTGTGCTGCCAGCAGGTTGGCAATTCAAACCCACCACCTGCTCTACAAGCAAAGACGAGCAATCTTTACCCATGTGATTTAGAGCCTCTGTAAACTCGCTGGAGAGTCAGCTATGAGTCAATTGTGATTTGACATCAGTGAACAACAAAAACCTGAGAATTACATCATCAGCAAATGACACACCGCAGCACTGCATGCAGTTGTGAGGTGATATCTGTGCACCTGAACAGCACTATGTACAACAGAGCAGAACACTCCCAAGTCTGTGCCATCCTCACCGTCGCTGGGGTGCTTCACCCGATCGTAGGCGCCCACTGTGTCATTCCGTCTCATTAAAGGTCCTCCTCTTTTTGAATGACCTTCTACTTCATCAGGCCTTAGAGATTGCTTCCTCCTGATGACATGACCACAGTGAGACCAAGTCTCACTATGTTGGCTTCCAAGGAATATACTGGCTGCCCTTCTCCTGAGACAGATTCGTTTGTTCTTCTGGCAAAACTAAAAAATTCAAACTCATTGCCATCAAATCAGAACTGACTGATAACTGACCCTCCAACAGGTTTCCAAGGCTCTAAATCATGCCAGAGGAGATCGTTCATCTTTCTCTTGTGCAACTTGCTGGAGGGTTGAAACTATCAAAGATGTATGGCCTCTGAGTCAGCAGCACAACTCTTACATATTACTCCTTGTTCTTTTTGGCAGTCCATGGCATATTTAATATTCTTCACCAATGCCGTAAGTCAGAGGGAGCAGCTCTTCTTTATTTCTCCTTATTTCATTACTCAGTTTATACATGAACATGAGGCAACTGAAAATAAAATAGCTTGTTGGGTCAGGTGTACCTTAGTCCTCAATGTAGCATCTTTTCTGATTAACATTTTAAGAGGTCAAATGGAGCAAAGACCTAATATTAAAGCCATAAAATTCTTGGATGATAATATACAGACAAAACTTAAAATCTATTTCCCTCCCCCCCCAAAATAGACTATCAGATCCAACCACAAATTCACAAACCACAGAAGATTAATTAGATGACTGATACCCACTTCCAATAAGTCAACCATGACTCATAGTGACCTGTTAAACAGAATGTAATTACAAGAGTCCACAATTAAGGTTGCATAGTGGAATGTACTTGGGGTGGAGGGAGGGGTGCGGGGGAATTGTGTACAAGGGAGGGAGTTTTTCTTTTACTTTTCAGAGAGAGGAATGAACTAGGGTGGGGACTGGGCAGGGAGAGAAATGCAGCAATGAATGAATGGAAATATAAAATCTCCGTAAATGTCCATTAAAATAAAAATTAAAAAAGCCAAACAAAAACAGAATGTAACTTCTCAAGTTGTAATGGATGTCCAATACTGTAAGTCTCTATAGCAGAAGAGTGCCACCTCTTTCTTCCACAGACTAGGAGGTGAGTTAAATCACCAAACTTTCAGTTAGAAACTAAATTCCTAAATCACTATTCCATCAGGGCTTCATCATTAGATAACCAAGACTTCCTAAACATTAAATACTCATGCTCATCAGAAGACTTTAGCAATTAGTATTTAGACAGTAGATGCATGATGAGTTGAGTGAAGAGAAAGGCTGTGTAGAATAAAGGATGATTAGCATACCTAGGGAGCTCTGGTGGCCTCGTGGTAAGCAGCTGTGCTGCAATCCCAAAGGCATGTGGTTCGAAGCCACCAGCCCTACAGGAGAAGGGAGGGCAATCAATCTCTTCCTATGTAATTAACTGCCTCTGAAAACCCGCTGAAGAGTCAGCAATGGGGTTGGTTCAGACTGTGGTCCACAACAACAGCATAATGTCTAGAAGAAAAATTAATGTCTTTGAGTTATGGTGTTGGAGAACAGTATTCAATGTCCCATGGACTGCCAAAAGAGTATAGAGATATGTCTTAGAGAAAGTATAGTCAGAGTGCTCCTTGGAGGTAAGAATGACAAATCTTCATCTCTTTGGGCATGTCATTAGGAAAGGTTAGTCCTTGGAAAGGTGGAGGGTCAGTGAAAGAGAGGAAGACCCTCAACCAGACAAATTGACATAGTGACGGCGGTGATGGGCTCGAGTGTGTCAGAAATGATGAGGATGGCACAGGACAGGACAGATCTGTTGTTCACAGGGTCGCTATGAGTTGTATTTGACTCAATGACCCCTAACAACACAACAGCATAACATCACTAAAATAAGAAAGATACAGAGAGCTGTACAAGAGTTATAGATAACAGTAGACGACCATTACATAAACTCTACAAGATCAGCAATAGCAAATATTAGACTACATAGGGAGACAGAGAAGAAAACTCGATATGGACACTTAAAAGGAGTTATACTCATGATCACACATAGGTTTGGTGGATGACAGGTCAACATGAGTGCTGCCATGAGAGCCACCAGAGGTGTCAACATGAGAGCCACGAGAGGACACCATTACATAGACCTTTTTAATTATAACCAACCACCTTGAGGGAACAGAGTTTAGGACACCAGGTCCATTGGCACAGACCACAAAGACAGGGTTCTGTTCTCTATGTTGGTACGTAGTTACTGGGGGCTTAGAGCTTATGAGTGACCATCCATGGTATAGCCATTGGCCTGTCTCTGGAACAAGGAAGAGTGAACGAAATCAATGATGCATGGAAATAAGTAGTCAGTAGCACCGATGGACCTTGCAATCCTCAGCTTCTACAACCCCGAGGCCAGAAGAACCAGATGGCGCCTGTCCACTTCTGTTAACAAAGGGATCATGATAGAAGGTCCTGGACAGGGAGAAAATGTAGAACAAAGTTCAAAACCCCAATAGTAGCCTGACTTAAGAGTCTGGCAGATAGTGCTAGAAACCTGAGTCTATGGCTCTAGCTGCCCTTTGAGCCCAGAATGGACTCATTCCTATAAGACAGTCCCCAGCCAAACAAAACAGACAAGTATAACAGACGAGATTGGTGGTGGTATTATCAAGCAAACCCCTCAGCAGTCCGTGTGGGGGCTCGTGTGTTGCTGTGATGCTAGAAACTGTGCCTCTGGTATTTGACATTTCAGCAGGGCCATCCATGGGGGACAGGTTTCAGCAGAGCTTCCTGACCAAGACAGACGAGGAAGCCGGATTGTGTCCACTTCTGAAATAATCTCAGCTCATCCTCCTCGACTCGAAACTGACTCACAACTGATTTCCAGCGGGTTTCAGAGGCTGCACATTTTCAGCTGAAGATCTCCCATCTTTCTCCTGCAGAGACCCGGTGGATTTGAATTAGCAGAGAGGCACTGCCTTCGGGTGAATAGCACGATTCCACACTAACTTAGGCCACCAGAGCTGCCACGTGAGCTAGTGTGGTTTTTACTGCTGTGTGCCATTGAGTTGGAACCAACCCACAGCTGCCCCTCCGGGGAGTTTTCAGAGGCAGCAAATCACATGGGAAGAAATGGCCCATCCTTCTCTCATGGAGCAGCTGATAGATTTGAACTCCATTCCTTTGGGATGGCAGTGCAGTTTCTGGCCATTGAGCCAACAGAGTTCAGAGATAATGGGGCCCTTTAAAACCCTATTAATGAATGAATGGAAATCCAAAGTCTCTGTAAATGTTCATTCAAATTATTAAAATAAAAATAATTTTAAAAACTCCAACCCTATTAATTAAATGGAAGCTCTAGTGGTCTAGTGGCAGGAAGCTGCACTGTAATCCCAGAGGTACGTGGTTCAAATCTACCAGATGCTCTGCTGGAGAAGGAGGGACAATCTCCTCCTGTACCAGTGAGATCTGATTGACAACATACACACAAACATAATAAAAGAAAATTTTTTAAAAATCCCTATCAATTGCATTGGCTCTTTGTATGATATAATGGTGGAAGGTGATACCCTCAGGTTGGAAGACATGCAAAATACGACAGAATGAGGGAGTCTGAAGAAGAATCAATGCCTTTGAACTGTGGTATTGATGATGAATATTGAAGACGTATGGAGTCCCAAAAGAACAGAGCAGCCTGCCTTGGAATGAGTGCATTCAGAGGCAAGGACGGTGAGACTTTGTCTCACATATTCTGGGAAGGTCAGAAGAGGCTGCCTGTCCATGGAAACACATCATGCTGAGCAAAGTAGAAGGTCGGTGGAGGAGAGGAAGACCCTCAGAGAGATGGGTTGACACGGTGACTGCAACAATGGGCTTAGACACAGCGGTGGGGTGAGGATGGCGCAGGAGGAGGGGGACCTTGTTCCACTCCACGTGAGTCACTATGAGGTGGAGCCCATCAGACGGCACCTAACAGCAGAATAAATACCCCTTACCTCGTCACTCAGTTAGAAAACAGTTGTCGACCGCTCACATTGTGAAGGAGCCTTGGTAGCACTGTGGTTAGGTGCTCCAATGCCAACCAGAAGGTGAGCGGTTTGAACACATCACATTCTGCTTTTGTAGAGAGTACAGTCTTGGAATTGCATTAGGTCAGTTCTGCTCTATCACACAGCATCCCCAGAAGCTGAGGGTGGTGACAGTGAGTTTGGGTTTGTCCACACTGTGCCGTAGGCTGGGGGTGCCGTTTTGTGCGTTATCAGATTGAGTCCAACGCCTAGTGACCTAATAGGACAGAGTAGGATTACTCTATGGGGTTTCCAAAGCTGCAACCTTTCTGGGAGTATTTCTCCTACTCATGGGCTTGAACAGCTGACTTTTCAGTTCTCAGTTGAGCGCTTATCCATGGCACCACCATGGATCTTTGCTATATTGAGCCCCAAAGAGTGAGTCTGCCTTATGGAGCGCGTAGAGTTAGGTCCCAGCGTGGGGTCATTTCTGCTCCTAGAATCTCATCCTGTATATGCTCTCTCCTGGAGGGTATCAGGGATGGTGAGGATGGCACAGGATAGGGCAAGGCTCAGATCTGTTCAGTCAATTCAAAGGCACCTCACAACAATAACAACAACAACATCTTATTTTTCAAGTGTCATGTGCTTGACTATGTCTTGACTTGCTCTCCAAACTATTACATTTATCTTGTGAAAAAGAATTTGCTAGAAGCACATGTCGTCATCCGCATGAGCAAAACCAGTGGGAAACGGGGGGCTCCCTTGTTCCACAGAGTGAGGATGTCTGATGTATTGCAGACGAAACTAGCCCTTTGCCCAGCACACAGATTCTTACATTTGCAAATCGTCGTCACCATCAACCTCATATTCTTCCAGTGATCTCAAACGTGTGTTTATTTCATCCATAGCACAATTATTGATGTCCTCATAAGAAGAATGGTTTCCTGGTTGGGAATATGGAAAACAAGGTTACTCTATCGTCATACTGTACAAAATTCTGCTTAGAGGCATTTCTGGCATGCAGCATCAAAATAAATCCACACTCAGCGTTTATTGAATATCAATAAATTAATATTTACATTGTTTTGGTGAGATGCAGCATACATGCAGTAAATACAAAAATGAGGGACCCAGCTCCATACATTTTGGATGCATATACAGGTGTGTAGATAAAGACGGCATTTCCTTGTACGTCCTCCCTGGAAAAAGCCCCACCCACAAGAGTACCCATCCTCTTCTGTAAGTCTTAGTTTGCCTGTTCTTGCCCTTCAAATGTTATGTTGTTATGTTCCGTTGAGTCAGAATTGGCTCGTAGCTGATCCTCCAGCGGGAGGAGATTGGCCATACTTCTCACTCAGAGCAGCTGGTGGAGCACCAGCCTTTGAATTGGTGGCACAGCTAGGTCACCAGAGCTCCCTGACCTTCATATAAGTGGAGTTCTTTGCTTGACTTCTCTCATTTAGCGTCATGTTTATGAAATTAATCCACTTTGTTATGATATTAACTGGTGTTTTTATAAAATTGTTGTTACCGTGCAGTATTTCAATGTAGAGACATACTAGACCTTTATATAAGTGGAGTTCTTTGCTCGGCTTCTCTCAATTAGTGTCATGTTTATGAAATTAATCCACGTTGTTATGAAATTAACTGGTGTTTTTATAAAATTGTGACTACCGTGCAGTATTTCAATGTGGAGACATACTACAGTTTGTCAGTGGAACACGACTTACAAGGCTGCTTTATATAAGTTATATTCCAAAAGACCTGCTAATGGTTTGGAAAGCACTTAGACCCTGGCTGAGGGTGCCTATGGGGACTGAAATCCATCCCAGGTTCTAGTTGCCAGCAATGAGATTCAAGGGAGGGAAAGGCCATGTTTATCTGCAATAAGAGACACTTTGATCTAGATTTTGAGATGGATTGTACAAAGGGGCCATCCACTTGCAGTCACGTATCCACAGACCTCTGTCCACTTGAGTGAGGGGAGTGGGCTTTCCCCATGTGTTCTAAGAGTCCACATAGTCTAGTAGTGGGGGGCGTGTCCCCTGTACAGTGGAAATGGTTAATGTGCTGAGCTGCTGACTGAAAGATTAGAAGTGCATCAGAAGAAAGGCCTGACAACATGATGTTAAAAAAAAAAACAAAAAACACAAAAAAACCCCAACTCTTAAAAACCCTCTGGGGTACCAGTCTCCATGATTCACATGGGGTTAACACAAGTCAGGGCCTGACAGCAAGTGGTTATGCTGTTGGTAGTGACTCTGGTCTAATTTTCCATTTCAAAGAATGGCTCTGACTGGAGGACAGGCTATAGGTTGTTAAGAGAGGGAGCAAGGAGACTAATTAAGGAACTGCTGCAGTGTCATCGTAGTAACACGTGAGGAGGGCTTGGAGCAGATGAGCTATCAGGTGGTGAGAAGGAGTGAGTTTGCTGGAAACGACCTTGACTTCCCAGTGGCTGTGGAATATGAGAAGGAAGGGTCAACGGTGGCTTTCAGGTGCTTGAGTGACTCTTACATTGAATAGTCATTTTCTGAGATGGGCAAGGCTGACATTTTGGAGGCAGTTGGGTGGGGATATTTAACTCGGTGTGTGTTAAATTTGAGATACTCATTAGACCTCCAAGGGCTGTTGAGCAGGCAGAGGGTCTATGAGTGTACAGTCTGGCTGGGGAATCCAACTTGGGAGGTGGCAATGGAGAAACAGCTATTACAGCCAAGAGACTGGGTTGGGTCCATCCCTGTCCAGTACTTAGAGCCCAAGAAGAGCAGGAAACAAGAAGTTGAGAAGGGCAGCAGGGAAGAACCAACAGAGGCTGACCGTTGGAGGCCAAACAAAATGGCTGACAATGATTGCTTTGGTTTTGTACATCGTTGTGGTTTTAAGCATCCTGGGTGATGCTGGGTTCCACCTTGCTCTTAGAAACAAACACATCATCAGATCCTGCTTTCCCCACCAGTAGGAAAGGCTGGGATTCAGGGGAACATACCTCCACAGAACAGACACGTCTCACTCGCTGTGAAAGGGTCCACAAACATGTCTCTGCTATAGTCCATCCTCACAATGGCAGGGTGTCTTGACCAAGAAGAGATGCTGCTTTGTCTTTTGAGAGAAAGAAAAGAAGACATGCTTGTTGCTAAAGTGGATTCACAGCGTGGTTCTGCGGATGCATAGGGCCCCTCAAGCATTCACAGGCTTTATGATTTCAAGAAAATGAACTAACCACGAGCTCCACACTGGGAGCCTAGCTGGGTATGGAGGCCCGAGGGCTGCAGCACTCACTCAGGTGCATGCCAGAGCCCTGACATCGAGCCTGGAGCTGGAGCTATCCAATCACAGGTTAGTTAGAGGCCTTGCAGCCCTTCACAGGATGGGGATAGGGGACCAACACCAAATTCTCTGTTGGTTTTCATGTTGGGAAAGTGTCTTTGCATGTTCTTAACAGCTTATGAGATATATGTTTGCTTGTCTCTCATTTGCTCTTTGGGGTACAATGCTTATCTGTCGGATGCTGTACTAAAACAGACCTCTTAAATGAAGGCAGACTAAGAAGAAGGATAGGCCATCCACTCCTGAAATAACAGGCTTTCAAAAACTCTATGAACAATAGATCACACTTAGACTATTAGTTATAGCATTCTCATATTGGGAGACACAAAAATGAGGAGGAAGATTTGCAAACAGCCACTAATAACTGGAACATGGAAATTATGAGATATGAATATAGGAAGATTTGGCATTGTTAAAAAAGAAATGGAATGCATAAATATTGACATGCTAGGCACTGGCAAGCTGAGATGGATCGTCATGGACCACCTTGAATCAGGCAATCATACGATGAGCTATGGTAGGAATGAAAAAATGAGAAAAAAGGGCTTGCATTCATAATAAAAAAGACCATTTCTAGATCCATCTTGAGGTACAGTATTGTGAGTGACAAGATAATACCCATACACATACGAGGAAGACCTCTTAATACCACTGTCATTCAAATATATGCACCAACAACTAAAGCCAAAGAGGAGGAAATCGAAGGTTTTTATCAACTATTGTAGTCAGAAATCAATCGATCATGGAACCAAGACTCATTAATACTAATTGGAGACTGATATGTAAAAGTTGGGCACAAAGTAGATGGCGTAATAATAGGAAAATATGGACTTGGTGACAGAAATGACGCAGAAGTTAGAATGCTAGAATTTTGTACTATCAATGATTTATTCCTTGCAAGTACCTTTTACAAAAATCACAAATGGCAACTATATACATGGACTTTACCTAATTAACTGCACAGGAATCAATTACATCTGTGGAAAGAATCACTGGAGAAGCTCAATAACAGCTGTGACAAGCAGGTCACGTGCTGACTGTGGAGCACACCATCAAATACTCATGTGCAAATGGAAGCTATGTCCACAAAAACAAATTAGGATCTTGAGTTTGTACCATCTGAATTTAAAAACCATCTCAAGAGCAGGTGTGAGGCTTTGAACACTAATGAACAAAAATCAGATGAGCTTAGCAAGATGGCGGCGGAGGCAGAGACAACGTGGTGAGCTGCAGAAGCAGCGGACCACCTGAAACAGGGCCACTATGGCCTTCTACAGACTTCTGTTTATTGATAATTGAACAGTTAAACAGTTGATGACTGGTCTTCAGTGAGGATTGAGGCTCAACAACAGGAATTCAAGGATTCTCAAGGAAGAATGGGTGAGTGCCGCAGCTCCCAACCCCCTCCCACAGAGCCCGCAATGCGCCGCACAGCAGCCGCAGCTCCATGAAGCTCCCACAGCCGGAACCTATGGAATCCCTTGCCCAGGATGGAGAGTGGGCACCAGGCCTCCCCAGTACTGGTGCAGTGGAGCCGTCACACTGTGGCAAAGTGGACTGGTTCTGGGGAGAATTCTTGGAGCCAAGATGGCGGCGGCAGGGGAAGCGGGCAGCCACTGACCTCCCACATGCGAGATGACGGGCGCCCACCTGCCGCCCCTGCTGGAGGATGGTGCCCGCCGGCTGCCCGCGCATGAGATGACACGCACCCGCCAGTCACCCGCGTGGGAAATGACACTCTCCCGGCAGCCGTCAGGGCGGGGGGATGGCGCACGCCCACCGGCCGCCTGCCCTGGGGAATGGTGCGCACCTGCCTGCTGCCCGCACACGAGATGATATGCGTCCGCTGGCCACCCGTGTGGGAGATGACACTTGGGAGATGGCTCACGTCCGCCAGCCACCCATGCAGAAGATGACATGCACCTGGCGGCCGCCCGCACAAAAAAAAGCACGCACCCACCAGTTGTCCACGCGAGATGACATGCACCTGTTGGCCGCCTGCGCTGGGGGATGGTGTGCACCCACCCCCACCAGCTGCCCGCACACAAGATGACGTGCTCCCTCAGGTTGCCCGTGCTCGAGATGACGGGTGTCTGCCGGCCGCCCACACTGGGGGATGGTACCTGCCGGCTGCCCGCACACAAGATGATATGCGTCCGCTGGCCACCCGTGTGGGAGATGACACACGGGAGATGGTGAGCACCCACCAGTCGCCCATGCTGGGGGGTGGTGCGCACCCGCCGGCTCCCCGCATGGAAGATAGGGCGCGCGCCCCACCACCCCTGGGGGGGACGTGCACCCTGCCGCCTACAGGTTTGGGTTTCCTTGGAAAACCAGAGATGACCACCTGTACAATGGATTGTTGAAAGTCACTATGAGTTGTCTATTTGATGACACTTAACAGTGACAGCATGTCCAAGAGGACCAACATCCTAAATGCACCACGTATTCTGATCTGTTGAATGCTTCTGCCCAAAGCTGTTTAGACCTGGGGGGAGCCTGTTCACAATTCTCAGGTTCCCTTTGCCATTTATAAAGGGGGAGGGCAGTGACACCTACTTCAAATTATAGTATGACCAC
>NW_006399836.1:12246709-12262128 GCF_000299155.1 Elephantulus edwardii
TGCACTCTTCCTGGATGATACATTTAACATCCTCCCACAACTCATCTGTGTTCAAGGCCTCAAACCTGTTCCTGAGATGATTCTGAAATTCAGGTGGTATGAAATTAAAGTCATATTTTGGCTCCTGTAGATTCGATTTAATTTTCCTCAGCTTCAGCTTGAACTTGCATATGATAGCTTCTGAAATACAGTTTGGGGGGTCAGCTGTGAGTCAGTTCCAACTCAATGGCCCATAACAGCAACTGGGAAATACCTGACTTAATAAATGCGTCCCTGGGTGACAAAAATTGTTCATGTACTCACTGATAATGTTGATTGCCATCAAATTGAGCACAACTCATAGCGACCCAATGAACAAAAGGCCTGAAGCCTTTCTATAGCTATCACTGCTGAGAGAGGTTGAAAGTTCATGTCCTCCTTTAGTGTTTTTAAAAGAGTCAATAAAAGCCCTACGAGCACAGTTCTAGTCTGACATACGTGCAGCCA
The DNA here is from genome assembly GCF_000299155.1 of Elephantulus edwardii. Taxonomy (NCBI): domain Eukaryota; kingdom Metazoa; phylum Chordata; class Mammalia; order Macroscelidea; family Macroscelididae; genus Elephantulus; species Elephantulus edwardii. The sequence goes on from NW_006399836.1 coordinate 12,247,196, forward strand.
CCAGGAGTTGGAGTGGCTTGAACCGGACATGTGTCTAAATTGTTGTTGTTGTTGATTGTTGTGGAGTCGAGCATGACTCATAGTGACCTTACGAACAAAAAGCCTGAAGCCCCTCTACAACTATTGACACTTATAAAATTTCATAGGGTTTCTGGAGGCATGTTATTTAGGAAGTAGATGCCACTACTTCTGTGGCTAAATACTCTCACTAAAAGCCAAAAACACTGCTACTGAGACAATTATGGCATGTGCCGTTGTTATTGTTAGGTGTCCTTGAGTCTAGTAGGACTCACCCTACAAACAGCCAACCTGAACCCTGCCCTATTCTGTGCCATCCTCAGCATCTCTGACACGCTAAAGCCTATTGCTGGAGTCACCATGTCAATCCAGCTCATTAGGGGGTCTTCCTTTCTTTTACTGACCCTCCGTCATTCCAAGCATGAGGTCCCTTTCCAAGGAATAGCCTCACCTCACTACATGTCCTAATTATGAAACATGAATCTTCACCATCCTTGCCTCCAAGGAGCACTCTGGCTGCACCTTTTCCAATACATTTTTGTTTGCGTGTTTTGGGTGTTTTTTTTGTTTGTTTGTTTGTTTGTTTGTTTGTAGACCATGAGATATTCAGTACCTTCTCTAGCACCACAACTCAATTCTTCTGTCATCATTATTCATTGTCCAGCACTCTGACACATAGCCGGTGATTGAAAGACCATGGCCTAAAATAGGTAAACCTTAGTCCTCAAATTGACATCATTGCTCTTCAGAATTTTGGAGAGGCCCCTGACAGTGGACTTGCCCAATAAAATACATCTCCTGATGTCTTGAATGTTGGTACCAAGGGTGTTGATTGTTGATCCAAGCAAGATGAAATAGTCAACAGCTCCAATCCTTTCTCCATTTATTGTAAGGGTGCTTGTTGGTCCTTAGTGAGAACCTTTGTTTTCTTTATGTTGAGATATCTAAGGCTGTAGTCCTTGTCTTCTGCAGCAAAAGTTTCATATCCTGTTGTTGTTGTTACATTGTAACTCATTGCAATCCTATGTATAACAGCCCTGAAACCTGCTCTATCCTGTACCAACTTTACTGTCTCTAATACATCTACCCTTATTACCCCAGTCACTGTATCAATCCATCTCATCCATGGATGTCAGTCTGGAGACTAAGGTGCGTCTGATCCAGGCCATGGTCTTTCCAATTATTTGCTATGCATCAGAGAGCTGGACAATGACTAGGGATGATAGAAGGAAGAATGGATGCCTTTGAGCTTTGGTGCTGGACTGCTAGGAGAACAAAAAGATTCATCCTGAAGAGGATAAAGCCAGACTACTCCTCGGAGGCAAAGATTCTGAAGCTCCATCTGACATACTTTGGACATGTTGCAAGGCGGAATCAGTGATTGGAGAAGGATGTCATGCTTGGGAGGGTGGAGGAACAGTGCAAGAGACAAAGACCCTCGATGAGATGGATTTATTCCATCACCGGGGTAATGGGGATGCATGTGTCAAAGATGGTGAGATTGGCACAGGATAGAGCAGGGTTTGGGGCTGTTGCTATGAGTCGCAGGTGACTCAATGACACATAACAACAACCACCACTCTCTCTCTATACACCTTTAACACTCTGTTGTTGTTATGTGACATTTAATAGGAATTGACTCATGGCTGACCCTCCAGTGGGTTTTCAGAGACTCTAAATCACGCAGAAGGAGATCGCCTATTATTCTCCCTCACAGTAATTGGTGGATTAGAACTACTGGGTTGCTGCACAACTGTTTACTCACTAGGCCACCAGAATTCCCTTTAATATATGCTGTTGTTGTGCCATCAAGTTCGGACTGACTCATGGCTGGGCCTCCAATAGGTTTTCAGAGGCAATAAATGGCATGGAAGGAGATTGCCCATCTTTTCCCTGCAAAGCTGCTAGAAGTTTTGAACCATATGCCTTTGGGATGGCAGGGCAGCTTTTTACCATGAGGCCATCAGTTATGGTGTTATTGTGTGCTGTCAAGTCTACTGTGATTCAAGTTGTTGTTTTTGTTGTTGTTAGGTGCCATCCAGGTGACTATGACTCACAGTGACCCTATGAACAATAGCTCTGAACCCTGCCCTATCCTGAGCCGATCTTACTGTCTCCGACACACCTACTCCCATCACCCCAGTTATTGTGTGAATCCATCATATTCAGGGTCTTCCTCTCCTGCGCTGTCCCTCCACCCTTGTAAGCATGATGTCCTCCAAAGACTGGTCCCTCCTGACAACATGCCCAAAGTATGTGAAACGGAGCCTCAAAATCCTTGTCTCTTAGGAGTAATTTGGTTTCACCTTTGCCAGGACAGACCTGTTTGTTCTCTTGGCAGTTCATGCTATGCTCAATACTCTTCTCCAGCACCACAGCTCAAAGGCATTGATTCTTCTCTCATCTTTAGTCATTATCCTGATCTCTGATGCATAGCAAAAAAAATGCAAAGACCATGTCCTGGATGGTTCCTAGCGGTCCTGTGAACAATAGCTGTGATCCCTGCGCTGTCCTGAGCCAACCTCACTGCCTCTGACACACCTGGCTCCCATTGCAGTAGACGCTGTGTCAATCCATGTCAACCAGGATCTTCTTCTCCTGTGCTGATCACCAGGGCTCCTTTTCAATCCTCTGTACACCTTTAATTCTTTGAGGTTACATTGACATTAGTATCACACATGCACACGCCCTTTTAAAGATGAGGAACCAGAGGCATGAGGAAGTCAATGCCACACAACTGGTGAGGGAGTGAAGAAGGGAGGGAGGGGGAGAGAAAGGGAGGGAGGGAGGGAGGGAGGAAAAGAGGGCTGGGGGAAGGAGCAGGGAGAGAAGGAGTGAGTAAGTGAGGGGGGGGCGAGGGAGAGAGGAAGGGAGAGAGGTGAAATGTGCTTCTTGCTCATCTGAGCCTAGAACCCTGATTGTCTACCGGAGGCAAATGTTCTCTCCCCTTGAATGGGACACTTGGCAATGTCCGGATGCATTTTTGATCATCACCTCTTTGGGAGGGCATCGCTTCTGAAATCCAGCAGGTAGAGGCTGCAGTGTTGTTAAATATCATCCAATGTCCAAAGCAGTCCCGTAAAAAGAATGATCTGGTCCAAGTGTTAGAAGCGTCGAGGTTGAGAAATGCTGATGGAGAGCCCTGGCTTGACCAGCACCCTGGGATCCACTCCATGTTTGTCACATGAATTCCAGGATTGAGGGCGAAAGTGAAAGGAGGAGATCGCTGGCCTGATCAGGTTCCCACTGACTCTGCTGGGTGGAATTGAGGGGGGCAGCTAGGTGGGGCTCTCAGGAGATTAGAGAAGTTATTTCAATGTGAGAGTTTCTGGAAGATTGGTGACAGGTTTGGGTTTTTTAGGTTGGGTTTTGTTTTTTTGTTTTGTTTTTTTTTTTTTGTCTGCTTGAAGAAGCTCCACCATAGTCTTCAGTGGAAGAGAGGCCTGGCAATCTGCTTTGCAAAAAAACAGCCACTGATCGTTCCTGCTGCCCAGCATGGATGACTCTAGAACAAGTTATGCTGAATGACATCAGTCACAAAGAAAGAACTGTGGTGGAAGACCAGTATAAAAACAAGCCAAGGGAACAATTTACATGCAGACAGAATCAGCTTTGGAGAGAGACCCAGGATGGGAAGGGAGAGGGGAGAACAAAAATTAATAAATAGATAAGGTGGGTAAAGGGAAAGGAGTTTACAAAGAGAGGCCGAGGAGACATTGTAATTCATTAAATTCGTCAATGGCAATTAATGTTATAAAACAAAATGTCTATGAAGGATTGTCTGAGAAAGCCTGTGGTTCGTGGGTCACAGAGCCCCCAGAGCCGCCCCACTGCTCACCCTGCGGACCTACCTTCCCCGAAGGTCCACACTCCAGCGGCAGCTGTAGCTCTCAGCGCTCTGAGGACATCTGGTCACAGAGACTGGAATCCACACTACATATGGACAAGTTCTGCGTGCGGGTGCCTCCCATTGGTCTCAAGGACCAGAGGGGGGAAGGACTTGGGTTTGACTGGCCCCACTCACAGCAGACATTGCAAAACTAGATTCAAGTTAACAGCTGTAGATGCAGGAAAGCTCCACGTATTGTTCAGTACATTTGTTGTTATTAGGGGCTCGAGTTGTTGTTAGTTGTACTCGAGTCGAATATAACTCTGAGTGTGACACTGTGAACAACAGACCTGAACCCTGTCCCGTCCTGTGCCATCCTCATCGTCTCTGACACACATGAGCCCACTGCAGCAGTCTCTGTGTCAATCCATCTCGTTGAGGGTCTTTCTCTCTTTTGCTGACCCTCTGCCTTTTCAAGCATGATGCCTCTTTCCAAGGAATAGTTTCTCCTAAAGAGTCCAAAGTATGTGAGACAAAGCTTTGTTTTCCTTGCCTCTAGGGAACACTCTGGCTGCACTTTCTCCAAGACATATCTGTTTATTCATTTGGAGGTCCATAGGATATTCTGAATTCTTCTCCAATACCACAACTCAAAGGTTTCAATTCTTTTTTTGTTATCCTTATTCACGGTACAGCTCTCAGATGGGTAGCAAGTAACTGAAAAGAGCATGTCCTGGATCAGGTGCACCTTAGTCTTCAAAAGGACATCAATGCTCCTCAGTACTTTGGAGAGGTCCCTGACTGCTGACTTTCCCGATGTAATCCATCTGATCATCTGACGCTGGTACCAAGGATATTGATTGTGGATCCAAATAAGATATAATAATTGACAGTTTCAATGTCTTCTCCATCTTATAAGGATGTTGTCTATTGGCCCAGGAGTGAAGATTTTTTGTTTTCTTGATGTTGTGATGTAATCTATTTTGAAAGCTATAGTCTGTGATCTTCTGTATCAAGTGCTCCAAGTCCTCCACATTTTCAGCAAGCAAGGTTGTGTCATCTGGATATATTATAGGTTGCTGATGAGTGTTCCTCTAATTCTGATATCATATATCTTCATATATCCAGTGTCTCAAAAGATTTGCTCGGCATACACTTTGAATAAGTATGGAGAAAGGATACAACTCCAATGCACTCTTTTCTTTATTTGAAACCATTCAGTGTTCCATTGTTCTGTTCTTATAATAGCTTCTTGGTCTAAGTATGTTGTTGTTGTTATGTGCCGTCGAGTCTCTTGTGACTCATAGAGACCCTATGTACAACAGCCCTAAACCCTGCTCTATCCTGTGCCAATTGCACTGCCCCTGACACACCCATCCCGATTACCCCAGTCACTGAATCAATCCACCTCATAAAGGGCCTTCCCCTCCTGCACTGTCCGTCCACCCTCACAAGCATGATGTCCTTCTCTAATTATAAGCATAATTAAGTGTCTGGGATTCCCATTCTTCTCAATATTAGCCATAGTTTGTTATGATCCACACAAATGTCTTTGCATACTTTAGTGCATTTTAGTCTAATTGTTTAGACTAAAAGGAGCCCGTGTGAAAAATCAACAGACTGTAGGATTCTCATGAAATGCCATATGGCAAAAGATGAAACTTCAGAGACGGTGACAAGAACATAGTGGGTCAGTGGGTGGAGGGAATGAAGGGCAGGAATGGCTGGGAGCCACCGTCATCTATGATCAATGGAGCTATTCTGTGTGACACTAGCATGGTGGACAAGTGACTTTATACATTTGTCAAAACTCACAGGAACGTGGAAGACCAGGAAGAAGTCTATTGTGGACTTTGGCTAATAATAATGTATTATTAGTATTTATTCATCTTTTGTAAAAAGTGTAAGATATTAACAGCAAGAGAAACTGTGTCAAAGAACCAAGAAGGTACAAAAAATAATCTTTTCTGTACTTTTGTGTTTTTGCTTCATTTTTCCACAAATCCCAAAATGTTCTAAAAAGATAAAGATTATTGTAGTTCTTTTCATTCTCCCGGAGCTTGCACAGAGTGAACTGTCCTTTGCTCTCCAGGGCTCCTTTCCAGGGAGGGTTTGGTTGCAAATGGAAGATTCCAGGCTGCTGCCCGTCCGAATGCCAGCACCTCTGCCTCCTGTTGGACTGCCAAAGGCAGGTGCTCAGCCACCACAAATATGAAAAACCCACAAACCTGTTGTTTTCCAGGCAGTTCTCACTGATGGGGACCCAGTATGTGCACAGTGGGATTGTGCACCATGGGAATTTCAAGGCTGTGACGTTTTGAAAGAAAATTGCCAGGTCTTTCTCCCTAAGCACCTCTGGGTTGCACACTGCCAACCTTTTTGCTAGCAGCTCAGCACTTAGCCGTTTGCACCACCCAGGGATTTCTGAGGTAACAATAATCCCAAACCCAGGCTCCAGTGCTGGTGGTCCAAAAAGGGTTCTGCCTGGGATATTCAAGCAGATGGACGGTCTTGGAACTATGACCCTGACATCCTTGGATTCCAGGAAGCTTACCCTTCTGCCTGGACACAGCCCACACCACCCAGAGGACAATTTGCCAAATGCTGCTGGAGTTCCAAGCCCATTCTTTGCTCTCCTTGGAAGCAGTCCTGGTGCCCAGGCCCAGAGCAGAGCTGTGAAGAAGGGGTTCCTGGGGAGAGGGATCCTGAACTTGATCCTGGGAACACTAAGCTCACATTGCACTTGGCTGGGTCTGGTTGCCTGTCCTTCAGCAACACCTGCATCCCCAGCTGCCCAGGACAGTGAAACAACAGTGAAATATTTATTCCATGGTGTGCAAAGTGAGCTTATTCCAGAAATGATGAAAGTCAACGCAAACATCAGCTGCATTTCTTTCCTTTTGTTCTTTCTTCTTATAATAGTTTTTAAATTTATTAATTTTAATAAAAGTTTACAGAGACTTTAGATTTCCATTCATTCATTGTTGCACTTTTCTCCCTGCCCATCCTCTCCCCTCCACCCCCAGTTCACTCTTCTCTTTGAAAAGTAAAAGAAAAATTCTTTCATTGTTGTACAATCCCTCCCCTCAAGTCTACTCCATTATGCAGCCTTCGTTCTGGACTCCTGTCATGACAATAATACCTAATTAAAAAATGTATTATTTCTTTATACCAGCATTCACTTTTATACAATCATTCATATACACTTTTATTCATGTGAATTTTGTTGTATACAATTATTTCTGTACCTGTGTTTTGTTATCACTAATTGCTATTCATCTGTTATTTTATTTCCCCAGTAAGTAGGAGGTCTCTCAGTGTTTCCTGCAATGCTGGTCGTGTTTTTGCAAACTCCTTTAGGTTCTGTTTTTCTGGGAATATCTTGATCTCTCCTTCATATGTGATGGACAATTTCGCTGGATACAGTATTCTTAGGTGACAGTTGTGTTCTTTGAGTGTTTGATATATGTTATTCCACTGTCTTCTTGCTTGCATGGTTTCTGCTGAGAATTCTGCTCTTAGTCTTATCTGCTCTCCCTTATAGGTTACTCTTTGTTTCTCCCTCGCTGCTTTCAGAATTCTCTCCTTATCTTTTGTTCTGGCATATTTGCCTATGATATGCGTTGGTGTTTTTCTTTTGAGGTCTATTCTATATGGTGTTTGCTCAGCTTCTTGAATATATATTCTCTCATTCTTCATTATGCCTGGGAAGTTTTCTTCCAGCAATTCTTCCACAACTCTTTTGGTGCCTTTACTTGCTTCTTCCTGTTCTGGGATTCCAATGATGTGCATGTTATTTCTCTTGATGGTGTCCCATGTTATTTTATTTCCCATCTCCAGTTCCCCTTGCACCTTATCTGTTTCTTCAGCCCCGACCCCACTCCTAATCTCTGCTATTTCCTCTTCCTGCTTCCACTCTATTCTCCTGACTCTTTAAACAGCATGTGTAGCTTGTTCCTATTTGCCAATTACAACAGCCATGCTGTCTTGATCTCAATTCTTCCTAATTGATCCTTCTTTGTTTTGGCCCTTGTAGTCTTCTTTGTCTACCCACTACGTTTCTGTTTCCTGCCCCCCATCCCCCACCTCAACTCTCTTTGCTCTCATTTTATTCACTTGGACTCTTCTTTCAGGACACTCTGAAGGTGATATCCCTTCTCCTCTCTTTAAAATTATGATATCATGATTCACGAGGTTGGAAAGAGGGGAACTGCCACTTACAAAACACCATGAGCCAAGAGCTGTTGCGGTGGATGGAGTTCTGTGTCCCCCAAATACGTATTTACTTGCCTGGGCTGTGATTCTGTGTGTTTTGGTTGTAATGATGCAACAAGAAAGTTATGTGATGATCCCCCACAAGCTGATAAACTGGTGAGTTATAAAAAAGACTATCCCATCACAGACCTGAGCTACTGTCAGAGAGTTTCCTGGGGTGGAGCCTGTAATACCGTCTGTCTCATGAGAGGTAAAAGGAGAGACAAGTGAGCAGAACGGAGGAACATGGAACCCCGAAGAAAGAAGATCCAGGAGTGGAGCGTGTCCTTTAGACCCAGGTTCTCAACGATGGGAAACTCCTAGAGCCAGAAGATGCTGGGAGAGAGACTTCCCTGAGAGCCAGCACCCTGAACTTGGTTTCCAACCCTCTTATTAGAGAGGTGTGGGAGCCTAGGGAACAAGGACTTGCACTGTCAACCCCAAAGTGGGCAATTAGCATCTACCTGTTGCTTTCTGGGAGAAAGATGGGCGGTCTCCTCCAGTGTAATGTGCAGCCTTTGAAAGCCCACTGCAGTGTCAGCAGTGAGTCGGTTCTGACTTCATGGTAATGAGTTTGAGCTAAGCTTTAACCATGTTATTGTTGTTATGTACCATCGAGTATCCTTCAACTCGGAGTGACCCTATGCACAATCGCTCTGAAGCCTATCTTATTCTGAGCCAATCTCACTGTCTCTGACACATCTACCCCCATTACCTCAGTTACTGTGTCAGTCCATCTCATCCGGGGCCTTCCTCTCCTGTGCTGTGCCTCCATGCTTCCAAGCATGCTGTCCTTCTCCAAGGACTTGTACCCCCTGACCATGTGCCCATAGTATGTGTGATGGGGCATCAGAATCCTTGCTATGATTAACCATGCTTAGCATCCTTTACCCCTGTGAAGAGATGCTATTTCTTAAAGAAGGCTCTCATGCCTGGAAAGGTGGAGGATCGGTGAAGGACAGGAAGACCCTCAACAGGATGGACTGACACAGTGACTGCTGCAATGGGTTTGTGTGAGTCAGAAGTGATGAACATGGTGCGGGATAGAACAGGGCTCTGATCTGTTGTTCACAGGGTCACTATGAGTTGTACTAGACTCAATGGCACCTAACAACAACAAACTGTAAGAGAATGAATCTGTGTTTGTTAAAGCCATCCACCTGTCATGCCTCTGGTACAGCAGCATGAGAGAACCAGAACGTCTGTGCTGGGAGCCTTTCAAATATGGTCTCGTTTACTCCTTACCATCATCCATGAGGTGGGGAAGATGGAGCCAGTTGACAACTAGACAGATAACTGAAGTCTACTGATCTGCAGACACTTATCTGAGGTCTTAGCTGCTTTTTTGCTGTGGGTCACATCCCTTTAGTGGCCTATAACCTCAATGCTTGTTCTACCTAGCTGAGGCCATTTTGTAATTCTCTGAAGCCCTTTTGTAATTCTCTAAGAACATGTTTGGACATGTTGCCCCTCCCTGGGAGGATAGGTTTCGGTTTACTCCACCCTGGGAGGATAGGTTTCGGTTTACTAGGAATGCCCTGCTAAGTTTCTGTTAACCAGATAACTTTCAGATTACTAGAAATGACATGATGTTATTGTCCCCCATTGCGTGTACTTCTCCTCCCCCCATTGTGCTCCTGTATATAAGCTGTGAGTGCTTTCAATAAAATGAAAACTTGATCGGAAATTCGACTTGTCTTCCTGCTTTTTGAGCCTCCTGTCCCCCCCCCCCATTCTCGTTCTTCCCCTCCTAGGGTCACTGTTGAAGATCCCCGTGGGCCGGGGCACCTGTTTCATTGCTATGCAAAGGCATTTGACTGTGTGGATCACAACAAACTGTGGCTAACTTTAAGAGAAATGGAAATCCCAGAACATTTGATTGTGCTTATGCAAAACCTATACTGAGACCAGGAGGCAGACATCAGAACAGAGCAAGGGAACACTGCCTGGATCAAAGTTGGGAAGGGAGTACGCCAGGGATCTAGCCTATCTCCATACCTTTTCAATCTATATGTGGAACAGATCATCCGGGAGACTGAGCTCTATGTGGAGAAATGTGGGGTCAGGATTGGTGGAAGATTTATCAACAATCTGCGTTATGCAGATGACACAACCCTGCTTGCTAAAACTGAGAAGGACCTGAAGCGCTTGCTGTAGAGGGTCAAGGACTGCAGCCTTCGTTATGGATTGAAGCTCAACATCAAGAAAGCAAAGTCTCTCACCTCTGGGCCGAATGGCAGCATCATGATTGATGATGAAGAGATTGAGATTGTTAGCAGCTTTAGTTTGCTTGGCTCCAAAATCAACACTCTTGGTGTTGCAGCAGCCAGGAAATTAAAAGATGAATTCCATTGTGAAAGTCTGCTGTCAGGGACATCTCCAGAGTACTGAAGAGCAACAATGTCAGTCTGGAGACTTTGATGCACCTGATCGAGGCCATGGTCTTTGCAGTTATGTGCTATGCCTCAGAAAGCTGGACAATGATAAGGAATAATAGGAGAATTGATGCCTCTGAGCTGTGTTGCTGGAGAAGAGTATTGTATAGACCAAGGAATGATAGGAGAACAAACAGGTTTGTCCTTGAGAGGGTGAAACCAGACTGCTCCTTGGAGGCAAGGATCCTGAAGCTTTGTCTGACATACTTTAGACATGTTGCAAGGAGGAATCAGTCCTTGGAAAGGGATATCATGCTTGAGAGGGTGGAGAGACAGTGCAGGAGACCCTCAATGAGATGGATTGATTCAGTGACTGGGGTAATGGCAACAGGTGTGTCAGAGACAATAAGGTTGGCACAGGATAGAGCAGATTTCAGGGTTATTGTACACTGGATCACTATGAGTCGCAGGCAACTTGATGGCTCATATCAACAATATCACAAGCAGTAGGATGTCAGAATTGTTTCATGGACAATACATACATATGCTTATAAGGCATTTAAGTGTACATGTCTCTGTTGGGTGGGGGCACATGGGTCCAGATTGATTTGTACGATGCATTGCTTGCTTTAGGCATAGACTGAAGGTTGGAGAGCTATAGCTCTGACTCACAGAGTGGATAGAAGAGTTCCAGGGCGTCAGGTGGACAGCTGTACGAGAGCCACATCTGGGGCCAGGAATTTGCGCAAGTAGCATGCTCAGGCTCTCTGTCTACATATGCATCTCTGTCATAAACACCTCTGTCTGTCTGTCTCACCATCTGTCTTAGTTCTCTATTGTTGTTGCTGTGTATCATCAAGTCAGAGCCAACCCACAGCTGACCTCGAGCAGGTTTTCAGAGGCAGTAAGTTGCATGGGAGGAGATCCACCATCTTTATCCCTCTTAGTGTCTGGTGGACTTGAACCACGTTCCTTTGGGTTGACAACACTACTCCATATGTGTAAGCTACCAATGTTTCTCCTTATTCGTCTAGTGCTACTCGAACGGAGATACTACAATAGATGTTTCGTAAAGACACTGAGTCCAAGATTTTTGTCCCATGTCACTCTGGCCTTGACATTTGAGTCCAGACCTGACCTGCATTTCTACCTCTGACCCTGGTGGTGCATTACTTCCTGGGGATAAGTGGGCCGTCCTTGTGTCTCCAGGGTCATTCCAGCTGACCTTCTGAGCAAGAAAATATCAGCTTCGGTCTCAAACTTGCAAAGTGACTCACGGTCTGGCCCGCAGCCTGTGCCCAGGGTGTGGACAGGCTGTAGGGTCGTGGGCAGGATGGACCCACAGTGACAGTCTCTCCTTGTGCAATTTACCGCCTTGGAGACCAATAGACGGTCATCTGTGAACATGCTCTGTGTTCAGTTAGAATTTACATACCTCACAGCCCACTCATGCAAAGGGCACCCATTTCACGAGTGTTAGTATGTTCTCATGCTTGTGTAATCACATCAGAGTCTAATTTTGGAATATTTCATCAGCCTAAAAAGAAACCTCATACCATTACCATTCTTCTTCCCGTCCCACTATCCCTCCGCAGGCCCAGGGCCCAGGTGTGTGTGCTTGTGATAAAATATACACAGATGTAACAAAACATCCTCACCACCAGGCCAACTGGCAGTATCATGATTGATGAAGAAAAGATTGAAGTTGTTAACTAGTTTATCTTGCTTGGATTCATAATCAACAAACACCAGCAACCAGGAAATCAGAAGATAAGTTGCATTGGGAAAATCTGCTGGCAGAGACCTTTCCAGAATGCTGAAGAGCAACGATGTCAGTCTGGAGACCCTGGATGAAATGCATTGACACAATGACTGTGGCAGTGGGACAAGTGTGTCAGAGATAGTGAAGTTGGCTTATTACAAGGCAAAGGTTAGAGCTGTTGTTCATAGGGTTAATATGAGTAATAGTTGATTCAACGGTACATAACAACAACAACACTATATTTATTTGTTAATGTCTCCATGGTCTTTGCAATCACTTGTTATGCATCAGAGAGTTGGACAATGACTAGGGGGGATAGAAGGAGAATTGATGCCTTTAAGCTGCGGTGTTGGAGAAGAGTATTGAATGTACCATGGACTGCCAAGAAAACAAACAGTTTAGTCCTAGAGAGGGTTAAACCAGGCTGCTCCTTGGAGGCAAGGATTCTGGGGCTTCGTCTGACATACTTTGGACATGTTGTAAGGAGAGACAGGTCCTCAGAGAGGGACATCATGCTGGGGAGAGTAGAGGGACAGCGCAAGAGGGGAAGACCCTCTATGAGGTGGATTGATTCAGTGACTGGGGTAATCAGGATGGGTGTGTAAGAGACAATAAGACTGGGACAGGATAGAGCAGGGTTTAGGGCTGCTGTACATAAGGTCGCTATGAGTCGATAAACAACAACAACAACAACAACAACGTCTCCATGTAGGATTCAATGACACTGATGACATTCATCACATGTGCCACTATCACCCAGTCTAGCCCATTAGAGAAGGTCGGGATCTCCTCCAATGACTCCCCTCCCCTCTTCCCTCTCACCCTTGGTAACCAGGACGAGGCACTAGTATCTACTCGTGTCTCTTTCCTATAAAGGTCTTCACACAATGTCTGTCCCATTGGGATTCACTTCTTTCACTCAGCACCATGATTTCAAGCTTCCCCCAGGTTGTATCAGGGCAGTGTTTCTCCTTACGACTTAGTCTTAACATCTGGTGGCAGGGGTCCCCAGGTTGTGTTTATTGATCTATTTGTTGGTGGACATGGGGATAGGTCCCTACCTTCTGGCTGTTGTGTCTGGTGCTGGGCTGACCACTGGGCACAGGATTTTCTGTGGCATCTCTGCCTTCTCTGCTCTGGGTGGGAGCCCAGGGCTGGCATTGCTGGTTCACGTGGTGTTCTATGTTTAATTTCTGAGGACCTGCCAGACCGTTATCCACAGAGACTGGGCTATTTTATCTTCTCACCAGCAATGGGTGACCACTCCAATTTCCAACACTGGTGATTTTCCTTGGTTTTGTATCATAGACAATCTGATGGGTTTGAGATGGTGTCACCTTGTGAGTTTGATTCACATCTCCCTCCTCTTGTAATATTCATTGTTGTTGTTGATTATTGCCGACTCATAGCAACCCTATGAACAAAGACCTGAAACCTTTCTAGAACTATCATCAGCAATATTCCTTAGGATGTGAAAATATTTGTGGTGAAAAAACACATAACCAAGAGTTTGTCATTGCAATAATGTTCAAGTACATAAATCAGTAACACTGAGTATATTGTTTAGGAAAAGGTGGGACCTTTCACAATCTGTGTCCTCTTGCCCCGGGGTCATGCTCATGTTCTCTGCATCGTCCCGGTTTCAAAGGAGCCACAAAAGCAAGCTGACCTGTACGTTTTTAACAATTTCCACGTCTTGACCAGAAGACACCTCACCTCACGTGCTCTGTCAGGCTGCTTCCCACTTGGAATGCACAATACGATCCGTCCTACTCACCACCCTGCTCGGGAACATGGGTTTTAATGGCCTGGAGGCAAGAAGCTGCACTGCAATCCTGAAGGCATATGGTTTGAGGCCAACAGCTGTTCTGGGATAAAGGATGGGCAATTTCCTCCTGTGCAATTACCTGCATCTGAACATCCCCTAGAGGGACAGCTATGGGTTAGTTCTGACTGTCCAGTACACAGCAACAACAACAACAGGAAACCGAGGCTCAGAAAAGGAGGCGACGTTCTCAAGGTCACTGGATAAGGAAGATGCAGACCTAGAAGGGGGCTGTGTGCCTGGCTGGGATGTCCAGTCCCAGGGCACCCTGGAAGCGTGGGCTCAGTCGGCCAGTACAGGGAGGGGCACTCTGGGCTCTGTGGCCAGAAAGTCAGTGACAGGACAACTGCTCACACTGCTGGGTGGTTGTGGTGGGGTTGGGTGCCATCGAGTCACTTCCAAATCAGAAGCAGAAGGAACCACGTGCTGGCCCTCCTTCCCCATCCCCACAGGCACTGCCTGGGGACCCCAAAGGGCGGCCACTCTGCCGAGCCATCTGGCTGGGGGCTTCTGCTTCTTCATTTTACCAAGCACAAGGCCCTTCTCCAAGCGACGGTCCCTCCTGACAGCACGTCCCAAGAACACGAGACAAGCCTCACCTCTCTCCCTTCTCAGGAGTCTCCAGGCTGCCCTTCGTCCACTAAACCTCTCTCCACGTTTTCCTCCACAAATTCATTCTGAAACATACACGTCCATGAACCTCTCTGAGCCTCAGTCTCCTTCTCTGTGAAAGGAGTCTGATAATAACATTACTCGCCTCATTGTGCTGTTTGAAGACTGAGTCTTTGGAAGATGCCTGTTAACAGGCCTGGTGCTGGTTGAATGTGAGCTATTGTTTTATTATTTCTGGGGAGCGCATGTGGAGGTAGA
>NW_006399836.1:12262246-12277165 GCF_000299155.1 Elephantulus edwardii
GCTGTCATTTTAGAGAGAGGAGGGCTGGGGTGCGAGGGGGCCGGGCTGGGGTCTGCAGGAGCAGAGGGTTCCCACTGTGGCAGAGGAGGCCTGCTGGGGGTCAGAGGCCAGTGTTCAGGGTCTGACTCTGCAGCTCACCTGCTCTGTGACCTTGGGCAGGTCACCTGACCACTCTGGGCTGCAGCCTCCTCTCGGCACAGTGCAGGCTCCGGGCTGACTCTCCAGGGGCCTGGGCAGCCAGACGTGCAGAGGCCAGTGCAGGTCCTGGTCTATTTTTACTAGGACTCTGGACAGAGGCATCGCTGCTCCTGGAGCCTGGATCGTGCTGTGACGGCTCAGAGGTCACCCACCTCTAGGGCTGGTCCTGTCTGTAAACTGCTGGGTCCATCTTGAAGGGGTGCAATCTCACCGCAATGCAGATTCCCCAACCAATTCTCACCCTCACTTCATGCCTGTTAATGTTTATGTTTTCAGTTTGGACTTTTTCTAGAATCATGAAGAATCCACTTGTAGGTTGTGGGTGGGAAGAGAGAGGCATAAGGGGAAAGAAATATAGAGCTACTGAGGGGGAGCAGAGAAAGATTCAGAGAGAGACCCAGAGAGGGAAAGACAGAGAGAGACAAAGTCAGAGACAGAGAAAGACAGACATATAGAGCATGACAGAAAGACACAGGAGTCAAAGGCAGGCAGACACAAACAGCAGAGACGGACAGATAAAAAGAGGCAGATGGAAACAAACAAAGGGAGACAGAGAGACAGACAGATGTTAGAAGTAGAAAGAAAGATAGACAAGCACACAGTAAGACAGACAGACAGAAAGGACAGAAAGAAAGAAGGAATAGAACAACAGACACTGGTAGGAGAGCCAGATGGGGACATGGGGCAATCGTGGCACCTGAGTGATGAAGTCTCTTACAGTCGTGTTTTCTGTTGAGACGGCACGTGTCCTTGCTGACACGGCCCTCCAGTCCTAGGAGACAGGGACATTGGTGCTGTTGTTGTTAGGTGCCTCCTAGGAGGGTCTGCGGGGAGCCCTGCCAGCCTAGACCTTAAAGGGCTGCCCTTTTATCCTAAAGGTTGTGGCTCTGGAGGTGCAAATCTGCCAGTGGCTCTGCAGGTGAAAGATGGCCAATCTCCATTTACAATTTCCAAGGCAGTTTGCAGCCTCAGGACCTCAGTGTAGAGTCAGCTATGAGTCGGTTCCATCTCGACAGTGTGAGGGAGGCTCTGATCCATGGTGACCTCTGAGCCAGCGGCCCCTTTAGCTTCTGCAGCCATCTGAGCAAGTGAGCAGATGGCCTGTCGTCCGGCCTGCCGATTTGGATTCGTCAACCCCTGTGGTCACGTGAGAGGCCCCCAGATGGACCGTTGGCCACGGATGTGAGTCTTTGCAGCTTACAGAACCTTGTGAGCCATTTGCTTATTTGAGACGTGGCAGTAAATGAAAGAACCACAAATGTAGACGGGAGGAAAAACACTGGGGGGAAACAGGAAGAAGGAATGATAGAGGGGGTGGGATGCTAAGCAGTTTGGAAAAGGTGGACATGAGACATCTCCAACCTCCACTGCGTAGGAACCAGCTTTGTGCTGGCCCTCCTAGAAGGATCATTCTCACAGCAGGCATGAGTCAGAACTGGGATAACAGCTCCAGTTTCAAGGAATCAGAGGGCTTTGAAAGAAAAAGAAGGAAGGATCATGGGAAGTGTGTCAGGAGAAGCCCCCAGATCGACTCTTGACTACAGATTTGAATCTTTGTAGCTTGCATAACCTTGTGAGCCATTTTCTTATGAGCATGGCTGTTACCTTTAAGGGCTGAAAGGAAATAAGCAAAGGTACACAGATGCTAAGGAGAGAAAAGGCACACCTGGGGTGATGCTCTGGTGTCTCAAAGATCACAACCGAGAACTCTACAGAGTCACTTCACTTTGCAACACACGTTACACCAGGGGTTACACCAGTCACCCAGCACCAATGGCTTTGGTCTTCACCAGGAAGTGCTTCAAGTCTTCTTCATTCCCGGCAAACAGGACTGCATCAGGTGCAAGTCAAAGGTCGTTTGCGAGTCTTCCTCCAATGCTGATTCCACTTTCTTCTTCACATTGTTCTGTTTCTCAGGTTTACTCAGGATACAGACAGAATGCTGATGCTGTTATTATGTACCATTGAGTCAGACCGACTCATAGCTGACTCCCTGCGGGTTTTCAGACATGTTAAAACCGCACAGGAGGAAACTGCCCATCTTTCTCCCATGGAGCAGCTTCAAACTGTGTACCTTTGGGTTGGCAGCCCAACTCCTTCCTACTGCTAGGCCACCAGACTGCCTACTGCCTACGTATTGAATAGAGTATAGTGAAAAGAGGGAGGTCCATGTATACAGTCACCATTTCTGCTTCTTAGAAAAGGTATTTACAATGAATAAATCATTGATTGTATAACATTCTATCGTTCTATCTCCAGCCTCACTTCTGTCACCAAGTCCATGTTATCCGACTGCTGATCCTTCTTCCTTGTTCCCAACTTTTGCATTCCAGTCACTCATTATTAATGCATCTTGGTTGCATGTTCAATCGATTTCCAACTGCAAACGTTGGTAAAAATAATAGATTTTTTCCTCTTTAGATTTGGTTGTTGGTGCATATATTTGAAGGGTAGTGGCATTAACAGGTCTTCCTTGTATGTGTATGGATATTGTCACTCACAACATTCTCAAGACGGATCTAGAAATGGTCTTTTTAACAATGAATGTGACCTTATTTTCCCTCTCTTTCTTTTCCAACATAACAGAACAATTTCACCATACTCGGTTCCACAATCAACACCCTTGGAACCAAAAGGCAGGAAATCAAAAGACTAATTGTACTGGAGAATCTGCTGTCAGGGACCTCTCCAGAGTACTAAAGAGCAGTGATGTCAGTCCAGTGACAAAGGTGCACTTGATCCAGACCATGGTCTTCACAATTACTTGCTACATATAAGAAAGCTGCACAGTGAATAAGGATGACAGAAGAAGAGTTGATGTCTTCGAGCTGTGGTGCTGGACAAGAGTATTGAACACACCATAGACCGCCAAGAGAACAAACAAGTCTGTCCTGGAGAGGGTGAAATCAAGTTGCTCCTTGGAGGCAAGGACTTTTTAAAACAATTTTCTACTAGTTTATTTACAAAATTCAAATACATTGTTTTCAAAAACAAATTCTTTCCATTTCCATCATCCCACCACCCATCAAATTGTAAAACCTCATGATTAATCCCCCGTCCCCCCATCCCCGCCTCACATCCACATCCTTCTGCTTCCAGCCTCTCCCACCCCTCCTGGATTCTTATACTCATTCTGCAATAATGCTTTTATACAATATTTATCCTTGTGGGACTGAGTTAGTTCACTCAGCACAACGCTCTCCTGTTCCTCCCAAGTAAGGTAGTAATTTACAAAGTTATTGCTCTTGTGTGCTGCATAGTATCCATTGTGTGAATATACCACAATTTCTCAATCCATTAGTTTGTAGACATATGGACTGTTTCCATGTTCTTGCAATGGTGACACTGGTGTACAAATCTCAGTTTGTTCTTCAGTTCTCATTTTCTCAAGGTATATTCCAAGTAGTGGAATAGCTGGGTATATGGAATGTCTATATTCAGCTGTTTTGTTGGGTCATATGGAATTTCTATAATCAGCTTTTTGAGGAAGTGCCAAACTGCCTTCAAGAGTGGTTGTATTATTTTACAATTCCACTGACAGTGTATAAGAGTTCTTTTCTCGCCACATCCTCTCCAACATTCATTACTTGCTCCTCTGTTAAACTTTGCCATTGTTACTGGAGTGAAATGGTACCTCATTGTGGTACTCTCACTTCTGAGAAACAAAAATGAAGTTGGAGGCACAGCACTCCCTGACCTCAGCAGTAGTAATCAAAACAGCATAGTACTGGTGCTATGACAGGCACATAGACCAATGGAGGTAAGGATTTTGAAGTTCTGTCTGACATACTTCGGGCATGATGCCAAAAGGGACCAGATCCTGGAGAAAGTCATCATGTTTGGAAGGGTCGAGGGACAACACAGGAGAGGAAGACCCCGGATGACGTGGATTGACACAGAAACTAGGACAGTGAGGGAGATGTGTTGGAGACAGTCCAGCTGTCTCAAGATAGAGCAGGGTTCAGAGCCATTATCCATAGGGTCTCTATGCGGTGCAGTTCACTCAATGGCACATAATAACAACAAAGTGAAAAGATACAACCCTGACTAAGGCACACCTTTCCTGATTTTAAACCACATGGTCTCCTTTCATTCTGTTCAAACTCAGTTTCCCCACCAGTGCAACTAAGAGTTCTGTTCTTGCCTGCTGTAATTTGCTATAACCCACAGAGTAGAATGCCTTTGCCCAGTCAATAAAGCACTGGTATGTGGTATCCTCTGACAGGATACCATCTGACATCAGCTATGGAATCCCTCATTCCATGGCCTCTTCTGAATCTGTCTGGACTTCTTGAAGTTCCCTGTCATGCATTAGTCATTTTTGAGTGATCGTCAGCATAATTTTACTGCATATAATAGACAAGGATTCTGACATACTTTGGACATGTTGCAAGGAGGGACCAGTCCTTGGAGAGGGACATCATGCTTGGGAAGGTGGAGGGACAGTGCAGGAGAGGAAGACCCTCAATGAGATGGATTAATTCAGTGACTGGGGTAATGGGAGTGGGTGTGTCTGAGACAGTGAAATTGGTACAAGAAAGAGCAACGTTTAGGGCTGTTGTACATAAGGTCGCTATGAGTTGCAGGCATCTCGACAACACATGACAATAACAATAAAAGGGATGTTCCGCCACCTGGTTGAGGGTCTTCCTCTCCTTCGTTGGCCCTCCACCTTCCCAAGCATGATGTCCCTCTCCAAGGAATAGATAAAATAACAACCTAGAAAAAGTATATGAGATAGAGTGTCATCATCTTTGCCTCCAAGGAGCACTCTGGCTGCACCTTCTCCAAGACACATCTGTTTATTCTTTGGACAGTCCAAGGGGTCTTCAGAACCCTTCTCCAACATCACAGCTCAAAGGCCTCAGTCCTTCTGTCACCCTTGGTCTTTGACATGGTGACTGCAGCAGCAGCTCTGGTGTGTCAGAGATGATGAAGATGGCACAGGCTAGAACAGGGTTCAGATCTGTTGTGAGTTGCACTCAGCCTGATATTGTTCAACAATTTCCCCACTCTGTTGGCCCACCTTTGGAATGGGCACAAGTGCGCATCTCTAGCGGGTGGGAAATCTGACAAGTATTACGTGGTGCTCACATGCTCACATAACTCTTCTACAAACTTCAAGGTGGTTCTGTTGTCATCCTGATTGCATCAATGGGGGTGAGAAGCTTGAAGAAGAGAATAACATGCCCATGATGGCACACCCAGGAAATGGAACTTGAACCTGAAGTAGTCTGGTCCCAAAGGCAGACTCCTACCCCATACCTGGCTGAGGGCCCAGGGACCAACAAGCTGGATTCCACGGTTTCATTCCACCAACGTTCTCTGTTTCTCACCTGAAAAGAGCAGGAACTATCTCCTGGAAAGTGACTTGGGATCAGAGGGCTGCCCCCTTGTGTCCAGAGCTGCGGCTGGCCTCCACCAGACTTTGGAGAAGAGTAGGGACTCTCTCCTTGGAGTAGCATGTGGTCTGCTCACCGGAGGGGCTGCCTGCCAGCCGAGGCTCAGCTCAGAGCCAGCCAGGAAAGGAAACTCCCTCCCATCAGCACACTCCCTGAACAGGAAAGGGCAGGCTGCCCTGTACTCCAGACATTCTCCAGATGGTTTTCCGCTGAAGACCTTCCCAGAGCCTGGGGAAGCCGGCAGGCGGGTGGCTTGGAGCTCAGCACCGGCCCAGCAGCAGGAGAGCGGGTGGTGCCTCACTGCGGGACAGGGGTGAACTGCTGTCTCTGGGCATGCATTTTCCTGTGTCCCCCAGCAAGCTATGTCTAAGTCCCAGAACCTGTGAATGTCACCTTATTTGGAAATTAGGGTTTTTCAGGTATAGTTAAGAAAATAAAAGAAGATCATCCTGGATATAGGTAAGCCTGAGACACAAACTCTACCCCCTCTACCCCCCACAACCCCCCTTGAACCGCTTACCTTGGCTGTTGCTAACACAGCTCCTTTTCCAGGCCACCATCCTGATTTCAAATGAATACGTGCTTTTTGGGGGGACTTATTTCTTCAATTGGTTCACACACACACACACACACACACACACATGGAAATGGTAACTTTAGCTTAAAGCCAAGCTTAATTTGAGTCAGGTGTTCCTTATCCCAGGCATACCAATATTTTCTCTTTTAATTATATAGTCGTAGTGAAGGCAGAATCTATGTTTGTAATATCTCCAAAGAAAAGCCTGGATATCTGATAAAATAAATTTTTGTTACTCATTTAAAACTCTGTTGAACTTCATTTTACCCTAACATATAGGCAAATGTCTGTTCTTTGCAATGAAGCGTATTACCAATTTTTGTTGGTATCTGAGCTATGCGTACTGCTGTACTGTGAAATCCCAGAGCATTCACATTGTAACTTATTTCATCCACCAAATTTGGAAGACATTTTAATAAGGATTCCTGTTTTGTTGTTGTTGTTGTTATGGGCCATCGAGTCGCTTGCGACTCATAGCGACCCTATGTACAACAGCCCTAAACTCTGCTCTGTCCTGTGCCAATCGCACTGTCTCTGACACTCCCATCCCAATTATCCCAGTCACTGAATCAATCCACCTCATAGAGGACCTTCCCCTCCTGCTCTGTCCCTCCACCCTCCCAAGCATGATGTCCTTCTCCAAGGACAGGTCTCTCCTCACAACATGTCCAAAGTATGTTAGACGGAGCCTCAGAATCCTTGCCTCCAAGGAGCCACCCAGTTTAACCCTTTCCAGGATGAATCTGTTTGTTTTCCTAGCAGTCCATGGGGTTCTCAATACTCTTCTCCAGCACCACAGCTTAAAGGCATCAATTCTCCTTCTATCCTCTTTGGTCATTGTCCAACTCTCTGATGCATAACAAGTGATTGCGAAGACCATGGCCTGTATCAAACGCACCTTAGTCTCCAGAGAGACACCATTGCTCTTCAGTACTTTGGAGAGGTCCCTAACAGCAGACTTTCCCATGACAATGTGCCTTTTAATTTCCTGGCTACTGGTGCCAAGAGTGTTGACTGTGGAGCCAAGCAAACTAAAGCTGTGTACAATCTCAATCTCTTCACCATCCATCCTGAGAAAGTTGAATATTTATTGCACATACATTCAGCTCAATGGTTCTCAAGATGGTAAACGTTGCTCTTAGCAGCACACACTTTGGACGCAGGAAGAGAACCACCAAGTTCACAGTAAGGCTCCGTCTCCGAAATCTTTTGGTGTGCTAAGCCTTTTGCTACTCTGCTCTTTCACCTGGGCCGCTCCTCATTTCTATACTACTCTGCATTATACTAATACCCTGTATTCCTCACCACTGCCCAGTCCAGTGACTTTTCTATGACACATGGAAGTCAAAAGCCAGGTCTTTTTCCTAACTTTCCATCGTCTGGTAGCTCCACTGCAGCCTGTTCAGCATCCTGGCAGTAAGTAAGCTTCTGCTGACAGATGAACAGCAACTGTACACAAGGTAAACTGACAAGACTGGAACTCAGATCTGCTCCTTGCAGGAGGCCACGTGGTGTCCAACAGACGTGACTAGTGACTGTAAGGGAGAAAAAAACTGGCATCGGCTGTCTTCGATTTGTCTTTTGTAATTCTTGGGTTGTTTTTGTTTGTTTGTTTTTGCATGCATCTCCCTGTAGAAGATGTGAATTGTACGACTGAACCAACAATGCTTACATCCTATCAAGTGATTAGAAAGGTTTGGTGAGATGATATCTCATAGTTAAGCTTTGAGTTGCGTCTCTCTTAGAGCTAGGGATTTTGAACATTTCTTCATGTGCTTGTTGGCCATCTGAATGTCTTCTTTGGTGAAGTGTCTGTTCATATCCTGCGCCCATTTTCCAATTGGATTGTTTACCTTTATCTTGTTGTGGTCTCACTCAGTGAGAATAAGCAAAATTTAACAGAACAGCAAGCAACAAATGCTGGCGAGGTTGTGGAGAAACTGGAACCCTTATTCACTGTTGGTGGGAGTGTAAAATGGTGCAACCACCGTGGAAAGTGGTGTGGCACTTTCTCAAAAATTTGCAAATAGAGATACCATTTGACCCAGCAATTCCACTACTGGGAATATACCCCAAAGAGACCATAACTGACATCCAAGCAGATATATGCACATCTATGTTTATTGCAACTTTGTTCACAATAACAAGGAGTTGGAAACAACCTAAGTGCCCATCAACAAATGAATGGACAGAAAAGCTGTGGTATATTCACACAATGGAATACTGTGCTGCATTGAAAAACAAGGAACTCATTCAATATTATTCAAAATGGGTGACGCTGGAGGACATTATGCTGAGTGAAGTATCTCAGTCACCAAAGGACAAATACCGCATAGTGCCACTGTTGTAAAACAGGACTGACATCGGGGTTGGGGGGAGACTGAGAAAGATGGGATAAATAATGTATACTGCATTGAAACAGATGAGGGAGAAAACTGTTTAAAAGGGATATGTGATTAGGTATTATTGTCATTAACAGGAGTCGAGAGCGAAGGCTGCATAGTGGAGTGGACCTGGGGGGAGGGATTGTTAAACAATGAAAGAATTTTTCCTTTACTTTTCAAAGAGAAGAGTGTACTGAGGGTGAGGGGCGGGGGGCAGATGTTGGAGGAGGGTTGGGCAGGGAGGAAAGTGCAACAATGAATGAATGGAAATCTAAAGTCTCTATAAGTTTTCATTAAAATTAATAATAATTTTTAAAAAATAAAAGGTTTGGGTATCCCCTAAGGGTTCTCTTCCTTCCATTCATAGACATCAATGATAATCTTAAAAATCTATTTTAATGAAGACATGTACTGTCATTTTACATATTTTATCAACCCTTTTGACTACACACCATTGTAAGTTGTTCAGCAAATGTCCACGTTTGTGTGTGCTGTATAAATGGCAGCTTGCTTTTTCCTCAGTGTCTTCATTGCAGTTGGGATTTCTTTCTTTGGTACCCTCAGTCTTGATCAGATGCTACTTCCTGAAATGACTGAATGTCAACCCATTCTTTACAGTGTTTTACATACACGTGTATGCCGTCTTATTTTGACTCTGTGATTGCCTTTATGCTTCAGAAATGCCCACTGGGTTCTTCCCTTTTGAGTCTCTAACTCCCAGTCTTTGCACGATAGCAAAACTACATGGTAGCATGTGACATTTACTGGAGCTCTTTACCTGGATCGCTTGGTTGCCCGCAGGCCTGTTGACTCCTTCCACTGTGGAGTTATTATTTTCTCCCTTCCATCTTCCATGTCTTCTCATTAGCTGTTCACAGCAGAAGGACTTGTGTGCTGTCTGTGTATCACCCACACGGCCCCTGGATAGCCTGGGTGTCCACAATGTAACGGGAAGACCAGCAAGGCTAAGTTCAAGAGATGTGAAGAAGCCACAATCGAGCTTTACAGCAGCGTCCCAGCTCACTGTTCCTTAATGCAACTGCTGTCTTCCCCACTTGTTTGTCACAGTCGTGTGGCCACAAGCCCCCTAAAACCATCTGAATGCGTTCACAGTTTCATTTCCTCAGTGCATTGGTTCCTCAGTTTTTCATGGGTTTGTCAGCTTTTCAGAAACTGGAAGCTACTCGAATACAATTTTTACAACCCTGTCTGAGTCCCCAGGGAGGCTTGGGGGAGTATAGCTGGGTCCTGATCAGAGTGGTCTGGCATATTAGCTGTATGTACTAACTTGGTCTTCTGGTCTCTGGGTAGAAGAGACCATGGGGTATGTGGGTCATTATCTCTGTTGTCTTGTTATTGAGTACTGTTCCGTCAGAACCGACCCATAGCTGACCCTCCAGTGGGTTGCTGGAGGCAGTTTGATCACACAGGGAAGGATGTTGCCCATCCTGCAGAACAGCTGGTGGATTTGAACCATGTGCCTGTAGGATTGCAGAGCATCTTCTTACTACTAGGCCACCGGACAGAGTGGTAAAAATCACAATTGACTTGACAACAGAAGTGGGTATGTAGAGGCTCACATTAGAAGAGAATTTTCCAGTAGAACAATAACAAAAGTAATCCTTTTACCCAACGATATGTCTGTTATTTTTTCAGAAGGATGTTGTTGTTGTTATGTGCCGTCGAGTCTCTTGCGACTCATAGCGACCCTATGTACAAGAGCTCTAAATCCTGCTCTATCCTGTGCCAATCACACTGCCTCTGACACACCCATTCTGATTACCCCAGTCACTGAATCAATCCACCTCATAGAGGGCCTTACCCTCCTACGCCGTCCCTCCACCCTCCCAAGCATGATGTCCCTCTCCAAGGACCTATCCCTCCTTACAACATGTCCAAAGTATGTCAGATGAAGCCCCAGAATCCTTGCCTCCAAGGAGCAGCCTAGTTTAATCTTCTCCAGGATGAATCTGTTTGTTTTCTTGGCAGTCCATGGTACATTCAGTACTCTTCTCCAGCACCACAGCTCAAAGGCATTAATTCTCCTTCTATCTTCCCTAGTCATTGTCTAACTCTCTGATGCATAACAAGTGCAAAGACCATAGCCTGTATCAGACACACCTTAGTCTCCAGAGAGATACCATTGCTCTTCAGTACTTTGGAGAGGTCCTTAACAGCCAACTTTCCCATCACAATACGTTTTTTTTTATTTCCTGGCTACTGGTGCCAAGAGTGTTGACCGTGGAGCCAAACAGACTAAAGTTGTTAACAATTTCAATCTCTTCACCATCCATCCTGATCCTTTCAGAAGGATATCATGTGGAATTTAAGAAGATTGGCTGACAGGAGTATTTTTTTATGTTTTGTTGTTTATTTGTTTGTTTTTTAAACACGCATATGATGATAGGAACCCTTCAACACAGTACACACGCCCCAGTCTACAGAACTTGAAGTAAGCAAAGATGGTTTGTAAAATGTGTGGATACACTATGATTTTTAATTACCATTCACTTTTTTAAAAAATAAAGGACTAGCGTGAATGTGTGTCACGTCACAGTGGCTGAAGGAGTTGCGGGTGTACAGCGTAAGCTGCCGTGCCATGCTCTTCTTCACCGCAGTAAGAAGGGGGTTTGCATTTGTTCCTGCGAGAGATAGTATTGTCTCTAACTGGGTGTTAACTCCGAAATTCTGCATGGATCCAACTTTATTTCATGACTTTTCTAGTACTCAAAGCGACCAATAGTCTTCACCATTTTGAGGGGAAAATACATGTCTTTCGCTGCACTTGTATTTTTCAGATTCATGAGTCTTCTTCCTACAGAAAGTTAGTCTTTCACATAGGTCTTTCCAGAAATTCAGGTAGGTCGCACTGTGACTCTTACACAGTGCATATCATCTGATCTTCATGGAACAAGGGGCTTTTTCATGCTAAAAATTACTTTTGAGAGTTTTTTATTCAGTAACATTGAATAAATTACAATTTACTACCCAGACTAGTAAGAATGAGAAATTCTTAATAAGAATGAGAAATAGAATAAGCATAATAAGAATGAGAAATTCCCTGGTGTCATGGCCTTTTCTAAATTTCACGTGAACTTCTCGCAATTCCTTATGTATATACTGTTTCAGTCATTTTTGAATGATCTTCAGTAGTATTTTGCTAACATGTGATATTTATGATATTGGTTGATAATTTCCACTTTCAGTTGGATCACCCTTCTTGAAATAGGAACAAATATGGACCTCTTCCAATCAGTTGGCCAGACAGACATCCTCCAAATTTCCTGGCATAGGCTGGTGAGTGCATCCAAGGCTGCTTCATTAACTGGAACAAATTAATAAAGTTCCAAAAATTGATAAAACACTAATTGAGGTGTTTCAACATGTTAAAATATTTTAATATATATGTAATTTTATACATAGTATACAAATAATATTTAAAATATTTGAAAGGCAGCTTACTAAAAAGAATTGTCCTCATTTGAAAAACAAAATTCTAGCAGAATGAAGAAATTATCAAGCAATATTACATACAAGATTAATCTTGCTGAATACCATTAAAAAATTTCAGGAGCAGTACATAAACAGAGAAGTGACATAAATTCAGACCAGATTCAGAACTGGCTGTTTAACAAGAGATGTAGTTACTGGTAGCAGATAGATCTTGGATTAAAGCTGAGGAAAAACAGGAAGATGTTGAGTTGTGTTTTATTGACTATGCAGAGGCTTTCAAATTTTGGATATAAATTATGAATACACTGAGGAGAATGGGCATTTCAGAACACTTGTGTCAGCAGACCACAAAACAATAATTTAAATACAGATATTTAAATAAAGGTTATTCTACCTAGGCTGAAGTCATGAAAGATGTGTGTCATCATTCAATCCTTTCCCTATGCCTATTCAATATGTAAACTGAGCCACCCACTTTTGAGTGGGGAAAAATAAGAGTAGCACACAACAGAAAGGATCCCAGAAATTTCCTTTGTTTAACTGCCACTAAGACTAGACCACCATCAGGATGCCAGGAAGCCAGCTAGCAGCCTTGCAGAGTGCAGGAAGATTCCAAGGCCCAGCCCAATGACCCATGACATTTTCATCGATGTTAAAGCAACACCCTCTAGCAGTCCTCCACCATTATCCTTAGTTTAAGGCTCAAGGGCCCTCCACTTTGGGGGGGGGGATAAGATAACATACAACAGGACCCCAGAAACTTCCCTTGCCTGACTGTCATCAAGACAAGACTGATATCGAGACACCAACCAGCCAGCCAATCAGCCAACTTTCAGAGTTGAGTGAGACTACAAGCTTTCAGGCTCAAAGTGAGGAAAAACTTGAAGCACTTGCTGCAGAAGATCAAAGACTGCAGCCTTCAATATGGATTGCATCTCAACATCAAGGAAACGAACATTCTCACCACTGGACTGATAGACAACACCATGACAGAAAAAAGATTGAAACCACAATGATTTCATCTCACTCAGATTCGCAATCAATACACTTAGTGCTAGCAGGCAGGAGCCCAGGAGACTTATTGCCCTGGGGAATGTCTCTAGTCAGGGACGTCTCTAAATTACTGATGAACAATGATGGTAGTTTGAGGTCTAAGGTGAGCCTGACGCAGACCATGGTCTTTCAATCACTTGCTAGGCATCTGAGAGATGGACAGTGAATAAGCATGATGGAAGAAAAAGCGACGCCTTTGAGCTGTGGTGTTGGAGGAGAGTGCTCACTACCCTGTGGACTGACAGAAGAACGAACAGTTACATGTTGGAGACAGAGAAGCCAGAGGGCTCCCCGGAGGCAAGGATGGTGAAGCTGCTTCTCACATGCTTTGGGCAAGTTGCTTAGGAGAGGCTTCACCTTGGAGAAGGACATCATGCTTAGAAAGGCGGAGGGATGGCGAAGGAGAGGAAGACCGTTACCCAACCAGGTGGATTGACACAGTGACTGCAGCAATGGGCTCAAGTGTGTTTGAGGTTGTGTTTCCTGGGCTGGAATCTTACAGGCAATCTGCTCCCATTAAGATTCACAGTCTCAGAGGCCCATGGCAGGCCACCAGGAGTTAGAATTTGTTCTCAACTTCAGTGGCTTTCATTTTGGATTTGATCTTTGTGGAAGCTGACGGTTCCATTTTTTCTCACAAAGTGGCTAGTGGATCTGAACCACTGACCTTTTGACTGGCAGCCAGTTGTTTAATGACTGTACCACCTTTACAAGGGTTTAAGAGATGACATTAACTGCTGACAGATGTCTAAGGATTGCCAAGACCTCTGGCCAAAGCTCCGTTTTTCAGAGTGCTCAGGGCTGTTCCTTGATTTGCAGGCAGTCCCAGCAGAGAGGATCACTTTCTTCTAGTGTGTCCTGTGTCCTCCACTCAGGAGACTGGAATGTTCAGGGCCACACACACACAGGTTTCGGCACCGATAGACCTAGGTTCTCATCCCACTTTAGCTTTCTTCCATGAAGGTGGGGCTTCCTATGCTTTAGTGTTCTCATGCTGTTGTATAGAAATATCACAAGGGGGTGGTTTTAAGGAACAAAAGTAGATTTTCTCACACATTAAGAGGCTACAGGGAAAAGTAAAAAAAAAATTTCATTGTTTTACAATCCCTCCCCCAGGTCCAGTCCACTATGCAGCCTTCGCTCTAGACTCCTGTCATGACAAAAATACCAATCACATATCCCTCTTAAACAGTTTTCTCCCTCATCTGTTTCAACGCAGTATACATTATTTATCCCATCTTTCTCAGTCTCCCCCCAACTCCAATGTCAGTCCTGTTTTACAACAGTGGCACCATGCAGTATTTGTCCTTTTGTGACTGAGATACTTCACTCAGCATAATGTCCTCCAAAGAGGGTAGTGTACTAGGGGGGAGGGTTGGGAGGGGAGAAAAAGTGCAACAATGAATGAATGGAAATCCAAAATACGGGTAAATTTTTACTGAAATTAATAATCAATTTAAATAAATTTTAAAAAAGAAAATAGTTGATCAGTGATACAATTCTGAAATTTTCCCAAACTGGCTTCTTACCTCATTAAATCTCATCACAAGAAAAAAAAAAGAGGCTACAGGGAGCTTTGGTGGCTTGTTGTTGTGTGCTATCAAGTTGGAACTGACCTAAAGCTGACCCTACCGTGGGCTTTCAGAGGCAGTTAATTGTCCATCTTTCTCCATCCTGGTGACTCATTGGAATTGTGCTGCCAATGCAAAGGTATGTAGTTCAAATCCACCTGCTGCTTTATGAGAAAAAGATGGCACTTCACCGAAGACGACATTCAGATGGCTAACAAACACATGAAGAAATGCTCAAAATCCCTAGCCCTAAGAGAGATGCAAATTAAAACAACTATGAG
>NW_006399836.1:12278105-12288865 GCF_000299155.1 Elephantulus edwardii
GAAGATTAATGAGAACTGGCTTTGACAAGCACTGTGGCATTTGGACAAGAACAAACTGGGAGGAGGGTAGAGAGAATAGAATAGTGCAACAATGAATGAATGGAAACCCAAAATCTCTGTAAATGTTTATGAAAATTAATAAAATATAATTATAGAAGAAAAAGATGAGCAATCTCCTCCTGTGCAATTTACTGCCTCTGAAAACCTGCTGGAGGGTCAGCTAGGGCTCGATGGCCTGTAACAACATAAGGAGGCTAGACGTTCTCACTGGGATGCTGTATCTAGGAGAGGGCCCTTCATCTTCTCTGGGGGATGATCCTTGCTTCAGCTGCTCTGGCTGGCCATGGAGTCCTTGACCTTGTAGTCTAGTTGAATTCCATTGTCTTCCGATGGTGTATGTCCCCGCCCCCCCCCCCAATGCCCGTTTCCACTTGCTTCTTTGAATCATCTACATTTTAATATTGCAAAATTCATTAAAACTGCCTAGCTATGTATGGGGTCTCATTAATACAACAAAGAAAACCTATTCCCAAATAGGATGACATCACAAGTGTAGAGGTGAAAAGATACTCTGTAAAAAGAAAATTAAAGAGTTCCTGAAAGCCCAGAGTCAGTCCAGACCAGGATGTTGTCCACACTCAGAGCAAACCTGGCTGCTGCCCTGGACGATGAGGAAGAAAATGGGTCTGGACAGCTGGAGCAGAAACTTGTTGTTGTTAGGTGCCGTCAAATTTAGTGTGATTCATAACGTGACCCGACCGAACACTAGACCTGAACCCAATCCTATCCTGAGCCGTCATCACTTTCCCTGACACACTCACACCCACTGCGGTAGTCACTGTGTCAATCCACCTGGTTGAGGGTCTTCCTCTCCTTTGCTGACCCTCCACCTTTCTAAGTATGATGTCCTTTTCCCAGGAATAGCCTCCCCGAACAACATGCCCAAAGCATGTGAGACAGTACTTCATCATCTTTGCCTTCAAGGAACACTCTGGCTGTTGCTTCTCTAAGATGTGTCTGTTAGTTCTTCTGGCGGTCCATGGGATATTCAGCACTCTTCTCCAACACCACAGTTCAAAGTCATCAAATCTTCTTTGGCCATTCTTATTCATTGTCCAGCTCTCAGATGTATAGCAAGTGATCAGAAGGACCATGGCCTGAATCAGACTCACCTTAGTCCTCAAACTGACATCATTGCTCCTCAATAATGTGGAGAGGTCCCTGACTACAGACTTCCCCAGTGCAATACATCTCCTGGTCTGCTGGCTGCTAGTATCAAGGTATTGGTTGTGGACCCAAGTAAGGTGAAGTTGCTGACAGTTTCTATCTTTTCTTCATCTATCTTGATGTTTCTTGTCAGTCCAGTGGTAAGGAATTTTGTTTCCTTGGCATTGAGATTCATAAATCCATATTGAAGGCTACAGTCTTTGATCTTCTGTAGCAAGTGCTTCAAATCCTCCTCACTTTCAGCAAGCTAGATTGTATTATCATAAAGAAGATTATCGATGCATCTTCCTCCAATCCTGCTGTCACGTTCTTCTTCATACAGTCCAGCTTCTTAAATAATTTGCTCAGCATACAGATTAAACAGACTGGGGAAAGGATATAACCCTGATGTACATCCTTCCTAATTTTAAACCGTGCAGTGGTCCCTTGCTTTGTTCACACAAAGACCTCTTAGTCTAGGTATAGATTTTGCCTGAGCATGATTAAGTTTTCTGGGATTCCCATTTTTCTCAAGTTAGCAAGAATTTGTTATGATCCACACAGCCAAATGCCTTTATATAGTTAATAAAGCACAAATAGACATTCTTCTGAAATTCTTTGTTTCAACCAGGATCCATCAGACATCAGCAATGATATTCCCGATATCACAGCCTCTTCTAAATCCTACTTGAATGTCTGACAGTTCTCTATGTACTCTTCTACCTGGTTTTGAATGACCGTCAGCAGTGTTTTGCTTGCATGTGATAGGAATTATATTGGTCTATCATTTCCACATTCTGTTGGATCACCTTTCTTGGAATGGGAACATACACAAATCTCTTCCAGTCATTAGGTCAGGCAGCTGTCCTCCAGATTTCCTGGGATTTTCCTGTCCAGGAGCAGAAGCTCAGAGACAGGATCTTCCTCCAGAACCATGAGAGAGAGAAAACTTTTGCTGAGAGGTGGTACCTGGGCCTCAGACACAGAGCCTCCTAAAGCGTGAGACTCACAGCAGGTTTTTTATGTTGGAGAATTGATCTACATGTTGCTAGTTACTTTATAGCTTGAAATCTGTATTCTCGCTTGTTTACATTGTTGTAATTAGTACAGCTACTTAGCTGTGGGTTGCTGGGATGCTGAAAGCTCTGTCTATGATGTATCAAATGCCAGAGGAGTCACCCAGGGTGGAGCAGTTTTAGTGGAAAGAACTAAAGGTTACAGAATTGTGACTGGCTGGCTACTTAAGGCAGGGACTTAGCAGGGGTAGGTGAGTGGCACGTAAGTGGGATCATGCAAAGAACCCTGGTGCTGCAACGGTTAAAATGCTCCCTGGTTAAACAAAAGATCAGCGGTTCAAATTCACCAGCTCCTCTGTGGGGAAAATAGTGAGTCAGTCTGCTTCTGTGATGATTTAGAGCCTTGGGAATGCGGTAATTATCACTCTGTCCAAGGGTTACTGTGAGTGGGAATTAAGTCAACAGAAGTGGGTTTGGGTTTTAAGAGAGAGAGAGAGGGAGATTGAGTGTGTGTGTGTGTGTGTGTGTGTGTGTGTGTGTGTACAATAAGAGACTCAGGCAAACAGGGAGAGCTGGCGAGGTGGAGAAAGTGGGGGCATGTCAATCCAAGGGAGTGAGACAGGCGTGAGGAGGACTTGAGACAAACTGCCCCTTCAGCCCACAGAGCAGCATTCCCGGTCAGCCCCGGAGCTTCTGAGCCCAAGATTCCTCAGAGCAGCACATCCTGGTTGCCACATAAGCAAACATGCTTCTTGGCTTTTCCCTGCTGGGCCACAGGGACTAATTTGAGGGCACCCTGCTGACTCACAGCTGGGCACTCTTCCTCACCCCACCCAAGCCAACCGCAGCCCTCCTCAGAACCGCCAAAGACAAACCAAGATTCTCAAAGTCCCTCCTGCCCTGATCCTAGCTTACATTCCAACCTTATCCTTTACCAAACTGCTTCATAAACTTCACACTCAGGCTCAGCCCCCACACTGACAATCCCGTGGGGTGTCCTGTCCGCCTCCCTGACTTGGCTCAAGTCTCAACTCAAATACTACTTGTCTCAGAAATCTTTCTAATCATCAAAGATGGGGTGACTGGCTTCTCATCAACCCCTTTTCATCTGCCCCTCTCTCACCTTCCAGCCCCTCAAAAACTCAACTCATTGTTGTCAAATCACAATCCACTCATCACTGACCCTCCAGCAGGTTTCCATGGCAACTCTGGGTGGACTTAGATCCCCAACCTTTTGGTAAGTGGCTTAGGGCATTAATGATTTACCTTAACCATGGTCTCTATGCAGAATATGCAGATGCATTATTTATGTGAATATTTACTCCCAACTCTTCTCTTTCATCTTTCCACAAGATAAAACACACACACACACCAAAAATGTTTTATTACCTACAGCAAACACAATGCTAGGTGCTCATCAGACCCCGCTGCATTTCCTCCCAGGCACAGGGAGATCTCATTTCCCAGCAGCCCTGGAAGTTACCAGCCACGTGGCTGCAGTCTGCATATTAAACACGGGCAGGAAGAGTGAGCCTCACTTTCAGGACAGGCCCCTAATTTCAAAGCCACTTCCATGGGGTCAGAACAGACTCAGCTGACCATCCGGCAGGCTTCTGATGCTGCACACTGATCTGTCAAACACTGGGATGGGAAGGGATCACACATCTTTCTCCTGGGGAGCTGCTTATGGATTCAAACTGCTTGAGAGTTGTGGCCTTTGAGTTACTGGTGCACTTCTCTATTAAATCTCCTGCAAAATCTTTCACACTTCACTTCTTCCCTCTCCTGTTTGTAGGATACAGGAGCTTGGGAATCCTTTGGAGTTGTGGATCCCTGAATCACTGTGTGGAGTGACCAGGCTCTAACTTGCATTGGATTGTGAGGGAGATGAGAACTTAGCTTCCATTGTGGTAAGTCGCTGAGATTTCAGGGGCTGTTTGTTACAGCAGCAGCTGGCATCTACTTGACAGCAATGGGTTTACATCTGCATTTTGGGTTTTGGTGCAGCATAACCCCTAGGTGGTGCAAGAGGTTTATGATTGGCTACGAATCTAAAGGCTGGAAGGTGGAACTCACCAATGTGACACCACTGAAGAAAGGGCTGGTGATCTGCTCTGGTAAAGGTTACAGTCAAGGTTACAAAATGAGCAAAAGACTTAGAAAGAATTCACACAGAGGAAGATATTCAAATGGCAAACAGACATATGAAGAATGCTCCAAATCACTGCCAAAAAGAGAGATGCAAATCAAAACTGCTATGAGATATCATATCACTCTAGTACCAGTGGCAAAGTTTAACAGGGCAGCAAGTAAATAATGTTGGAGAGGATGTGGAGAGATAGGAACCCTTATACATTGTTGGTGAGATTGTAAAATGGTACAAACACTGTGGAAGGCAGTTTGGTGCTTCCTCAAAAAGCTGAACATAGAAATTCCATATGACCCAGCTATTCCACTGCTTGGAATATACCCCCAAAGAATGAGAACTGAGGCACAAATGGAGACTTGTATACCAATGTTTATAGCAACATTGTTAGCCATTGCAAGAACATAGAAAGAACCCAGATGTCTAACCACAAACTAATAGATTGAGAAGTTGTGGTACATTCATACAGTGGAAAACTATACAGCACACAGGAGTAATGATTTTGTAAATTACTACGTACCTTGGAAGGAACTGGAGAGCATTATGCTGAGTGAACTAACTCAGGACCACAAGGACAAATACTGTATAAAACCGTTATTGTAGAATGAATCTGAGGATCCAAGGAGGGGATTGGAAGCAGAGGGCTGAGGATGGGGGGAGGGTGTTAGTCATAGTGTTGCACAATTCGATGTGTGGGGAATGGTGAAGGAAATGGGAAGGATCTTTGGTTAAAAACAATGCATTCAAACTTTGTAAATAAATCAGTATAAAATTTTTAAAAACCAACCAAACAAAACCCTAACTAGAGCAGTTCTACTCTGCAATAAATGGGGTTGAGATCATGAGTTGAAATCAACTCAGTGGTGATGGGCTTTGAAGCACTTCGTTTCCAAGGCACTCTTGTCACTTGTGTTGAGTTGAATCTGATTAATAGTGACGTGTGAAGCTTGTCTTTCAATGTGACTTTTCTAGCCATCGTTTACTTTTGCCTTGTAGTTGGGCGGAAATATGTGAATGGAGCATGTTAGCCTACCCACAAGGAGACCTGCTATCTACCAATCCACAAAGGGATTGGCTGGTCTTGCCATTAAATTGAGCAATCCAGCAACAGGAGTATTAGACTTCCCCCCTCAGCAAAGAAGCAACAGCAGAGAGAGACTGTAACACGTCCTTCAGACCGAGAAATCTTACTCCAGCTACAATTATGGCAGCAGCAGCTATGGCTGAACATGGCCCTGACATGAGATGGGACTTTGGAACTGCTACACCAATGGAACCAGAGCTAAGAACCTTTGTTCAAGCTTGTTGGACAACTGGGGGTAGATGGCTACAATTCATAGATCTGAGACCTTTGTAACACTAGTCAAATGCTGGGAGGCTCAGGGGTCTGTGAGCACATTTTGGGAGCTGTCCTTATTATATTCTGCTATTAACCTGGATGATAACCTTTTGCCTTCCCCAACATTGTTCTGTGTGGTCTGTGAGCTATTGCATCGGGTTTTGGACCCAGTAAAGCAGTAAGATTTGTATCAAAATGAGTAGAGAAAGGTATTAGAGTGTGAGGGACATGTGTGTCTGCGAGATTCCGCTCACAGTGCCAGGAAAATGGCTATGGAAAGAAAATACAGATACAATTTACTCTTTAAAAAGGAGGTCAGGGGACTCAACTCCTCAAAAAGGAAAAGAGTGTAAATAGCCTTCATATTTATTAGCTTTCTCCAAGAGCAAGTTATGACAACCAACTTTGCTTTTTACTTCCTAGGCAAGCACCAGAGTTCACCTACTTGTTTGCCACTCCCCTATACAGAGTAACAAGCACCCCAGTTTCAAGGACTTGTCTGTCACTCTACCATACTCAGGAACCTTGAGTGTAGAGATAAAGACTTGGTCTCTTGAGCAGTTCAACAGTTTGTTGAGTTTCTGCTTATCGTGTGTAAGTGGGCTGCCACCGTCACATGATCATGACACAAGCCTAAATCTCAGCACCCAAGTCTCTCCAACATCTGTCCTCATGGGGGTTGGTTTTGTGTTATTGACGTTATCGGCAGGAACAGTTTGTGAAGTCGGTGAAGGTCAGATATGGTCATCCCCATGTGGCCTTTGCTTTTTTTACATGACTCCAGATGTGACAGAGAAGTGCTGTCCTCCACTGAACTTCCAATGACCTGTCAGAAGTAGTTCACCAGTCCTTTTTTCCAAAGGCACCTCTGGTTGGCTTCAAACCGCCAACCTTGGGTGAGTAGCCCAGAGGCTAGCCATTTGCACCTGGAGCCCAGTTCCTACCAGAATAAAACCAGGGCTTTGATGAGTAAGAAAGAAGTCAAAGTTGGGGAGGATGGGAAAGCTGTTTCTCTGGACCAAATGGGTTTTGGAGAAAGACATGACTCCCTGTTGTGGGAGCTGTGTGTGACTTTCCACATACTGGAGAAAACTCATCTGCGGGCTGAGCGAATCCCATTTCCTCTCCCCTGTCTCCTCTGGAGGTTGTCCCTGGCACTGAGAGATGCAATTCCTCCACCAAGAAACTCATGGGAGCTAAGATCTGGGTCTTGATTGTTCTCAAAGTGGAAACAAAATAATAAACAACCCAAACCAAACTATTACTGAGTCATGACCGCTTCATAAGTGGAGCTGCACTCTCTTGAGGTTTCCATGGTTTTTTAGAAGTAGATTGATAGGCCTTTCTTCCAAGGTACCTTGGGGTAGACTGGAACCATCAAACTCTCAGCAAGTAAAGGTGTTAACCGTTTGCTCTCCTCTCCTTGGACACCCGTCCTGGGAAAAGTGTAGACGGTGTCCTGTAGAGGAACGACCATAAAACTGTAGGAGGAAGTTGTTCTTATGTGTCACTGAGTTGCCTGTGACTCATAGTGACCCTGCGTACAGCACCTCAGAGGACGGCGCTGTCCTGAGCCAGTCTCACTGTCTCTGACACACCTACCCCCATTATCCCAGTTACTGTGTCAGTCCACCTCATCCGGGGTCTTCCTCTCCTGTACTGTCCCTCCACCCTTCCAAGCATGATGTCCTTCTCCAAGGATTGGTCCCTCCTGGCCACGTGTCCAAAGTATGTGAGACAGAGCTTCAAAGTCCTAGCCTCCAGAGAGCAAGGAGGGGACACCAGAATTGTGGGAACTGTCCTCCCCTGTTCCCAGCAACTCTCACATTCTGCTCCACCAGAAGTGAGCTGGGCAAGGAGAGGACTCGCCCCCACCTCGTCCCGGGTGGGGGTTGCCTTCAGGACAGGCAGCGGTGGGAACTCAACTACTTGCTGACATCCCTTCCCTTTTCAGAGAACAGCTCAGGCTGCTTTCAACTAGCCAGATGACCCAGCGTAACCCCCCCTTGAAAAAAGCGCAGTCTCCACCCCTCGCACACCCCAGCCCTTGCTCCCTTTCCTGGGGACTCGCTGCCAGAAACTGCAGGCCACCAACTGCGCAGCCTCTCCAGCCAGAAACCAGGGTCACCGTGACCCTCTCTGCCAATTACACGGCCAGGTGGCTGAGGCTTGCAGACCCAGCTGCTCGAACACCAGCCTGGAGAGGCGAGGGGGCTAGATGTCCATCTTGGGGGTGGGGGTGGGGGCCAGAGAGGAGGGTCTGCTCTCTGCCTTGATCCTACTTGCTCTGCTTGGCTCGAACCACAGCCCCACCCTGGAGCTGAGTATCCGCTGTGGTCTCTTAAATGCCTCCCTGCTCCAAGTCCATCTGTGGTTTCCGTGCGGAAAATATAGCAACTGGGCATCGGTGATGGCTGTGTGGTGACTGGACTTACTGAACTGTACACAAGAAAAAATGTTGACTTAGCAAACATCTATTTAAAACTTTTTACTGTGATTTGGGTGAAAGCTTACAGAGAAAACTATTTTCCATTCAACAATTCATGTGCGTTTTGTTGGATGACAGTAATTGCAATCCCCTCAATTTAACAAAACGCTCTTCCCACTTTGAAAGCTCAAAAACTGTAACTCTCACTGTGGATTACACCTCAAGGTGGTGAAAACAAATATCCTTACCACGGGGCCAATAAGCACCAAACGTCATGACAATGGAGAGAAGATTGATGTTGTCAAGAATTTAATTTTCCTTGGATCTGCAATCACCACCCAACGGAAACAACAGTCAAAAACCCCAACATATTACATTCGGCAAATCAGCCAATATGGATCTCTTCCTGGTGCTAAAGAGCAAGGATGACACTTTAAAGACTAAGGTGCACTAGATTTGAGCCATGATATTTTAAATTTGTTTCATGCATATGTGAAAGGTGTTATTGTTGTTGTTGGGGGTCATTGAGTTGAGTATGACCTATTGCAACCCTATGAACAACATATCCGAACGCTGTCCTATCCTGTGCCATCCTCACACTTCCTGACACATTAAAGCCTATTGTAGCACTCACTGTGTCAATCCATCTGTTTGAAGTTCTTCTTCTCCTTCACCGTCCCTCCACCTTTCCAAGCATGATGTCCCTCTCCAAGGAATAGACTCTCCTAGCAACATGCCTGAAGTATGTGAAATGAAGCTTTATCATCTTTGCCTCCAGAAGCACTCTGGCTACACTCTCTCTACAACATTTTTTTTTGTTGTTGTTGTTCTTTTGGCTGTCCATGGGATATTCAGTATTCTTCTCCAACACCACATCTCAAAGGCATCATTTTTTCTGTCATCCTTATTCATTGTCCAGCTCTCAGATGCATAGCAAGTACTTGAAAAGACTGTGACCTGAATCAGCCACACCTTAGTCCTCAAACTGACACCATTGCTCCTCAATAATTTGGAGAGGTCCCTGACTGCAAAATTCCCTCGTGCAATATGTTTCCTGATCTCCTGACTGCTGGTACGAAGGGTATTGGTTGTGAATCCAAGTAAGATGAAATTGTTGACAATTTCAACCTATTCTCCATCTATTATGATGCTGCGTATCGGCCCAGTTGTAAGAATCTTTGTTTTCTTGACACTGAGATGCAATCTTTATTGAAGGCTGTATTCTTTGATCTTCTGCAGCAAGTGCTTCAAGTCCTCCTCACTTTAAGCAAGCA
Source organism: Elephantulus edwardii (assembly GCF_000299155.1). NCBI lineage: Eukaryota > Metazoa > Chordata > Mammalia > Macroscelidea > Macroscelididae > Elephantulus > Elephantulus edwardii. The sequence continues at coordinate 12,287,515 of NW_006399836.1, forward strand.
AGGTTGTGACATCTGTATGACACAGTCTATTGATGAATCTTCCTCCAATCCTAATGCCACATTCATCTTCATAGAGTTGAGCTTCTTGAATAATTTTCTCAGCACACAGGTTGAATAGGTGAACACCTTTCTTAGTTTTAAACCATGTTCCCTTGTTTTGTCATCATAACAGCCTCTTGGTTTAGGTATATGTTTCACATATGCACAAGTGTTCTGGGATTCCCATTCTTCTCAATGTTAGCCACAACTTGTTATGAATCAAATGCCCTTGAATAGTCAATAAAGCTCAAATAGATATTCTTCTGGAATTCTTTCTTTTCAGCCAGGATCCATCTGACATCAGCATTAATATCCCTGAAGCCACACATCTTCTAAATCCTGCTTGAACTGCTGGCAGTTCTCTATGAAGTGTTCTAGCTGATTTTGAAAGATCTTCAGTTGTATTTTGCTTGCATGTGATATTAATGATATTGGTCAATAATTACTACGTTCTGTTGGATCACCTTTCTTGGGAATGGACACAAATATGGGTCTCTTCCAGTGAGTCGGCCCATTAGCTGTCCTCCAAATTTCTTGCCATGGACTAGTTAGCACATCCAAGGATGGTGGGACATAGTTCAGGCATGTTGTCAGGAGAAGGCAGTCCCTGGGAAAAGACATTATGCTGGAAAATAGTCAGCAAAGGAGAGGAAGCCCCTCAAGGAGATGGAATGACACAGTGAGTAAAATAGTCGTTCTGAGAGCGTGAGAGGTTGTGAAGATGATGCTGAATTGGGCAAGGTTTCGATCTGTTGTTCGGGAGGGTGGCTGGGAGTCCGCCTAACACCAACAGTGCCCTGTCTCCTCTCCATCCTTCCCTATTCCTATCCTGACCTGCCTTCTCAACTTTGTTGTTGTTGTTATGTGCCAACGAGTCGCCTGAGACCCACAGCAGCCCTCGGTACAGCAGCGCTGAAGCCTGCCCTGTCCTGAGCCAGTCTCACTGACTCCAACACATCTACCGTCATAACTCAAGTTACTGTATCAATCCATCTCATCCAGGGTCTTCCTCTCCTTCACTGTCCCCCTACCTTTCCAAGCATGATGTCCTTCTCTAAGAACACGTGCCCAAAGTATGTGAGATGGAGCTTCAGGATCCTAGCCGCTAGGGAGAAACTTGGCTTCACCCTCTTCAAGACAAATCTGTTTATTTTCTTGGTGGCCCATGGTATGTTCAAGACTCTTCTCTAACACCACAACTAAAAGGCATCAATTCTTCTTCTGTCATCAGGGTGAAGTCTCTCTCAGGGAGGAGTGATAGGGAATGGCAAAGGACACACTGACAAAGGAGATTAAACAGAACTGGCTTTGA
>NW_006399836.1:12289635-12291320 GCF_000299155.1 Elephantulus edwardii
AGTCAAATGTACTTTTAGGATGGCATCGCACTGGAGATATACCTTGAGTCTTGCTAATAGAGTGCTTGTCAGGCTACCAAGCAAAACGTCAGAGATTCGAAACCAACAGCTGCCACACCCCGGGGGAGAAAGATGGACAGTTGCGTCTAGGAAGATTTACGGCCTCGGGCACGTGATGGAGGATTGTTTTGGTCAGAACAAGCTTGATAGCAGTGGGTTGGATTTTTGGTTTGGAGTTCAGTGGGTGCAAATCAAATGAAAAAAAGAAGTAAACAAAGAGTCCAGTTTACCAGATGCATGGTGAAACACGCTTGGGGGAGGTGGAAATGGAAATGATGTATGAACTTTGAAAAGTTACAAAAGTAAGAAAGATCGACAGGTGGACTCCGAGTGACCTTGTTGGATGGAATGGAACTGCCCCGCAGGATCTCCAAGGCTGGAATCTTTCTAGAAGGGACTCTGGCAGCCTGGTGTGCACCATGTCGAGTTGCTAACCTAGAGGTCAGCTCGAAGCTGCCAGTGTCTGTAGAAGGGCTGACATCACCTTCACACACGTGGAGACCGGATGGAGGGCTGCTCTTAGCTACCACTGTCCCACAGAGGTGGGGGATTTTTTAAAAACTTTAAATAACATTTTAATTTTACACTGGTTTATTTACAAAGTGCGTATATATCGTTTTTCACATCGGCTCTTTCCCATTTCCTTTATCTACCCCTTTATCTAAACTGTGCGAGCCTGTGATTAACTCCCCATGCCCACAGCTCCCACCCTTCCCCTCTTGGATCCGCATACATGTTCTACAACACTGGTCTTATATAGTATTTGTCCTTATAGGACTGAGTTAGTTCACTTAACATAATGCTCTGCAGTCCCTCCCAAGTTAGGTAGTGATTTACAAAATCATTGCTTCTGTGTGCTGCATAGTGTTCCATCATGTGAATGTACCATCATTTCTCAATCCATCTGATTGTGGTTGGACATTTAGGCTGTTTCCATGTTCTTGTGATGGTGAACAATGCTGCTATGGACATCGGTGTACAAGTCTCTGTTTGTGTTTCAGTTCTCATTTTCTCAGGGTGTATTCCACGCAGGGGAATAGCTGGGTCATATAGAATTTCTGTGTTCAGCTTTCTGAGGACACGTCACACTTGCCTTCCAGAGTGGTTGTACCATTGTGTGATCGTGGTGGGGAATTTGTGTAGAAGCTGACGGCCACAGCTTTTTCTTGCCGAGAAGCTGGGGGGCTCGAACCATGGACCTTCTGATTAGCAGCTGAGCACTTAACCACTGTTCCACCAAAGCCCCTTAGAGAGGAATAGATATATAGCTATGTGACAAAAGAGTACTAGTAATTAAGGAAAAGACAAAGAATTGCCTGATCAATAACGACCTCTAACCTACAAGTGCACACAGACAAGACGATCGGGTATGGGAGAGCCAAAGGGACGGCACCCACACTCGTGCTTAGGTTTGGGGGAGGACAGTTCAACCCGGGCATTTGCTGTTGTTATTCTGTGCCTTCAAGTCGCCTGCGACTCATAGCGACCCTATGTATAATAGCTCTAAACCCTGCTCTATCGTGTGCCAATCTCATTGTCTCTGACACACCTACCCCCTTTACCCCAGTCACTGAGTCAATCCATCTCATCCAGGGTCTTCCTCTCCTGTGCTGTCCGTCCACCCT
>NW_006399836.1:12295331-12296554 GCF_000299155.1 Elephantulus edwardii
AACAACAACAAGACAAACCTGTTTGCTCTCTTAGCAGTCCATGGTATATATCCAATACTCTTCTCCAGCACCACAGCTCAAAAGCATCAATTCTCCTATCATCCCTACTCATTGTCCAGCTCTCATTTGTATGTGCTGACAATATATATCCATGTGGATTGTAGAACCACCAGGGACAATATTACATCAACCTCTTAAAAAGCAATATTTTAGGTAAAGATAGTGGCTATCTGGTGTTTGCTGTCAAGTTCTTTCAACATCGCTGAATGCATGCAAATTTTCATAGCAGATTCTGGCGAGCTGTCCCTCCGTGACGCTGTTCCCATCTGCAGCTCGTGCGGCCTTTCCAGGACAGCCAGTGGGCCCAGCACTGCCTGCTGAGGAGGAGCTGTGCCTGGGGCCCCCAGCCTCTCGACGGCTTGGCTTCTCCACCTTCATTTCCCCTGTGTGCTCCCTCACTTCTTCCACCACTGAGACACCAAGATCCAGTATTTGTCAGCACTCTGGTGGCTTAGTGTATAATGTGTCTTGCTGCTAACTGAAGCTTAGTGGTTCTAATCCACCTGCAGAAAGATGGGCAGTCTTCTCATGTGAAGATTGACAACTTCAGAAACCAGCGGGAGAGTTGCTTTGAGTTGGCATTGACTTGAGGACAGTGAGCACAGTTTCACGTTCTCTCTGGTAGGAACCTTGGAGATAAGGATGAAGAAGTTCCGTCTCTCACACTTTGGACATGTTGCTAGGAGAGGCTGTTTCTTGGACTGGGACATCATACTTGGAAGGTGGAGGGTCAGTGAAAAAAAGAAGATTCTCAAAAAGATAGACCGTCACAGTGACAGCAGCAATGGGCTCAAGTGTCAGAAAGTGTGAGGATGGTACAGGATTGGACAGCGTTCAGATCATGTTGTTCATCGGGTCACTATGAGTCATACTTAACTCGGCAGCATCTATCAACAGCGGGTAGAAGTACCCTGGGTAGCACAGACAGGCACTCCTCTGTGGGAAGGCAAATATCAAATTTAATATTAATAATAAACAAAATACTATATCAGGATTTCTATCCATTTGCTCGGCTCCACGGTCAACACCCTTGGCACCAGTAGCCAGGAAATAAAAAAACGTATTGGATTGGGAAAGTCTGCGGTTAGGGACCTCTCTAAAGTACTCAAGAGCAACGGTGTCTCTCTGGAGACTAAGGTGCGCCTGATACAGGCCATGATTTT
>NW_006399836.1:12297179-12299622 GCF_000299155.1 Elephantulus edwardii
GAAAGACTTCCCATGGTCCTTTGTTTTTGTTTTCTACTCCCTTGTGATTATACTTTGTTTACCTTCCTGATGATTCTCTATAAATACACAGAGAGGCATGGCTTGGGCGCTTCAGTCATCAGGACTGCTGGCTTCCTGTCTTTTTGCTCTCTTATCTCATTCTTGTTTGCCTGTCTCATTATTACTTTATCCTCAGTCTGCAACACTCCACTACTAACTTAAAGGTTGGTTTGAACCCACCCAGAGATGTAAAGGCCTTGAAGCCCCTTCAGGGCACAGATCTACCCTGCATGCTTGGTGGGGCTCTGAGTTGAAACTGACTTGATGGCAACTGGCTTTCTCCCCACCTCCCTGCCCTCATTTTTTCATGGTAGAAAAACCATCTAATTACATTCTGCTTTTGAAATCAACTTGAGAGTTTACTGGTTCTCTCTCTCTTTTGGTGGAAGGAAAAGTCTGACATTAATCTAATTTACATTTTCATTTTCTTCCTAAGAAATAAAACACACAATTTTCGCCTTGGGATATATATAAACAAACATACACATTGTTGTTTTCATGTGGTCTGTGACTCATAGAAATCCTATGTATACAACAGCTCTGAACCCTGCCCTAACTTGAGCCAGTCTCACTGTCTCTGACACACCTTACACCATTATTTCAGTTACTGTGTCAATCCTTCTCCTCAGGGGTCTTCCAGCCCTGTGCTATCATTGTACCCTTCCAAGTATGACATCCTTCTCCAGTCCTTCTCCACGGACTGGTCCCTCCAGGCAATGTGCCCAAAGTATGTGAGATGGAGTTTTAAAATCCTCACCTTTAAGGAACAGAGTGGTTTCATCCTCTCCAAGACAAACCTGTTTGTTGTCATGGCAGTTCATGGAATGTTCAACACTCTTATCCAGCTCCATAACTCAAAGACACCCATGCTCCTTCTGTCATCCTTAGTCATTATCCAGGTCTCTGATGCATAACAAGCAATTGCAAAGACCATGACCTGGACCAGGCACACCTTAGTCTCCATACTTACAGCATTGCTCTTTAGCATTCTTGAGAGGTCCCTGACAGCAGATTTTCCCAATGCAATTCGTCTTTTTATTTCCTGACTGCTAGAGCGGAGAGTGTTGATTGTGGAGGCGAGCAAGCTGAAACTGTTAACAATCTCGATCACCTCTCCATCTATCAAGATGCTTCCAATTGGCCAAGTGGTAAGACTCTTTGTCTTCTTGATGATGAGCTTCAATCCTCATTAAAGGCTGCAGTCCTTGATCTTCTGTAGCAAATGTTTCAGGCCTTTCCTTCTCAGTTTCAGCAAGCAAGGTTGTGTAGTTTTCATAACACAGGTTATTGATGAGTCTTCCTCTAATTCTGATGCCACATTCCTCCTCATAAAGTTCACCTTCTGGAATAATCTGTTATGCATATAGATTGAAAATATATGCATGTACAAGATGCGTCCCTTTTCTGATTATTAACCCTGCAGCATTTCCTTGCTCTGTTCTGATAACTGCATCCTGGTTCAAGTATAAATTTCACATGAGCACAAGCAGGTGTTCTGGAATTCCCATTCGTCTCAATATTAACAATATTAATTTGACTGTGATCTGCACAATCAAATGCCCTTGTATAGTCAATGAAACACTGATACACCTTCTTCTGGTACTCTCAGCTTTCAGCCAAGAACCACCTAACATTGGCTATGATATCCCTATTGCCACTGCCTCTTCTAAACTCAGCTTGTATTTTCTGGTAGTTCTCTGTTGGTATTCCAATTATTTTTTTATCATCTTTAGCAGGATTTTGCTTATGTGTAATATCAGTGATATTGTTTGATCATTTCCACACTCTGTTGAATCAACATCTTTTTGGTATGGGAGTAAATATGGATCTCTTCCAGTCTGTTGTCCAGGCTGCTCTCCTCCAGATTGCCTGGGACCACCTGGGGAGCACATCCAGGGCATCCATCTGTTGGAATATGTCAATTGATATTCCATCAATTCCTGGGGCCTTGTTTTTTGCTAATTCATTCAGAGCAGTTTGAACTTCCTCCTTCATTACCATTGCCTTCTGTATATGTTGTATACTGTAGAGTCGGAACCAACCCACAGCTGACCCTCCAGCAGGTTTTCAGAGGCAGTGAATCTCATGGGAGGAGATTGCCCATCCTTCTCCCATGAACCAGCTGGTGGCCTCGAACCACATGCCTTCGGGATTGCAGTGCAGTTTCTTGCCACTAGGCCACCAGCGCTCCCTCCTGTATATGCACTACCACAACCATACTTACATATCTCACAGGTGATCAGGTGATGCCACTGTTTTCTAGATTCATTTTCTAAGTAACTGGCACCACACACGGCTAAATTTAATATCTACTAAGAGCTCTTGTAGCTTAGTGGTGAGGAATTGCACTGCCAACCTCAAGGTTGTTGTTGTTGTTGTTGTT
>NW_006399836.1:12303708-12308429 GCF_000299155.1 Elephantulus edwardii
TCCAAAACAATATTGAATAAAAGAGGTGATAGTGGGCATCCTTGCCTAGTTCCTGTTCTTAAAGGGAATTGCACTGCATTCTTAAAGGCAGACAGTTCGAATCCACCAGCTGCTCCACAGGAGAAGGATGGACAGTCTCCTTCTATGTGATTTACTGCCTCTGAAAACTGGCTGGAAGGTCAGCTATGGGTGGTTCTGACTTGATGGCACAGAACAACAGCACTGTCGGTGGTGGTGACATTATGTGTTGTAGAGCGTTTTGCAACTCACAGCGATCCTACGTACAACAGCTCTGAGTTTTGTCTATCTTGAGCCAACTACATTGTCTCTGACACACCTATCCCAGTTAACTCTGTCACGGAGTCAATCCATCTCATCAAGGATCTTCCTCTCTTGCACTGTCCCTCCACGCTGTCAAACAGGATGTCCCTCTCCAAGGACTCCTTCCAACATGCCCAAAGTATGTCAGATGGAGTTTCAAAATCCTTACCTCCAAGGAGCACCCTCATTTCACCCTCTCCAGGACAAATCTGTTTTTTCTCCTAGCAGCCCATGGTATATTCAATACTCCAGCACCATAACTCAAAGGCATCGTTTCTTCTAGGAATGGCTTTTTCTTTGTGCATCTCCCAGTTATAGGAGGTTCTCAGCCCAAATGACACGACACACTCTACTCGCTCTCTCAGTGAGGTCCTTCTCTCTGTTCACTTCTCTCTCCTTTACTCTCTTGTATGATTAAAGATATTGCAAGCCATATCTGAGGACTTTTATGCATCTGAGAGCTAGACAATGAGAAAGGACGACAGAAAAAGAATTGATGCTTTGAGCTGTGGTGTGGGAGAAGAGCACTGAATATCCCATGGATGGCCAAGAGAACAAGCAGATATGTCTTGGGGAGGGTGCAGCCAGAGTGTTCTTTGGAGGCAGCAATGATGAGGCTTCACTTCACTTACTTTGGGCATGTTGCTAAGAGGGGCTATTCCTTAGAGAGGGACATGATGTTGGGAAGGGTGGAGGGTCGGTGAAGGAGAGGAAGACCCTCAACCAGGTGGGTTGACACGGTGACTGCTGCAATGGGCTCTGGTGTGTCAGGAAGTGTGAGGATGGCGCAGGACAGAGCAGGGTTCAGATGTATTGTTCATAGGGTCACTATGAGTCATACTTGACTCCATGGCACCCAACAACAACAGCTGAGGGACACTCCCCTTACAAAGAGATCGGGGTTATGACATGAATAAGGATGTTTCACTCCACCCTAATCCTCTCACAAGCAATGGGCTGATCACATCCAGTCGTATCCTGGAGGAGCATTACGTCATTCCTTAGCCTCCAAATTACATCACTGCATAATTGTCAAACCACAGAGAATCATGGTCCAGCCAAGTTAACTCTTTTGTTAGAGGGTCCGTCTATGACAGTGTCAAGCACAAAGCTTTGTGCCACTGTCATGGAATGAATTGTTGTTGTTGTTGTTAAGCACCATTGAGTTGGAACTCATGTTCCAGTAGGTTTTCAGAGGCATTAAACTGCACGGCAGGAGGCTGCCCATCTTTCTCTTCTCGAGCACCTGATGGTTTCTCCCACAGGCACTGCCATTTCTGATCTCTATTAACTCCACAGGGGGACATTGTCCCCATTAATAACATCCACAGCATAAAACTAAAAAGGTCAGGCATGACCCCTACACTCCTGCACGTATTTCTACTAATTACAATGCCACCTATATTGCAATCATTCTATCTTTGGAGCCAAAATCTGTTGCAATGACCACACGGAGTTCATAGAACCCTGTTCACCCTGATGAGGTTTGCTCGGGACATTAAATTACTGGGATCCGCAAGCAATACACTTGATACTAGCAGTTAGGAGATGAGGAGATGTATTGCCCTGGAAATGTCTGCAGTCAGGAACTTCTCCAAATTACTGAGGAGAAAAGATATTCGTTTGAGGATTAAGGTGTGCCTGTTTCAGACCGTAATCTTTTCAGTCACTTGCTATGGATCTGAGAGCTGGACGATGAATGAGGATGACAGAAGGAAAATTGATGCCTTTGAACTTTGGTGCTGGAAGAGAATGCTGAACATAGCCATGGACTGCTAAAAGAACAAACAGATAGGTCTTGGAGAAGGTGAATCCAGGTTGTTCTTGGGAAGCAAAGATGATGAAGCTTTATCTCTCATACTTTGGGCATGTTGCTAGGAGAAGCAGCTCTTCCTTAGAGAAGGATATTAGTGTGCTGGGAAAGGTGGAGGGACGGTGGAGAAGGAGACCCTCAACGAGGTGGATTAACAAAGTGACTGCAGCCGTGGTCTCGAGTGTGCCAGATTGTGAGGTTGGCACAGGACAGGGGAGGGTTCCGATCTGTTGTTCGTAGGGTTGCTATGAATTGTACTAGACTTGATGGCAACCAACAACAACAGCAACAAGGCAGTTAACAACAGGTTACCATTCAGATTGACAGCAGGATACAATTCCTCAATCAAGACAACTTCTCAAGTATGTTCACAGGCCCTCAGATTGTTAGCCTCATGGTGTAGGTCAATGTTACAAAGTTCCCTCAGTCCTGCCAATCAGGGCATCATCCCTCAGCCCTCCAGCTTGGACAAAGGTCTCACACTGGCTCCGGCCCCTGCTGAGGGCACCAGTTCCGTGGTGGCTCTGCCCCACATCGGTCTCTGGTTCTTCCCTGAGGAGTCTGGTGCTCCTGCGTGGGTCCGAATCTGACTGGCACAGGAATCTCTGTCCCGGAAGGAAGCCCTCTGCACTCTCCTTTGCGTCTTCTTTGCTGGTGGTATGGTTTCCGTCTTTGCTGCTGAATGTGCTCACTTTAATTTTGGTAGGAGAGGCGGAACTCGCCTATGTTATAATGATTAGTTTCTCCACACCTTGTTCCAGGTTCCCACCCAGTCAAATGGTGAAAGTTCAAGTCTCCTCTTGAACAATAACCATGACACCACAGGCCACCCAGAAACCCTGAGTGACGTGCTCATTTTAACTGCATCTTAAGCAGTTAAAGCTGGAGGATCCTCAGAGGTCCTCTGAGTGGGCACTTGCTTACCACAGAGCCTCTGTGTGGCCTCTGAGAGGATGGTGGGTGGCGGGCACCAGATGGCACTACCCATCTGCCCATGAGGGATCACCTGACTCAACAGATGGGACTCAGTGAAGGAGACGCAGATTAACAAAGAAGTGGAAATCTTTGAGGGGGACCTGAACCAGGATGGGGTTCTGGACCCAAAGTTCCTCTTGGAGCAATAAGTCTAATCTCTTCCTTAATTTGCCCTACGTTCCCTCTGCGTAAGGGACCACCTGAGTGATCCTTGTTCATATTTTGAAGACAAGAGACCCAATGGACTTTGGCTGTTTGGATGAAGCCCTGCCTGTCATTGGCTGCCCGCAGGTCAGGTGGCAGCCCTGACCCAACCAGCTGAGAATTGGGGGCAGGTGGTGGTTTTCAGGTGCCACTGAGCCAAGGACAACTCCGAGCAACCCTTCACAACAGACCTGAACCCTGTCCTCTCCTGTGACTTCCTAACCATCTCTGATACACTTGAGCCCGTTTCTGCAGTCACCATGTCAATCGTCTTCTTAAGGTTCTTCCTCTCTTTTGCTGACCCTTCACTCTTCCAAGCATGATATCCTTTTCCAACAGCTTCTCCTGACCACATGTCCAAAGTTTAAGAGACAAAAGTTTGCCATCCTTACCTCCAAGGAGCACTCTGGCTACTCCTTTCCCAAGACGGCCCTAGAGGGTGGCGGCAAGGCTGGATCCTGGCTGCTGTCTTCAGGAAGGATGAGTCAGGTGGGACATTGGTCCCGTGTCCAGTACACATTCAGGGGATCACCACCTGTCCTCTCTGAGCCTCATTGTCCACACCTGTGAAATGGGCATAAGACTCGGTCCCTGGCCTGAGATTCGGGGTAGCCCTGTGGAGAGGCACCCTGCACACTGCCACCCCGTGCAGGTGGAGAGAAGGTCACCCTCACCTTGACCCCAGAACCAGGCCAATTATGTTGAGCTGTTTGACCCGATGTGTTTTATTTGGTCTTGTCATCCTCAGCATGTACTGCTGGTGTTATTTTTGTCGAGGGTCAGTGAAGGCGGTGGCCAGCGAGCGGAAGAGGTTCAACAGTGATGTCAGCAGTGGGCAGAGGTGTGTTAGAGGTGGTGTGGATGTCACAGGCTAGGACAGGGTTCAGATCTGTTGTTCAGAGGGTCTCTATGAGTTATACTCAACTCTATGGCACCTAATAACGACATTGTTATTGCTATTGTTGTTATTGTTATTGTTAAGTGCTACTGAGTCACCTGCAACTCGTAGCAACACTATGTACAATAGCTCCGAACCCTGCCTTATCCTGAGCCAATCAACTGTCTCTGACATACCTACCCCAGTTACTGTATCAATCCATCTCATCCAGGGTCTTCCTCTCCTGCACTGTCCCTCCACCCTTCCAAGCATGATGTCTTCCTCCAAGGACTAGTCCCTGCTGGCAACATGCCCGCAGTATATGAGACAGAGCTTCACAATCCTTGCCTCCAAGGAGAAATTTTGTTTCACCCTCTCCAGAACAGACCTGTTTGTTCACTTGGCAGTTCATGGAATGTTCAACACTCTTCTCCAGCCTCACAACTCAAAGCATCTTTTTTTTTTGTTTTTTAAATTCTTAGTCATTGTCCAGCTTGCTGGTGTATGGCAAGTAATTACAAAGATTATGGC
>NW_006399836.1:12308529-12314449 GCF_000299155.1 Elephantulus edwardii
TACATATATATACACATACACATATATACATATACATACATACACACACACATATATATATATGTATATATACACACACACAGATAAATACACACATATAAGGAAATTGATGCCTATGAGCTGTGGTGCTGGTGAAGAGTATTGGGGATACATGGACTGCCAAGAAAACAAACAGATTCATCCTGGAGAGGGTTAAACCAAGCTACTCCTTGGAGGCAAGGATTCTGGGGCTTCGTCTGACATGTTTTTAGGCATGTTGCCAGGAGGGACAGGTCCTTGGAGAGGGACATCATGCTTGGGAGGGTGGAGGGACGGCACAAGAGGGGAAGATCCTCTATGAGATGGATTGATTCAGTGACTGGGGTAATCGGGATGGGTGTGTCAGAGGCAGTGTGATTGGCGCAGGATAGAGGAGGGTTTAGGGTCGCTATGAGTTGCAAACGACTCGACGGCACATGACAACAACAACAACACTGGGAAAAAGGTGGTGGGTCAGCCAAAAAGAGGAAGACCCTCAACGAGGTGGGTTGACACTGACTGTAACGAGGGCTTGAGTGCATTAGAGGTGGTGAGGAGGGAGCAAGGAGGGAGCAAGGGTAAGATGTGCTGTTCATCGGGTCACTGGGATTCGTCATTGACGGAAACTAACAATAATCCTATTACAATAATCCTTTTAATGGATTGCCTTATCAGAATGTGCGATTACGTATCTACTACTTTACACCCTAAACACTAAGAATCACAGCCCACCAAGTTAACACATATTTTGGAGGGAACACTCTTCCGTCTCCCCAGGGCCCAGCAGGCTGTTGTTGTCAGGTGCTGTCTAGCTGAGCATGACTTACAGGGACCGTACCCTATCCTGTCTTGTGCCGTCCTCACAATCTCTGACACACTTGAGCCCATTGCTGAAGTCACTGTGTCAATCCACATTTTCTCTGTCATCCCTCCACCTTCCCCAGCATGATGTCCTTCTCTGAGGAATAACCTCTCCTAGCAACATGCCCAAAGTATGCCAGAAGCTGCTTCATCATTTTTGCTCCCAAGGAGCTCTCTGCAAGCCCCTTCTTTCAGATACAGCTCTTCATTCTTTTGGCAATTCATGGGGTATCTCGCTCTCTTCTCCAGCACCACAGTTCAAACGCATCATTTCTTCTGTCATCTTTAGCCATTGCCTGGCTCCCAGACACATAGCAAGTGATTGAAAAGACTATAGCCTGAAACAGGCTCACCTTGATAAACTTCAACCTAACATCATTACTCCTCAGTGATTTGGAGAAGTTCCTGATTGCAGATTTTTCCAGTGCAATATGTCTCCTGATCTCCTGACTACTGGTACCAAGTGTGTCTGACAAATACGAGGTGCACGCTGATTCTAAGTCCTTGATGTACCACTGAAAGTGCTTCCCAGTCTGTCTCAGGTCTCATAGTGACCCTTCCAGTCCCTGCAGATCTTGCACACACTGCTAAGGTCCTGGTGGCACAAATGGCTTGTGTTTGCCTACACGCCTAAAGACTGGCAGTTCAAAATCACACAGCAGTACTGCGAAAGAAAGGTCTGGCAATCTGTTTGTCATGAAGAAACCACGGCCATGGAGTTGATTCCAGCTCATAGCAACCTTCCAATGAATTCTTGAGCCTGTACATCTTCATAGGAGGAAGCTGTCCCACCTTTGGTCTTTCTGTTAATAGGACTAAATTCTATGCGCTACCCACCGGAGCTCCTTGTGTAAAGAAGGAAGCCTTATGAGGCATGTGAGGTTGTTATCAATTGAATCAATTGAATCAGTCCAGCAATGAGTCTGAGTTATTTTGTTTGGATACATCTTAGGACAGCCTGAAGAACACCCCCCGAGGACTTTAAGGTCCAGCCCAGTGGTCACTTCTGTCAAGAAGCCTGCTCCCGGCTGCCCTATCTCCTGCCTCCTCACCCTCTGCCTTCACTCTGCTCTAATCTTTGAGGTACTGTGGCTTCTCCAATTGGCTTTAAGTCCTTCAAAGCCAAGGTCTATGGCTCCCTGACTTGCTAATAGTCCCTAACCTTCTAAACAAAGCCCCCTGAATACAAGGGAGAGGGGGAAACTCCAGCCTGGCTGATGGGTTGTAGGATAGATAAAAACAAAGAGGTGCGTGCTCGTCTCTTTCTCGCCACTAGATGGCAGCACGGCCTCCTGATTGGCAGCCACTGGAGAAAGGTCAATAAACTCAGTTCCCTAACAGCCCAAGAGCTTTGCGGGGTGCAGTCAGCAGGATGAGAGGGAAGGATTCAAGAGTTAAACAAGCCCCTAGGTGTGAGACAGAACAGTTAAACAGACCAAAGAACTAGACAGGCCTGGTTTTGAGTCTCATGCTTGGCATTTCCAAGCTATGCTGTCAGTGGGTAAGTTACTTAACCTCTCTGTGCCTCTGTTTCCTTGTGTGCCAACCAAAACCCAAATCCACCACTGTCTAGTCAGTTGCAGCTCAGAGCAATATCTTATCTGGTTGCTGAAAAGGCAAATCTTTGTGGGAGGAGACTGCCCATTGTTCCATGAAGCATCTGGTGGATTTGAACCACTGACCTTCTGGTTGGTGGTCAGAACACTACCACGGCTCCCCCTTGTGTACAAAGTGGGAATTTTAAGAGTATCTACTTGACTTGCCAGGGCTGCTGGTAAAAGCAATGCCTAGACATGCATTAGGCATTATATGTTGTGGCTTTTACTTTTCTTTGAAAAGCTCATGGGATGTAAATAAAGAGGTAAACTGGACTTTGAAGCAGGAAGCAGAAAGAAGGCTGCACCCAGTGCTGAAGCCTGGGTCGAGGTGAAGAGTACACTTGCTGGAAAGTGGATGGATGGAGCTGGGGTTCAATTCCTGGAGCGGAGGCCTTCCCTTTGAGATGGACCTTGAAGAAGGGAGGGGGCAGTGGAGGTGAGGATGGGACCTGGTTGGGGCAGGCCAGGCGACAGGTGAAGGACAAGGCTGGAGGAGGGGAGAGCGTGGGAGATGGTGTCCCTGGAAGCCCCCTAAGCCTCTAGGGAGGAGGAGCTTGCAAGGAGACAGTAATTTTAGTTCCCTGGGCCTCTCCCCCGCCTGCCTCGGGCTTGGCTGAGGCGGCACCGGACAGCTGGAGAAGGGACTGCAGTCAGTATGGAGGCTGCTGAGGGATCTGGAAAGGAGCCACTGTGGATGCTGGGCCCCACTGGGGGGGCCTAGAGTGAGCCTGGGGGCCCCACTGGTTCACTGGGGTCCCCAGACAGGTACTGCCAACTCTGGCTCTGAATCTTGCCATGAGTCCTGGCCTGGTGCTGGCTCAGAGCAAGGGAGCCAAGCTGGGGAGGTAGGCGCTGAGGACATGAGAGGGGCACTGCCCAGGCCAGCCTCCAAGGGGGAGCCTGCCTGAGGAAGAAGGCAGAGGAGTGTGGGATTCACAGGACCCCTGGCTTTGAAAAGCCAGTGTTCATGTTGTCTCTAGGTGTTGGCCCCTGTTAGGGAGAGTCTTAATACACCCCCAGATTCACTGGAGGGAATGCTTAGCTTCCCAGGGTTTAGGAGTCCCCATGTCATCTACACTGGGCTTGCAGTCCTGGGAAAGAGGGGCTTGGTGCACAGCCACCTGGGGGACCAGGTCTTGGGGTCAGGGGCTGGAAGCCCTGTGTTGCTGGAACGTTCCCTTTTGGGGAGCTGTGACAGGTGAGAGTCAGGGGCACTGAAGACTCAGGAGAGGTCTCTCTCCCCCCACGCTGAGACTTCTGACCTGCCTTGCCTGGAGAAAGTCCCAGGAGAGGTTGAGTCTGGACAAGAAAAGCTTTGGATGTGCCTGCAGGTTCTGTGAGGTGAAAAGCCTGCTGGCTTAAGAGGAAGGCTCAGCTGCTCCGCTGCATTGCCATGGAGCCAGAGGAGCCAAAGCATGGGAGTGGGGGTGACAGGAAGGTGTACTCTGTTCAAGATAAAGAACACTGTTTGGAATGTGAGGTAGTGAGCTCCCTGCTCCTAGGGACATTCAAGCAGGAGAGAAATGACTGACACACAGAACTGCATTTAGAGGGAAATGAGACGACACACCATTGGAGGCCTTTTTCTAGAAGCTGGATCCCATGCCTCTAGAAGTCTAGATGTCTCTATGTTTTCTGTGATTCTGGGATCTAAAATCCAAGTTTCCAGGCTGGGGCCCGTTGAAGATTTTGAAAGTTTGTAATTTTAAATCTGGTACTTCAAGACCCTCGATGAGATGCAGTGACTGGGGTAATGGGGGTAGGTGTGTTGGAGACAGTGAGATCGGCACAGGATAGAGCAGGGTTTAGGGCTGTTGTACATAGGATCATTATGAGTTGCAGGTGACTAGACAGCACATAACAGATACGGTAACAACCACCACCTCAAGACTGTAAAAACTGAAGATCTGAGGATCAGGCAATGAATTTCAGAACCAAAGGGTTTTATAATCTGAATGGACAGAGAGAAAGAAAGGACAGGGGTATACCAGAATCCTGAGTAGAGAAAGGACAGAGGTATACCAGAACCCTGAGGGGAGAGGGAGAGGGAGAGGGAGAGGTACACCAGGATCCTGAGTAGAAATCTATGCTGCCTGGGGAATTGGTGTGTGTCTGTGTGTGCGAGAAGACATATGAGTGTGCAAAGCTGCAGAAAATTTTACAGCCTGGCTTGCACCAGTCTCCAGCTCTCCTCCCAGGCCACAGTACAAGCTGTTGCTGGGATAATTATAGCCCCCAAACAGAGCTGGCGACTCCAGGTCACCATAGCAACCATTAGGCAACGCTGCTCTGTTGTAGAGATATGTAAGTACAAACAGATGCCGGTGCCTCTCCATTAGCTTAAATGGTAAAACTTGAAAGGTTGGTTCCCTCAACTTGAAAGCCACAGGTTTCCATGGGCACGCCAGCTAATAGGGCCGCCTGCCAAGGGGTGACAGCTTCATATTAAACACTTTAGCGTCAGTAATGAGTTGATGAGATTCTAAGTACTCAGACTGGCCTCAGACAACGTGAGAGATGGCAGGCGGGAGAGAGCAGAGGATTCAGACTTGGGGCTCAGCTCAGGCAAGTTCGTGTCTCTGAAAGCCTTCGGTTTCTCCACAGTGTGGAATCCTGGGTGGTGCAGATGGTCAGGCATTCCACTCACTAAAAGGTCGCCAGTTCGAACCCACCCAGAGGCACCTTGAAAGAAAGACATGGGTAGCTGCTTCCAAAATTTTCCAACCTTGAATGCTCTATGGTTTCCTTCCATCCTGACATGTGTGGGGTGCTCACGTCTCAAAGGCAGCGGTTTCTTTTTCTTGTCCGACAAGGTTGTGACAGGGCTGTGACCACGTTGCTTGGAGGTAAGGTGCTCACGGGCAGGACAGCACTTGAAGCCCACACGGTGTTCTGACCGAGGCCTGGAGGCAGGATATACCACTGTGGACTCTGAGAATGGCCTAGTGGCCTAGTGCAGTTGTAACAGAAACACAGCCAGTGGATACCTTTAGCAAACAGAAATTGATTCTCTTACAGTTTAGGAGGGCAGAAGTCCAAATTCAGGGCCCTAAGGTGTTACAGCACTGGTCTGCGCATTGCTGTACAGAGGGAACTCGTGGCTGCTGTGATGCTGAACACTGTGACACTGATGTGCCAGATGTGAGAATGGTTACCCATGGTGGACAGTGTTTGGTGGAGTGCCCCGATTAAAACAAGCGTGGAAGCAGGAGTGGCATCCACTTCTGAAATGACTTGCCTCTGAAAACTCTATGAACAGTGCTCAGGCCTTTTGTTCACAGGGTCGCTATGAGTCGTCTACGACTTGACTGCACCTAACAACAACAACAAGCAACAACAACTCTAGCATAGGGAGCTCTGATGGCCTCGTGGTGAGCAGCTGCACTGCATTCTTTTTTTTTTCTATAATTATATTTTATTAATTTTCATAAACATTTACAGAG
>NW_006399836.1:12321334-12322267 GCF_000299155.1 Elephantulus edwardii
TCTGTTTGTTTTCCTAGCAGTCCATGGTACTCTCAATACTCTTCTCCAGCACCACAGCTCAAAGGCATCAATTCTCCTTCTATCCTCCTTGAATACTCCAGAGAAATTCCTGGAAGCAAATTTTCCTAAGGCAATTTGTCTGGTGACAATAGTGTTGATTATGGGACTGTTGTTATGTATCCTAGAGTCGGAACCAACTCATAGCTGACCCTCCAGCAGGTTTTCAGAGGCAGTTAGTCACACAGAAGGAGATTGTTCATCCTTTTTCCACTACAGAGCTGAATAAGCTGAAATTGTTAACTATCTCAATCTCTTCTCCATTGATTATGGTGATACCAATTGGCCCAGTGGTGAGAATCTTTGTTTTTTCATGTTGAACTTCAATCCATATTGAAGACTACAGTCCTTGACCTTCTGCAGCAAATCTATCAGGTCCTCCTCGCTTTAAAAATTGTATCATTTCCATAATGCAGGTTATTATTAATAATACATTGCAAACAAAGTTTTATCATCTGCATAATGTAGGTTATTGCTGAGTCTACCTTCTATCCTGATTCCACATTACTCCTCATAAAGTCCAGCCACCCAAATTAACTGTTCCTTACATAGAAAGGAAAAGGTATGGAGACAGGATGCATCCCTGACACACTCCTGTCCTGATTTTGAACCTTATAGTGTTTCCTTGATCTGTCCTAACAACTGCTTCCTGGTCCAAGTATGACTTTCACATGAGCATAATTAAGTGTTCTGGGATCCCATTCTTCTCTAGGTTAGCCACAGTTCATTGTGATCCACATAGTCAAATGCAACAACATTATGACTAGTAATCAAGCATGTATACCTATTAGCACCACCCAGGAGCTCTGTAAATGTTTGATGGGTGGCTGGCTGAATGGAAGGGTGGTTGGGTGGAGAGAGGGAGAGAGGGAGAGA
>NW_006399836.1:12322402-12338476 GCF_000299155.1 Elephantulus edwardii
AGAGAGAGAGATGAATAACTAGATGGCTGTGTGGATGGGTGGGTGGATAGGTGGGTAGATAAAAAATAAGACCCATCACTCTCCACTTGCTTTCTCTGCAAGGGCATTCCATCTTTTTATTCAATTAACAATACATTTAATGTTTAAATTTGGTGCTGTACTAGACCCAAGAGACACACAGCTGCGTAAGACAGGCTCTGTACACATGCACATCAAGGTGTTCACCAACCAGGCTCAGGAGCATGGACTCGGAGCCTGATTCTTGGGATTAAATCCCAGCTCTGTCACAGCAAACACTGTGCTCTTTGCAAATGGCCTTAACTTCCTTTTAATTAAATGGGGATAATGCCAGTATCTGCCCCTTAGGGCTGTTTGAGGGCGATGACTGAGTTAGCAGACGTCACGTTCTTGAATCAAAGTCTCTGAGCACGAACATATACATAGGAATGAAGGAGACAGCAGGGAAATAAGCCATGATGTGTGAGACAGAGACGGGCAGTGGCACAGGGGCTCACACAGACACAATGATTCACTGCATTTCACTGTACTCTATTTGGCAGAAACAGAGCCTCTCACAGATTGGAGATTTGTGGCAAGCCTGCACTCGGCAAGTCTATGGGCACTATTTTGCTCACTTCGTATTTCTGTATCACATTTTGATAATTCTTACATTATTGAAATATACTTTCTCATAATAACATCTCAACATCAAGAAAACAGAAATCCTCACCAGCGGGCCAATAGACAACATCACAAGAGATGGAAAAAAGATCGAAGTTGTCAATGATTTCATCTTACTTGGATCCACAATTAATACCCTTTGTATCAACAGTTAAGAAATGAAAAGACAGGTTGCATTAGGAATGTCTGTTGTCAGCGACCTCTCCAAAGTACTAAAGAGCAATGATGTCAATGTAAACACTAAGGCGTACCTGATCCAACCTATGATCTTTTCTATTACTTGTTATGCATCTGAAAGTTGGACAATGAATAAGGATGACAAAGGAAGAGTCGATGTCTTTGAGTTGCGGTGCTGGAGAACTGCCATGAACTGCCAAGAGAATAAATAGGTCTGTCCTGGAGAAAGTAAAACCAGGACACTTCTTGGAGGCAAGAATGGTGAAACCCCATCTTATATACTTTGGGTGTATTGTAAGGGAGGACCAGTCTTTGGAGAAGGACATCATGCTTAGAAAGGTGAAGGGGCCAGCAAAATAGTGGGAGACCCTCAGCGAGATGCATTGACACAGCATCTGTAACAATGGGCTTAAGTGTGTCAGAAAGTGTGAGGATAGTACCCTCTAAGCAGGGTCCAGAGCCGTTGTTCACAGGGTCACTATAAATTGTAGTTGACTCAAGGACATGTAACAACAACAACAACAACAACATAACATGTTGTTAGGTGCTGTCCGGCTGACTACAACTCATAGTGACATGATGAACAAAAGATCTGAATGCAGTCCTGTCCTGCACCATCCTCACATTTCCTGACACACAAGAACCATTGCAGCAGCACCGTATCTGTCCACTTTGTTGAGGGTCTTTCTCTCCTTCACTGACCCTCCGCCCTTCCCAATAACATGTCCCTTTCCAAGGAATAGCACCTCCTAACAACATGCCCAAAGTATGGGAGGCAAAGCCTCCTCATTCCTGCCTCCAAAAATGACTCTGGCTGCATCCTCTGCAAGACATATCTGTTTGTTTTCTTGGCCATCCATGGAATGTTCTCCAACACCACAGTTCAAAGGTGTCAATTCTTCTGTCATCCTTATTCATTGTCTGGCTCTCAAATGCATAGCAAGTGATTGGAAAGACCATGGCCTGAATCAGATACACCTTAGTCCTCAAACTGACATCACTGCTCCTCAATAATTTGGAGAGGTCCCTAATTGCAGATTTTTCCCAGTGCAATGCGTCTCCTAATGTGACATCTAATGCTGTTGTTGGGTGCTGCCGAATCAGCTCCAATTCAGAGCAACCCTATGCACTAAGACCAGAGTCTGCCTAATCTCACTCATTGACAAGACTCCTCAAGCCCAAACACTCCAACCTGAATGGAACCCAACTTGATAGCAATTTGTTCTGAGTAGCAAAATCAAAAGGTGCAAACTCGCTTGGCATTTCTTAAGCTGAAGGAACTAAAGAACAAGTTCAAGCCTCGAGTTGCAATACTTAGAATGCTATGGGCAGAAGATTGAAGAACCCAGGAAAACATCAAAAGATATTGGAAGAAGTACACAGAATACCAAAAAGAATTGGCTGGTACAGAAGAATTTCATGAAACAATATATGATCAAGAGACAATGGTGGTGAAGGAGGAAGTTTGAGCTGCTCTGAAGGAATTGGCAAAAACAAGGCCTTAGGAATCGATGGAATATCTATTGACATATTTCAACATACAGATGCTGCCCTGGACACACTCATCAGGTTATGCCAAGATACCTGGAGGACAACTACCTGGCTAACATACTGGAAGAGGTCCATATTATTCCCATTCTAAAAAAAAGGTGACACGACAGAGTGTGGAAATTTAAAAATATCACATGTGAGCAAGATTCTGCTGAAGATTTAAAAAAAAAAAAACAACTGGAAGAGTAGAACATCAGCAGAGACCTGCCAGATGTGCCGGTTTAGAAGAGGCTGTGGGACTCAGGACGTCAGAGCCAATGTTAGATGGATCTTGACTGAAAGCAGAGAGTACCAGAGGAATGCCTATCTGTGTTTCAGTGACTATGCAAAGGCATTTGACTCTGTGGATCACAATAATTTGTGGCTAACCTTGAGAAGAATGGGAATCCCAGAACAATTAATTGTGCTCATGCAAAACCTATACTTGGACCTGGAAGAAGTAGTCAGAACAGAGCAGGGAAACACTGCATGGTTCAGAATCAGCAAAGGTGTGTGAGTCAAGGGTGCGTCATATCTTTATACTTCTTTAATCTATATGCAGAATAGGTCATTCGCGAGGCTGGAGTTTATGAGGAGGAATGTGGTATCAGGATTGGCAGAAGACTCATCAACAACTTGCGTTATGCAGATGACTCAAACCTTGTTTATTGAAACTGAGGAAGACAGGAGACATTTGATGCAGAAGGTCAAGAAGTGTAGTCTTCAATATGAAATGAAGCTCAACATCAAGAAAACAAAGATTCTCACCATTGGGCCAACTGGCAAATTTATGATAGATGAAAAGAGATTGAGATTGTTAACAACTTCAGTTTGCTTGGTTCCACAGTCAGCACTCCTGGTACAAGCAGTCAGAGAGTTAAAAAATGAACTGCATTGGTTAAGTCTGCTGCCAGGGACCTCTCTAGAGTGCTAAAGAGCAATGATGTCATTCTAGAGACTAGGGTGCACCTGATATAGGCCATAGTCCTCACAATTACTTGCCATGCATCAGAGAGCTGGGAAGTGACTAAGGATAATAGAAGAAGAATCGTGGTGCTGGAGAAGAGAGTTGAACATATCGTGAACTGCCAAGAGAACAAACAGGTCAGACCTAGAGAGGGTGAAACCAAGCTGTTCCTTGGAGGCAATGATTTTGAAGCTCCATTTCACATACTTCGAGCATGTTGCCAGGAGGGACTAGTCCTTGGAGAAGGACATCATGGTTGGAAGGGTGGAGGGACAATGTAGGAGTGGAAGAGCCTGGATGAGATGAATTGACTCAGTGACTGGAGAAATGTGAATAGGTCTGTCAGAGACGATGAGATCGACTCAGAATAGGGCAGCGTTCACAGCTAACGTACATAGGGGTCGCTATGAGTCACAGCCAACAGCATATAACAACAACACAACAACAAATGGGAGAATGTTTGTTTATACCATTGAGTCGAAACCAACTCATAGCTGACCCTCCAGTGGGTTTTCAGAAGCAGTAAATTGCATGGGAGGAGAGTGTCCATCCTTCTCCCGCAGAGCAGCTGGCGGATTTGAACTGCATGCCCTTGGTTTGGCAGCACTAATTATGTCTTGGGGGAATAGATTAAGCACAACCTTGAAGAGGGAGAGCTTTGAGCAAGGTGGTGGGCCGGGCATTCTCTGGGGGGTGTGGAGAAGCCTGGCCCCCAGTACGAAATCTTGGGAGCTCCTTGGCTGTTGGCAGAAGCTATCCTGGCCCTTTGCTCTCTCTTGGGCTGTGTGAGGGGCATCTGGCAGGTGAGAGAGGAGACTTCGAAGGGTCAGACGGCCCCTGGGTCCAGCCAAGGCACCTGCTGCCCAGGCTTAGAAACATGACAGGCCTCTGGGGAGGGTTGACGACAGGGAGGGTTGGGTTTCAGGCGGCTGGCATCGGCCTTGGCAGCTGCCCTTTCTGCCGACCCACGGCCCCAGCCATCTCCCCACTCCTCCCACAGTCCGCCCCTGCGGTGGCCTGAGTTGTCCTTCGTCCTCACAATGGCACGGGCCCCAAAATAGCTTCCATGTGAGCACTAGAGAAAGGAAGAGATTAGACCCCTGCGTGAGAGCGAGAAAGGCCGAGAGAGAGAACAAGAGCTGTCACGTGACCCGCATCAAGATGGCATAAAACCCCCTGGAGCCCCAGCTGTCGAGGCCAGGACGCCCGACTGATCTATCGGCTACACTTGCTCCTTTTTGTTCCCTTCAGGCCACACCATGGGGCTCAGCGATGGGGAATGGCAGTTGGTTTTGAACGTCTGGGGGAAGGTGGAGGCTGACATCACGGGCCACGGGCAGGAAGTCCTCATCAGGTAAAGAGAAGAGAGCCTGTGGTCCCCCCAGCCCAGTGGTGCTTGTCCACACGGTGGGACGTTTGCCCCAGGGTCGACCAGTCGGCCGCATTAGCTGATCCCGTCAAAGCCCCCACTTGGTTTTGCTTTGCCTTGAATCTTGGATTTTCGAGTCAGGGAAGAGAGGAAAGATCTACCACAGGCTTGAGTCGGCAGCTGGAGAAGCCTGAGGGCTAATCCTTGTTCCTAGAGCTCCCAGAGTAATCCTAGAATTACAGGTACTCAGCATTTTTGAGGTCTCAGCGATAGCTGGTCCAGGCACCTCGTTAACAGATGAGGCCAAGTAGGACAGGAGAGAAGAAGGCCATCCCGAGTGACAAGCCCATTGACGTCCCCAAGCTGTCAGGGTTAAGATATGACCCTCGAGGTGATACAGATCTAACTCTAATGCTCACCAGGCCACGGAGCAACTGTGTGGCCACTGGGAAGTTACACAGACTCTCTGGGCCTCACCGTCCTGTCCTGTACAGCAAAGTGGGTCTAAATGCCTTCCTCGTAGAAGGGGGAGAGATGAGCATTATGAACGTGTGTGTGCGCACGCATAGGACTTGTCACAATACCTGGCATTCAGGGAGTCCTAGACAATGCTGACAACTGTTACAGGTGAGCCCACACGAATGACTTCTCAAAAGATTATAAGTAGAGAAAAACAGGCTCCGGGTGGCCTTGAGAGTGTGTTGTATTTGAGAGCTAAGAACAGTATGGTCTCTAAGCTGTTACGGTAATTCTTTCCTCTCCACCTCCAACCCCTAAAAAGAAAGGGGGGGGGGAAAGAAGAAAACAGCTCTGTTTTGAAAGCAGAGATTGGCTGCTGACTTATAAATAGACCCTCGTTCTCCACTGCCTTCCACCCAAATGGTGGTAGATCATTCTCTCCCCCACCCACCACACCCCAGCTTTCTTCCCTCTCCGGGTCCACTCAGGCTAACAGTCTAGTAACTGTTTACTGTTCCTGGGAGGTTGTAGGCCCTGAGGTGGCCACAGATGAATGCATCGCCCTTGGTACTTTAACTCCAGACAAACAGCTCCTTGTTCAGGAGCCCGGGTGCTCATCCTGTCCACTCCCAGCTCCCAGCTGTCCCGGCAGAGCAGCCGGTCAGTCTCGGACTCAGTTATCTGAGGTTTGAGCCCCTCCAGACTGGTGCTGGAGACAGTTGAGGCAGGACCTTCAAGGTCCTGGCTGATGCTGGCTCATAGTCTTGGGGTGTCTCCTATGCCTTCCTGCTCTTGTCTCTGCCAGCTGGCTCCCAGGGCGCCATTGAGGTCTCCTTCCAGGAGCGATCACTTCCCATGTGATTTACTGCTTCTGGAAACCAACCCATTGAAAGGTCAGCTATGGGTTGGTTCCAACTTGACAACATACAACAGCAACACCACCACCACCAATCAGGAGACCCTGATTCCCTGAAAGGCCCTCTCCACATTGACACCAGCGCCTCATTTTCTGTGTGACCTTGGACAAGCCAGCTGTTCTCTCTGGGTCCCCCTTCCCTATTGGTCAAGTCAAGGACTGTCTGTGGTCTCTGAGCTCCCTCTGCTCTCCCATCCTGGGATTCTCTGAGCCCATGAGACACTTGGTTTTGGAGGGATGGCCGGGGATTGGCAGCTGAGGGGAAGGACAGAGTTTGTAGAGCAGGTGGGGAGTCTTTGAAGGTGATCTGGGGGTTGCCAGCCCTGAGGTAGTGACTTGGTGTCTTGAGGAGCCTTGAGGTATTGTGTCATGAAGGAAACATTTCCTCCTGTCGCAGGGTGGATCTACGCAGATGCCAGGGGGCCAGGTGCCAGAGAGGAGACATGATGCCCAAGACTTCTGGCCCCTGGAAGGCCCCCAAGTGCCCAGTGCCCTGTCACGTCTTAGCTGCAGGACATGTGGAGACTATGCCAGTGCTCTGCCCTCCATTGTGTGGGGTACAGAGAGGTGGAGGGAAGGAAGAGATTGCGAACTCCCAGGGCTGCAAAGGCCTCCATGGGGGCTGGACTCTGATTATGACATTGAACCTGGGTTTTCTTACTGACCTTGGGAAGGTCTTATCTCCAAATCCTCTGATTATAAGAGAGACACCATACCGATAACCCAGGCCTGTTGACAAAACACTGAGACCTTCACTGCAAATGTGTGATCACAGCATTCTGGGGCATGAAAGCTGGAGGGTCTGCTGGAGGTCCTGGCTCCAGAGGCTGACTACAGAGTGGGCCTGGGCTTCTCCCTCTCCTCTCCTGTTTCATTATTTCTGCTTCTTTCTGAGCAAAGGATTCTGAGGCCATGACAATTCTGAAAAGCTTTTTTCATGGGCAATACTCATGATACAAGGAGGAAACAGAATCTGAGTTTCTCAGCCAGTCAGTGACAGAGAGCTGCAGGCTCTGGATCCCAACAATGACAATCCTCAAACTCTTGATGCTACAGTGATGGTGATGATGGCAGTGGGGATGGAGCTTATGATATTGGTGGTGATTATGGTAGGATGATGACAGAGATGATGATAATGGAGGTAATAATGATGATGGAGGTGATGATGGTGGTCATGGTGATGGTGATGATATAGAGGAGGTGATAGTGGAGGTGATGATGGTGGTCATGGTGATGGTGATGATGATGCTGGTAGGAGGATAGTGAAGATGGTGATGATGATGGAGATGATGATTGTGGCCATGGTGATGGTGATGATATAAGGAGGTGATGATGGAGATGGTAATGATGATGATGGTGATGATAATGATGATAGAGATGATAATCATGGTCATGGTGATGGTGATGATACAGAGGAGATGATAATGATGAGGTCATGATGATGATGATGTTGGTGGGATGATGATAAAGTTGATGATGGAGATGACGATGATGATGGAGATGATGTTGGTGGCTATGGTGATGGTGATGATATGAAGGAGGTGATAACAGAGATGATGATGATGATGATGGAGATGAAAGTGGTCATGGAGATGGTGATGATACAGAGGAGATGATGATGATGGATGGTGGTCATGGTGATGGTGATGATGATGATGATGATAAAGTTGATGATGATGGAGATGATAATGATGATGGAGATGATGATTGTGGTCATGGTGATGGTGATATGGAAGAGGTGAAAGTGGAGATGGTGATGATAAAGATGATGATGATAATGATGAGAGATGATGATGGTGGTCATGGTGATGATGATATGGAGGAGATGATGATAATGGAGATGATGGTGGTGATGATGATGATGGTGGTGGTCATGGTGATAGAGATGATGGTGGTCATGGTGATGGTGATGATATGGAGGAGGTGATGATGGAGGTGATGATGGTGGTCATGGTGATGATGATATGAAGAAAATGATGATAATGGAGATGATGATGGTGGTCATGGTGATAGAGATGATGATGATGATGATGGTCATGGTGATGGTGATGATATGGAGGAGGTGATGACGGAGGTGATGATGGTGGTCATGGTGATGACGATATGAAGAAGATGATGATAATGGAGATGATGGTGGTGATGATGATGATGATGGTGGTGGTCATGGTGATGATATGAAGAGGAGATGATGATAAAGGAAATGAGGGTGGTGATGATGATGATGATTATGATGATGGAGCTGACAGTTTTTATAATGGCAGAGATAATTAAAATGATGCTGAGACAGAGGGGAAGGGCAGCAAACATTTGTATAGAATATTCTGGAAGCCAGACACGGTGCTGTGCTTCGAATGTGTTAACTCATAAACCCAACATTCTATGAGGCTGTTGCTGTTATGTACCACCAGGTCGGAACTGACTCATAGCTGACGACCCTCCAGTGAGTCTTCAGAGGCATTAAATCACACAGGAGGAGACTTTCCATCTTTCTCCCGTAGTGCCACTGATGGATTTGAACTGTGTGCCTTCAGGTTTTCAGGGCAGCCCCTTACCGCTAGGCCACCAGAGCTCCATCTAGGAGACAGATGGTATTATTAGCATCCACATTTAACAGAGAGTATAAGTAACCTGTTCAACACCACACAATGAAGTAAGGAAACCAACCAGGCAGAATTTAAAGCCAGCAGCTTGATTCTAGCACTCTCGCTATCAATTGCTGTGTACATTGCCCATGACCTTGCTGCGTGAGAGACAAACGCCCCTCTCTTCTCTGGTTCTTTGACAGAGAAGGGTTTTCATGGGTCTGAGGGAAGCCTCAGTCTTCCATGTGGATTTGCAGTTGGGCCTCAGTTCAGAGGCCCCCAGGACACGAGCTCCATGTCCTCTGACTTTTCTGGAGTCCTATCAGGTGAATAAGACAGGTCAGCAAGAGTGAAGATGAAAACCCAAGGGGTGTTTCTGACACAGTTGTGGAAGGTCTGGCCCTCCGCCCTCTGCCCTTTCCACAGAGTGGAAAAGGGGCCTTTGCTCCTTTTCTGGGTTGCTTTGGGAAGCAGGACTTCAGGGTTTGTCTTGTAAGCTCCCAGGTATAGAATATGAGGAGAAAGGAAACAAACATGTGTCATGTAAGACTCACAGGGGTACTAATTAGCCCAACTCTTCTGGGATGTTAAAAAAAGAAACTCAGGCTCCTCTCTGCCTGGTGCCTGAGCGTGGAAGATAGGTGACCCTGAGAAGTCAGTTGGACCAGTCCTTGGGTTTCTAGAGCCAGACTGAGACCAGAGAGGGTGAGCAGCTTTTTTCAATCTCACACACTGCACACGGGAGACAGAGCAGGAGGCAGGCCTGGCTTTTGTCATTCTCAGTCCCTTCGGTTCTCTGTCCTTTCCTCGGACATTGGAGGTGGGCATCTCAGGTCCTCAGTCCTCTGGCATCCGCACAATCTCCTCTTGGCAGCCTGGCCTCCAGCCTTCATCTGCAGTGCCAGGTCTCCCATCTGGCAGGCAGCAGATGAGGATCATTGTCGCCAGATAATAATAGTCAGGAGCTTGGGGACCCTTGGGCAAAAAGTGCCAGAGACAAGCTGTCAGTGACGCATGAGACTTTGCATGGGCCCTGCGGTGTGGCGGTGACACTGGGCATGGCTGTGGGCAGACCTGGCCATGCAGGGAGTGCTGCAGGGTGGAGGGTCCATGCTACATGGTACAGGCTTGAGAATATGTGTCCACATGGCCGTCTGCCTATGTGTGTGTATTTGTGTATATGGACATGTGCTTGGAGATATTAATGGGTCTCTGCGCGTGCACGCGCGTGTGTGTGTGTTTGAGCATGTGTGCATGCTTGTGCATAGGATGTGTGTTCATGAGATACTTCAGAGTATTACCTCTGCTCGTGTTTTTTGGTGTGTATACTTGTGCGAGTGTATATATGCATTTATGAGAACACATATGTGTGTGCAGTGGTGTTTGCACACATCCATGTGTGAATCAAGTGTGCAGACAAGTATCTGTGTTAGAAGAGCCAAATGTGAGAAGTCATCAGAAGTATGGATAGGAAATAGATTTCCTGGTAGAAATGCTGGCAAGTCAGTCTTTCCCTGTTTCATCGTCCACAGAATGGTACTTGCCTCATCAAATATTGCCGTTGAGCCTATTTCAGCACACGGTGACCTTGTGCGTTACAGAGCCGACCAGCTCCATAGGGCTGACTTAACCCTTTACCGAAGCAGACAGTCAGCCCTTCCTTCCATGGGGCTGCTTCTACCAAACAGGAGCTGCTGTTATTTTCTGCCAGCAAGTTGAATCCAGCTCATAGCGACTCACACCAGCCCATGTGCAGCAGAATGAAACACACCAGGCCCCACGCAGGTCTCATCATTACTGCTGTGTTGAACCTATTTCTGCAGCTGCTGTGTTGGTCCAGCTCTCTGAGGGTCTTCTTTCCCACTGACTGCTTTACTGAACACGATGTCCCTCTCCAGGGACTTGTCCCTGCTGGAACATGTCCCAAGTACCCAAGGCAAGCTTCGTCATGCTCACTTCTAAGGAGGCCACACTTTGTCCCAGTTATACTTGTTTGTTCTTTTGGCAGTCCCTTTTATATCGCTGTGGTGGCTCAGTGGCAGGAAGTCGCCCTGCCAGCACAAAAGCACGTGGTTCAAATCCACCAGCTGCTCCACGGGAGAAAGATGGGCAGTTTCCTCCCGTGTAATTTACTGCCTCTGAAAACCTTCTGGAAGGTCCACTACAGGTGGGTTCGGACTCAATGGTACATAACAATTCTTGGCCAACACTGCATTTCAAACACATCAGTTTATTCTTCAGTCTTCTTTGTTCATTGCCTAGCTTTCTCAAGGATATGAAGCCATTGAAGACTTCACAGCTTGGGTTAGATTAATCTTACTCCTGACTGACATCTTTGCTCTTTAATATTACAAGGTGGTCCTGACAGCAGATTTACTCAAAGAAAACACTTCTTTTTATTTCTTGACCATTGCTACAGTGTGTTGATTTTGGGTCCAAGTAAAATGAAATCCTTGACAACTTCTGTCTTGTCTCCGTTTATTGTCACGTTGCTAATCAGTCCAGTTGTGAGGGGTTTTGTTTTCTTGATGATAAAGTGTAATCCATACTGAAGACTGGAGTCTTCAATCTTCATCAGTTAGTGTTTCAAGCTCTCTTCATTTTTTAATGAATTTGCCACAAGTAACTTTGTGGCATCTACATATTGCAGTGTTGGACAAGTCTTCATCAATCTTGATGACACGTTCTTATTCATAAGGCCCAGCTTCTTGGATTGTTTGCTCAGCGTGCCAATTGAGTAAATACGGAGAAAAGATAGAACCCTGTTGGTTACCTCTCCTGATTTTTTCCCCTCATCTCTCACATTTGATTCCTTTCTTGATTATAAACCATACTGTATCCTTTGTTTTCCATTTAATGATTGTTCTTGGTCTATCTACAGGTTCTGCATGAATGCAAGTGGTATGGAATTTTCCTTTTAAGAAATGTTATCCCTAGGAGAGCTCTGGTGGCCTAGTGGTAAGGAGCTGCAACTACAATCCCAGAGGCGCACGCTTCGAATCCACCAGATGCTCTGCCGGGGAAGGAGGGACAATCTCCTCCTGTACCAGTCAGATCTGATTTGACGGTACACTCACACAAAAATAATAAAATAAAAAAAAGAAATGTTATCCCTAATTTGTTATAATCCACACAATTGAAGTATGTCCAAGGTGCATCTGATTCAAGCCATGGTCTTTCGGATCACTGGCTATGCATCTGAGAGCTGGACAACGAATAGGGATGACAGAAGAAGAATTGACACCTCTGAGCCATGGTGTTGGAGAAGAACACTGAACATCCCATGGACGTCCAAAAGGACAAACAAATATGTCTTGGAGAGGGTGCAGTTGGTTCCTCTTTGGAGGCAAGGACGATGAGGGTTCATCTCAAATACTTCTGACATGTTGCTTGGAGGGGCTATTCTTTGGAGAGGAGTATGATGATTGGAATGGCAGAGGGTCAGTCAAGGAAAGGAAGACCCTCAACTAGGTGGACTGATGCATTGACTGTTACAATGGACTCTAATGTGTCAGGAAGTGTGAGGATGGCACAGGATAGAACAGGGTTCAGATCTGTTGTTTATAGGGTCGCTATGAATCATACTCGACTCAACAGCACCTAACAACAACACAACTGAATGTCTTGGCAGAGTCAATAAAACTCTCTACTTTTTTGCACGACCCATCTGATACCACAATGATATCCCCTTCCATGTCCTCTAAATATGCTTTGAATTTTTGGCAGCTCCCCGTCAATATGCTGCTACAACATTTGCTTTTTGTTTTGTTTTGTTTTGTTTTGTTTTTTCTTATCTTCAGCAAGATATCTTCACTTGTGTGTGATATAAATGATATTGTTTGACTATTTCTTCTTCCCCTTGAACCACCTTTCTTTGAGAACGGCCACAGAGACACTGTCTTCTAGTCACCTGACCAGCTGTCCTCCAAATTTCTGGGTTTAGATGAGGGACCCTTTCCAGGACCGCATATACTTGTTGAAACATCTCAATTGGTATTCTGTCAATTTCTGGATTCTTGTTTTCTGCTAGTGCCTTCAAGGCAAGTTCTAAGTGTTCCTTCAACATTATTGGCTCTTGATTATATGCTCCCTCTCGAAAAGGCTGCCATTCTTCCAGTTCTCTTTGGTACCATGATGCTGGGTTTTCCTGCTATCTGCTATGAATGCTTCCTGCATCCTTCCACGTTGTGCTCAAGGATCTCTTCAGTATTGCAGCTTAAGGCTTACATTTTTCTTCCCCTTCCTCCATTCTATCACCTGGAGCAATGCCAAGCATGTTCCTCTCTTCTGCTTTTCTAACACTGAGACTTTGAACATTTCATGGACGACCCTTTTCATGTAACATCCTCCTGCTTCATCATTTCTTCTCTTTGCTCTCCTCCCATATCCATCCGGGTTCTTCCTCTTTCTCCTGTCTTTGTGATGGCTCTCTGCATTCCTCATGTGTGACGTTCTTGGTAATATGCTTGGTATTGGCCTGCGACTCCTGTGGGTGGCGCTGTTGAGTGGGGTTAAACCGCCAGACCTCAGGTGAGTGGTTCCAGTAGAAACTGCTCCATGCAGGTATCTGCCTACCTCACACTCGACTCAGAAAACTCACTGTTGTCAAGGTGATTTCCATCTGCTTTCCAAGGCTGTTAATTCTTCCCCCCCTCCCATTTTTTTATTAATGATTTTTTAAATTATATATATATATATATATATATATATATAATTTTTACAGCATATTATTTCCATTTAACTTTCCCCCATTAATTCATTGTTGCACATTTTCCTTGCAGCCCACCACTCACCCCAGTTCATTTCTCTCTTTGAAAAAAAATTATTTCATTGTTATACAGTCCCCTCAAGCCCACAGTCCACTTTACTATGTATTTCTTTTCCTGTAATCTTATCATGAAAATAATACCCAATACTATATTCCTTTTAAACAGTCCTCTCCCTCATCTGTTTCAATGCAGTATACATTATTTTTTTAATGAAAGTTTATAGAGACTTTGGATTTACATTCATTCATTGTTTCACATTTTCCTCCCTGCACACCCCTTCCCCCAGTTGGTTTTTCTCTTTGAAAAGTAAAAAGAAAACAATATTATTATTATTGTTGTTATTATTATTATTATCATCATCATCATTATTATACAGTCCCTCCAAGTCCTCTCCCCCATGAAACTCTCATTCTGAACTTTTGTCATGACAATAATACCTAATCATATATTCCTTTCAAACAGTTCTCTCCCTCAATGCAGTATACATTAGTTATAACCTCTTTTCTTAGATTCCCCCTAACCTCTATGTCAGTCCTGTTTTACAACAGTGACACCATGCAGTATTTGTCCTTTTGTGACTGAGATATTTCACTCAGCATAATATCCTCCAGGATCACCCATTTTGTATAATATCTCATGAGTTCCTTGTTTTTCAATGCTCTGTGATATTCCACTGTGTGAATATACCACAACTTTTCTATCCATTTTTTTGTTGATGGGCACTTGGGTTGTTTCCAACTCTTTGCTATTGTGAACAAAGCCGCGGTAAACATGGGTGTGCAGAGGCTGTTAATTCTTATGGGAAGAGACTGTTCGTCTTTCTCCTGTGGAATAGTTGATGGATTTGAACTGCCAGGAAAATATTTTGGTTAGCAGCCTAGTTTGGGAGGGACTGACTATGATACCAGAGCTCCTTATAAACTGCCTCATGTAGTTGTTTCTGTTGTATCCCCTAGAGTCAGAATTGACCCATAGCTGACTCTCTGGTGGGTTTTCATAGGCAGTTAATCACACTGGGAGGAGATTGCCCATCCTTCTCCCACAGAGCGGCTGATGGCCTTAAACCACGTGCTTCCAGGATTGCAGCAGTGCTCCTTGCCACTATGCCAGAAGTGCTCCAAGCTACCTCACACGGCTTATTAAGTTAAAGGGGGGAGGAGGAGAAGTGGAAGAAGGAGAAAATAGCAAATATTTCTGTAAACCCCTCACTGGCTGGCACTCAGCATATGCTGTCTCATTTAATCCTCTCATCTGTCTGTGATGTATCCCCCATTCCTTAGATGAGGAGGTGGAGACAGAGAGATGAAGTTAATTGCCCAAGGTCACCCAGTTGGGAAGCAGGGCCACTTGGACTTGAACTCAATCTCAGCTGCTTTCAGGCCTATCATGCTCCCCAGCCTCAACCTTTAAACCCGTGCTATACTCCCACCTCTATCTCTAGCTAGGCCCACTGTACACTCCAGCCTCTACCTCCAGCCTCTTGTACCCACAGGCTCTTTAAGGGGCATCCCGAGACCCTGGAGAAGTTCGACAAGTTCAAGCACCTCAAGACGGAGGATGAGATGAAGGCTTCCGATGACCTGAAGAAGCATGGCACCACCGTGCTCACCGCCCTGGGGGGCATTCTCAAGAAGAAGGGGCAGCATGAGGCGGAGCTGCAGCCCCTCGCCCAGTCCCACGCCACCAAACACAAGATCCCCGTCAAGTACCTGGAGGTAGGAGGAGACGCGCGGAGGCAGAGGATAGGGGATGAGGTTCACCCTCAATGCCACTAACCTGGTAGATGACCTTGACTTTGTCACTTCCTGGGTGTCCTAGTTTTCTCCGCTGTATAATGGGGTGGCCATCTGCTTTCCCTTCCTCTTGGGATCACTGAGGGTAAACACATCCCTTCCACAAATAAAATTAGGGTAGTGTTACCGAGGGATGGTGAGAGGAACGCTGGGCTCACAATGCCTTCTCTCTGTGGGTGGAGGCTGTTATCATTGAGCCAATGGACAAGGGAGGAAATTGAGGCACATGGAGGTGGAATCACTTGATCACGGTCCCAGAGGGAGCAGACAGCAGAGCCAGGATGCTAACCCAGGTCTCCATCACTCCTGAACCCCATAACCTAGGGTCTGTGTGACCTAGAGTGCGGGATCCTTAAGACAAAAAATGTAGTGATTCTTATGAGATGGGCTCTCCTGGCTCTGGACCCTGTACATGTAAAGAGCCCTAGGTGAGGAACTGAGGAGACCTGGACTCATCTGAGCTTAAGAGTTTCCCTCTGGGATTGCTAGGGGAGGGCGTGGAGAGCCATCGTTGTATTTCTTCTTCCCCTTCCATCAACACCTTGCTGTTGTTATGTGCCGTTGAGTTGCCTGCGACTCATAGTGACTCCATGTACAAGAGCCCTAAATGCCGTTCTATCCTGTGCCAACCTCACCGTCTCAAACACATTCATTCCCACCATTCCACTCACAGAATCGATCCATCTCATCAAAGGTCTTCCTCTCCTGGGCTGCGCCTCCACTCTCCCAAACATGATGTCCCTCTCCAAGGACCAGTCCCTCCCTGCAACATGCCCAAAATATGTCAGACGAAGCTTCAGAATCCTTGACTCCAAGGAGCATTCTGGCTTC
>NW_006399836.1:12339031-12344996 GCF_000299155.1 Elephantulus edwardii
GCTGACTCTTTAAAATGGAGTCTTGATACGGGTTTTTGCTTTCAGGTGGATTGATTTATTCACACCCACCACTTCTGATTTTAGACCTTCACTATATGAAATCATTAAAAACAAAGTGTAAACACACTCAAATGGAAATAATACTGTCGAGATGTTTTGATGGGACAATCCATGATAAAATCATGGAATTTGGGCACCTCCCTAGCTTTCTGCAGTGTTTCCCACTCCCCCCATGCCAGGGGAGCTCAGAGCCTAGTTGCTGATGGGGTTCACCTCCCGAGTGGTTGTAGAGGAAGGTAGAGGTCAAAGGGTGGACATGTGGGTTCAAATCCTGGCTCTGCCCCCTTCTGGCTGCCTAACTCGGGACACACAGTTTATCCACTCTGTGCCTGTTTCCCCTCTGCAGAGTGGAGTTTTACTAGCACTTGTCTCATGGGCTTGTGACATTAAAGGTATTAACTTACGAAGATCATTCAGAACCACACCTGGTGCATGTTGTTGTAAGGTGCCATCTAGTCTCCTAAGACTCATATTGACCCTCTGAGCAACAGAGCAGAGCCTTGCCCCACCCTGTGCCTTTATCAAGTCCATTGTCACAGTAACCGTGTTAATCCACCTTTGTGGGGGTCTTCCTCTCTTTCCTGGACCCTCTACCTTCCCCAGCATGACGCCCATTTCCAAGGACTGCCCCTCCCAGCAACATGCCCAGAGTACATGAGTTGAAGTGATGCCTGGTGCATAGCTAGTGCTCAGTGCATGGAACTAGACCGCGTCCCTCTCCGTCTCTGTCCCCAGTTTATCTCAGAAGCCATCATCCAGGTTCTGCAGAGCAAGCACGCGGCAGATTTTGGCGCTGATGCCCAGGGAGCTATGAACAAGGCCTTGGAGCTGTTCCGGAACGACATCGCGGCCAAGTACAAGGAGCTGGGGTTCCAGGGCTAGTGTCCCTTCCGCCACCCCGCCTGCCTGGGACCCCGGCCCAGGAGGGTGGGCTGAGTCTCACGTAGCCACTAGAGTTTGTGTGGAGTGTCTGCTTTGTTTCTGAGAGGTGGGCAGGAGAGGAGGGGGCTGGGATGGTTGGCCTTCATCCCTTCCCAAGTCCAGGAAGGGGCTTCAGGGGTAACATTGCCACCTTGGGGACTGGGGGCGTCTTGCCTTTGCTGGGGTGAAATCATCCGTGGTGGCCTGTGACGGTTTAGTCACCCTCAACCCTCTTTGTGCCCAAAGCCTCACCCTCTACATTAGCCCAAACCCCCATCCTAGCTTGACACCCACCCCCACCCCACACCACAATAAGCCTTGGGTTCACCCTCGCCCCTGAAGACGGCAGAGTCCCTTGGCCACAGGGAAGAGGTCTGGAAGGCGGATGGACAACCCAGCCCAGCCCACGGGAGGCATTTGGGTGTCTGGGACATAGTGCACCTTCTCAGTTACTGGGGCGTCTCACCTGGTTTCAATAAAAGACTCTGCAACATCTCAGTCTCCAACTGGAGTTTTTCATCCCCTAGAGCAGAGGAATGGGGCCCAGGAGAGGAGGGGCAGGAAGGCAGACAATGAGAG
Organism: Elephantulus edwardii; assembly: GCF_000299155.1. Classification (NCBI taxonomy): domain Eukaryota; kingdom Metazoa; phylum Chordata; class Mammalia; order Macroscelidea; family Macroscelididae; genus Elephantulus; species Elephantulus edwardii. The sequence goes on from NW_006399836.1 coordinate 12,340,592, forward strand.
GGAGGGAGAGCCAGGGAGAGTGAGCCTGTGAGAAAGAAGGGGGGACGAGGGAGGAACAAGGAGAGAAGAAGGGAAGGAGAGGATGGAAGGAGGAAGCTGGGAGAGAAGGAGGGAAGAGGGGAGGAGGAGGGAAGGGGCAGGGAGGAGGAGAAGGAGGAGGAGGAGAAAAGGGGCAGTAAGGAGGAAGAGGAGAGAAGGTGCAGGGAGTGGGGAGGAGGGGAAGGGGGAGGAAGAGAAAGAGGGGAAGGGGAGGAGGCGAGGGGCAGGGAGGGGGAGGAGAAGAGACGGGGATGGGGCTGACCATCTTAGGCCCCCGCCCTCAGTGTGGGACACCAGCAGGGTAGAAAGTGAAGGGCCTTGCCTTGGGCCTGGCCTCGGGATGCCTGGTCCAGCGAGGGAGTAAACCTTTGCAGGGTGGGAGTTCAGTGCCTGGATGCTGATCAAAAAGGCCAGAGTGAGGGTCCCGACCAGAGAGAGGGAGGCCACTGGGGTCACAAGAGCTAAAACCACCTGCCTAAGGCCACTCTGGTAGATGCTGGGCTGGGGTTAAGATGCCATGTGGGAGGCAGCAGAGACCCCTAGGGAGTCAGCAGTGAGCCCTAAGTTGGGAGGTAGAGTTAGGTGACAAGCTGGTGGCTGGCTTTGGCCTTCAGACCACAGAAGTAGGGCAGGTATGAGGGAACAACTCATAAACACAGGCCAGGAGACCAATCCATTTGCAACGGAGCACTTGTGGCTGGAATGAGAGATCCCAAAATACACCACCAAAATGACGGAGGCCACCAAGGGCTGGGCAGAAACCACGGAGGGACAGAGCAGCTGAGGGTGGTGGTCCAGGAGTCAGACTTTGAGCACCCACTGTCCCCTGAAAATCTGGGCGTCATCTCAGAAACAGTGACGAGGTGCCAGGCCTCCCTGCCTCTGCTCTTCCCCAGGCTGCAGGTTCAGGGGTTCAGAGCAGGCTGGGGTCTCCGCTGACTGCAGACATGCCTCCAACAGCAGCATATTCATTTCACAGGCGTGTTGGAACACTGGATGACGCATTAAAGGGCGCACTCCCTTTCTGTGCCCTCCTCTGGGGACACATCGCCTCTAGAAGGTGAGAGAGATGGGGCGAGACTAGCACCTGAGAAGGGGACCTCATTGGTCTTAGAGTGTGGAGAAAAATTGCATGCATTTCTAGTTCAATGCCCCAAGGCCATGAGCAATTATGGCTAGGATGCGTGCACAGGATTTGAAGCTGAATTCCGAGTCCTTCCCCTAAAGCTATTGGCAGTCTCGCCAGGGAGTCAGATGTGCCCTGGAAATTAAATCAGGGCAGAAGACAATTAGGGCTGCAGAGAAATGCCAGTTATTTGGCATCCCTTCAGCAAATATTTATTGAGCATACCGCATTTTTTAAAAAAAGTAATAATCATTTTAGCTTATAACTGAACGCGCTCAAAATGCAACGTTCTTTTCTTTCCAGTGTCATCAAGCTGATTGTGACTCACAAGCGACACACCCCAGTAGCAGAATAGTGCTGTCTTGTTGGGTCTTTAAAGTTGTAATTGTTACACAAAGGCCCCCAAAGTTGGCAGTTCAAGCCCACCAAGTGCTCCCCAGCAGAAAAGATGTGAGTCTGCTCCCGTAAAGATTGTGATGATGTGCTGTCAAGTCAGAACCAACTCATAGCTGAGTCTCCAACAGGTTTTCAGAGGCAATAAATGACACCGGAGGAGATCGCCCATCCTTCTCCCATGGAGCATCCTGTGGATTTGAATCCCATGCCTTTGGGATTGCAGCACAACTTCTTATCACCAGGCCACCAGAACTCCCTTTCCTATAAAGATTACCACCTAGGAAGTCCCTGGGCCATTCTAGTCTGTCCTATAGGGTCCGTCGGTCTCATAACCCACTAAAGCCAAACTTCACTTGTTTCCAATCCTCCTTCTCCTGAATGTTCGATAAATTCTCAGGAGACTCCAGCTTTCTCTCTAACCCCAAATGTCTCCAGGTTTTAGCTAATTCCAGGATGCTAACTGCATCTAAGAGCTGGACAATGACTAAGGATGACAGGAAAAGAATTGATGCCTTTGAGCTGTGGTGCTGGAGAAGAGCACTGAGCATGCCATGGACAGACAGGAGAAGGAACAGATATCTCTTGGAGAGGATGCAGCCGGAGTGCTCTTTGGAGGTAGGAATGATGAGGCTTTGCCTCACATACTTTGAGCATGTTACTAGGAGGGGCATCTCACAACAATACCCACCACACTGCAGCCACTGTGTCAATTCATCCCCTGGAGGGTCTTCCTCTTCGTGGCTGACCCCCCACTTGGCCAGTATGCTGGCCTTCTCTAGAGATGACTCCCTCCTGAGAACACAACCAAACACATGAGACAAGGGAGCATTCTGACTGCACGTTCTCCAAGACAAATGCATTCATTCTTCGAGAAGTCCATGATAGGTTCAATAGTCTTTGATAATGTTATCATTTAAAGACAGATTCTTCTCCATTTTTTCCTTATTCGTTGTCCAACTTTTACATGCATAAGAGACAAATTTAAAAAGAAAGTACCATGGCTTGGATCAAGCACACCTTAGTTCTCAAAGTTTCCTCTTTGTGACTACTTTAAAGAAGTCTTTTGTACCTACAGCCAGGAGAGAATAAAATAGACGAATAGGACCTTCTAAGAATAAAATTCTTATGCACATAAAAAACTTTCTCCGACAGCACAAAAAAGGAAACCTATAGACTGGGGAAAATTATGCTGCAATCACATAAGGGACTTCTAATCTAAAATTTATAGAATACTCCAAAACTTCAACAAGAAAAATGTAAGCAGTCAATCACAAAATGGGCACAGGATATGAATAGATACTTTACCGAAGAAGACATTTAGATGGCAAACAAACACATGACAAAATGCTCAAAACCCCTAGCTATTAGAGAGATGAAAATCAAAATGACTATGAGATATCATCTCACCCAGGCAACAATAGCAAAGTTCAGCAGGGCAGCAAAAAAATACCTACGAGATTGTGGAAAGATTGTAACTCTTATTCACTGCTGGTGGGAATGTAAAATGGTACAGCCACTGTGGAAGGTGATTTGGAGATTTCTCAAAAAGTTGGAAATAGAAATACCATTTGACCCAGCAATACCACTACTAGTAATATACCCTAAAGAAAACAGACCCACAACTCAAACAGATGTATGCACACCCATACTTACTGCTGTGTTATTCACAATCACAAAGAGATGGAAGCAACTCAAGTGTCCAACAAACAAGTGGATAGAAAAAGGTATGCTACATTCACACAATGGAATATTATACAGCATTGAAAAACAAAGAACTTGTAAAACATTTTGCAACATAGGGGAGCCTGGAGAACATTGTGTTGAATGAAATAGTCTCAAAAGGACAAACACTGCACAACACCACTATTATAAAATAGGCCAGATATGGGGGGTTGGGGAGAGAATGGGAAAAGAGTGGATAGATAATGAACAGTTCATTATCACAGAGGAGGGGAAGAACTGTCCTAAAGGAATATATGATTAGGCATTATACGTATGACAACAATCTGGAACAAGAGGTGCACTGTGTGATGGGGTGGGTCGGGAAGAAGGGGAGAGGGGAGAAAGGAAATGCTCAACAATGAAAAATATGAGTATTTTTTTTTAAAAAAGAAGTCTTTTGTAGCAGATCTGCCTGATGTAATACATCACTCGATTCTTGTCTGTAGCTTCCATGGACATTGATTGTAGATCCAAGTAAAAGAAAATGCTTGATAAAGTCAGTATTTTCTCCATTTATCATGATGCTGCCTGTTGGTCCAGTTATGAAGATTTCTTGTTTGCATTGTCTTTCCCACATTGTTCTGTCACCTTTGTCTTAAACTCACTGTTCTCTCAGTTTCCCATCGAACTTTTCCAGTCATCTTTGTCAATTGGATCTCAGTAGATAATTCTCTAAAAGAGCACAATCCGTAAAGCCGATGAACTTAATGAATGAAAAGAAAAGTACTTTTTGGTTCAAAGTAGACTTCAGGGTATAGTTTCAGTGTAAAGCATAAAGTTTAAAGATGGATGCATTTTTTTCACTTTCATAGTACAATTTTTGTGTTATCCTGTATTATACTACAGTATAAAAATAAATTGGCTCAGGATAGGGCAGGGTTCAGAGCTATTGTGCATAGGATCACTATGAGTTGCAGGTGACTCGACGGCACATTACCACAACAATGGTACATATTTTTTTTTAAATATTTTTTTTATTGGGAAAAACATATTGGGGTACAAGGAGGTGAGGGTTGGGGGCAGAAGGGTGAGGATGGGCCAGGATGCAGTTGCAGAGCTGCACAATTTGGTCAGTGGGGGGAGCAGGTGAAGGAAATGATGAGGGTCCAGTGGGGACCAGAT
>NW_006399836.1:12354186-12359332 GCF_000299155.1 Elephantulus edwardii
ACCTTAGTCTCCAGAGAGACATGCTGCTCTTGAGTACTTTAGAGAGGTCCCTAAGCGCAGACTTTCCCATCGCAATACGGTTTTTTATTTCCTGGCTACTGGCAAGAGAAAGCCTCTCCCCATCTTCTTTTGGAGAGGCTCAGGTTCTTGTCTAGTCCCTCCCTGTATGCACCCCTTTGCTGGGGACCTCGTTTATGCAGGTGATCAGATCTCACTCGCCATGCTTTGTGGATTCGAGGTTTGTCTCAGAGTCCTCAAGGTCCTTTCTGGGCAGTCATTGGCTCCAACACTCTCTACTTCCTATGGTTTGAAGTTTCTTGCCATTTTTTTAGCTTCTAGGCAATTTTTAGAAATTCATATTTTCAAGCATCTCTTAAACATGGTATCAGGAAAGACTAATCCTTAGAGAAGGATATCGTGCTTAATAAAGGAGAGGGGTGGCAAAAAAAGAGGAAGACCATTAATGAGATGGATTGACATAGAAACTGCAGGAATGGGCTCGGGGATAGCAGAGGCTGAGGTGATGGTTCAGGATGGGGCAGTGTGTCCTTTTGTTGTATGTCGTGTTGTACGTAGGGTTGCTATGAGTCAGAACTGAGTCAATGGCACTTGACGAAAACCACGAGAGTTTTCCTTATTGCACCAGGGTTCTTAAATTCAATATTTTCATAGTACAATAAGGAATGTATTTCACAGCATATTGTCCATTGTACTTCCAGAAATGGAAGTCTTTATCATAAATTCTGATTATTCATTTCTTTCATTACTTGTATTTTGTTTCCTACCCTACTGAACAAAGAGGGGAAAGTTTCTTCTGTCTGTTTTACTCATCACTGCCTCTAACCTCAAGCCCTATATGAAAATTCAATAAATGGTAGCTGAATACCTGAATTACATCATAGTGTTTCTCTCAAGAAATTAAAAGTACATAGTCCTGAGTGTTTTGATCATTATGAAACATTTTCATCAGAGTCTATATAATAATCTTGATCAAAAGGAAGCAAATGTGACACAGATTTCTAAATCCTAAAAAGAATTCAGAATTTCAGGAGTCATTGAGGATGGATATTCTCCCCAAACTCCTACTTTAAGATAAGCTTTAAACATTAAATGTTACCCCAAAACTATTCTCTCAAGTGTTCTTAGAACTAAATAATAGTTTATCTTAATTAGTAAGCTTATATCTGCCTTGAGTACTGCACTCCTTCAGAGAATTACCAATGCCGCATGAAATTGACAGCAGCAATTCAAAGGTTAGATAAGTGGGGGGGGGGCGGTAAATGTGTATGAATGGTCGTGAAATAATTGGGAAAGGATCATGGGAATGGTTATACAACTAGAAGAATGTAATCAATGCTATGGAATGATCCAGATAGATAGCAGGGATAGCTCTACCAAAGCAAAAGACATTTAAAAAAACCAAAAAACACATTGTCAGTCACAAAACATTTTACATGAATACGGCTCTCACTCTTCTCCGGCTATTGCGGCGTTGAGGGCCATGAGCAACAAAGTCCCTCCGGCACTGTCATGGCACAGTGTGGGACGTGAACCAGTGCAAAGAAAGAAAGGTTTTGGTAATGGTGGATCAGCAGACCACTTTGAAGAATTATGACCCTCAAAAGGACAAATGCTTCTCTGGGGCCCTCAGGCTTAAGCTCATCCCATGCCCCAAGTTCTCAGTGTGTGTGTTTAGGGATCAACATGCGATGAAGCCAAGGCTGTGGATATCCTCCCCGTGGACATCGAAGCACCAAGAAAACGCAACAAAAATAAGAAGCCGGTCAAAAAAGCTGGCCAAGAAATATGATGCCCTTTTGGCCTCTGAATCCCAGACCAAGCAGATCCCAAGAATCCTAGGTCCAGGCTTGAATAAGACTGGCAAGTTTCCTTCTCAGCTGACCCACAATGAGAACATGGTGGCAAAAGTAGATGAGGTGAAGACCAAATCAAATTCCAGATGAGAAAAATCCTGTGTCTGGCAGTGGCTGTTGGCCATGTGAAGATGACAGATGATGAACTTGTTTACAACATTCTCCTGCCTGTCAACTTTCTGGTTTCAAAGCTAATGAAGAATTAGCAGAATGTTTGGGCTTTGTACCAAGACCTCTATGGGCAAGGCCCAGTATCTGTACTAAGATACAGATGAATAAATCTTAAGGTTATTAAAAAAAATGGCTCTCAAAAACCACCAGAAGGACCCTGGTTCTGAGCATCTGTCTCATGAAGTTGAGCTTGTGTGTGTGTGTGTGTGTGTGTGTGTGTGTGTGTATGTCCAACTTTACCTGTGTGGCATTTCCGTGATGGCATCTGCTGTGTGTCTCAGCATATGTGTGAGTTGAATGTGTGAATGTATGTCCAGCGTTTACATTGCTAGATCTGACTTGGACTCTCTATTCCCGTTTCACCTTTTCCTCATAAACTGAGCACAGTTCAGATGACCTCGTCCTCCTCAACTCTTCAAAAGGCAGTGCTAATGGCTCTGCTGAGATTGCGGTTTTTGTCAAGCTGGAGAGGATGTATAAGGAACTAGGGTTTGGGGAGTAGCTCTCTGGGTAAGTGTAAGTGAGAGATAAATTACGGAAAACTGTTTGGCTAACATTTAGCTAATTAAGCAGGGCTCAGAGCTCAGATGGCATCAACAGAGAAATAGAACAGGCTCAATAAATGCATTTGTGCTTACATAATCTTATTGATCATTTATATTGTCTTAGAGTTTATATTTGCTTGTAGCTTTTGTCTGTGTTGTCTCTGCTTCTGCTTCTCTCTCGCTCTCTCTTTCTCACTCTCTCTCTCACACACACACACACACACACACACACACTCCACTCTGTGCTTCTAAACAAGTGAAAGTTACATCTTAAAAAATTACAGCCACAAAAAAATAAAAAATAAAAATTACAACCACAACATATGACCCAGCTATTCCACTACTTGGAATATACCCTGAGAATATAAGAACTGAGGCACTAACTGAGATTTATACACCAATGTTCATAGCAGCATTATTCACCGTTGCAAGAACATGGAAACTGCTCAAAAGTCCAACCACAAACGAATGGATTGAGAAATTATGGTACATTCACACAATGGAAAACTATGCAGCATGCAGGAGCAATGACTTTGTAAATTATTACATAACTTGGGAGGGACTTCGAGCATGACTTCCAGTCATTATGCTGAGTGAACGAACTCAGTCCCACAAGGATAAATATTGTATAAAACCGTTATTGTAGGTGAGCTCTGGTGGCCTAGTGGCAAGAAGCTGCACTGCAATCCCAGAGGTTTGACTCCACCAGATGCTCTGCTGGAGAAGGAGGGACAATCTCCTCCTGTACCAGTCAGATCCAATTTGACCCTACACACAAAAATAATTTTAAAAAATCTAAAAAAAAAAAATCCCCTAAACCCCCCCTCCAAAATCACTGTTATTGTAGAATGAGTATAAGGGTCCAGGAGGGGTGAGAGAGGCTGGAAGCAGAGGGAAGTGGATGTGCAGGAGGAAGGGGGATTAATCACTGGGCTGTACAATTTGATGGGTGGGGAAGTGAGGGAAAGAATTTGAGTTAGTATTTGAATTTTGTAAATAAACTAATAGGAAAATAAATACATTTAAAAAGTTATAGCCACAAAACCTTCCCCTTCTACCGACTGACATCCAATCAGTGCCTTTTACTAGATCCTATACTACTCACTAGTAGAAAAATTCTTTCCAAGCTTGCCTTTCTCACAGAAAGAGAACCTGAATAAGCCCATTTAGACGAGAGGGATTTTGTCTGAAAAGAATCTCCCTATCAAAAGACCTTTCTTCCTTGATGGATCTGAACACCTTGTCCTCATATGGAGTTGGGCGGGGGGCGGGTGTAACCTTTCTCTTTGGTGGTGAATGTAGATTTTTTAACCGCCTCATTAGAATATTTCCCACAATTTGACACTTATGAAAACACTCAGAGGGTACACACTTTATCCCATGTTGTACAATGCACAATGGAAAAATAATTTCAAAAGCAGCATTTATGCAGCACTTACCATAAGCCAGGTAGACAGAGGTGGACAGCTGTTGCTAATTCAATTTCAACTTATGGTGCAACCTCATGTACAGCAGAATGAAACTTTGCCCAGGCCGGTGTCATCCTTGTAATCACTGTTGCTGTAGTTGTCATTGTCGTGTACCATGGAGTTGGAACCAACCGTAGCTGACCCTCCAGGGGGTTTTCCGAGGCAGCAATCGCATGAAAGGAGATTGCCCATCCTTCTCCCGTGAAGCAGCTGGTGGGTTCGAACTACGTGCCTTTGAGATTTCAGTGCAGCTTCTTGCCTCTAGGCCACCAGAGCTTACTCAATAGAACATGCAAATCTACCTTGCATTGAAACAGATGAGGGAGAGAACTGTTTAAAAAGGATATATATTAAGTATTACTGTCATGACAGGAGTCCAGAATGAAGGCTGCACAGTGGAGTGGACTTCGGGGGAGGGACTGTATAACAATGAAAGAATTTTTCTTTTACTTTTCAAAGAGAAGAGTGAACTGGGTGGGGGGGAATGGGCAGGAAGAAAAGTACAACAATGAATAAATGGAAACTATAAGTCTCTGTAACTTTCATCAAAATAAATTTAAAATAAAAAATATATACCTTGCAATTATCCTTGCAATCACTAGCACTATTCAAATTATGGTTATTGTACCAATCCATCTACTAAGGGTCTTCCTCACCCTTCCTGGCCCTTTGCTCCACCGGAACATGGTGCCCTTCTCCAGCGATCGATCCTTCCTGATGGTATGATTAAAGTCAGCGAGACAAGCCATGCTCTGCTGTGCTCTAGAACACCACGGCGGGCTCGTTTCCAGAAGTAGGTCACCAGGTTGCTCTTCCTAGTCCATCTCACTGTGGGTGATCCGGCTGGAATTGACATTTGAGTGGCACAGCTTCCTGCAGCATGTTGTTGTTGTTAAGTGAAGTCAGTTCTGACTTGTAACAATCCTATGAACAATAGATTCCCTCTCCTGAACCATTGTCATGATCTCCGCCTTGTTCAGGCCCCTTGTTGCCGTCCCTGTGTCACTCCAGTGCATCGATGGTCTTCTTCTCTTTCACTAAGCTTCTTTCTTTCTCTCTCTCTCTCTGTCTCTCCTTCCTTCCTTCC
>NW_006399836.1:12359432-12362856 GCF_000299155.1 Elephantulus edwardii
TCTTTCTTTCTTTCTTTCTTTCTTTCTTTCTTCTTTCTTTCCTCTCTCTTGTCAAGCACAATATTTATTTCCAAGGACTGGCCCCTTCCTGACAACATGCCCAGTGTATGTGAAACAAAATTTACCTTCCTTGCCTCTAAGGAGCAGCCTGGTTGCTCTTCCTCTGAGACACACTTGTTTGTTCTTTTGGCAGTCCATAGGGCATTCAATATTCTTCACCAATGCCACACTTTAAAGGCATTGATTACCACCATGTGCCAACTACCAGCATGATAGCAAACCTCCGGAGTAGGACAGAATGGCAGATGGACCAATATACACCATGGACAAGCCAAGTATGCATATAGAACATATTTAAGATATTCTGTCATCCCTATGCTTCCCACATGAGCCTCCAAACTGGAGACTTAGTCAGACCCAACTGACTTTTAAATACAAAGGCCCTCCCACCTGGTCCTGAGTGACTTAAACCAGAGGCTTCCAGACTACGGCTGATGGTTGATTAAATCCAGGCAACCTATCAGCTTACACACGACTGTAACTTGGGCTTGCTGTGATACTGAACACTACGCCACTGGTGTGTCAAATGCCATAATGGTTACCCATGGTGGACAGGGTTTGGTAGAGCTCTCAGATTAAGACAGGCTTGGAAGCAGGATTGGCACCCACTTCTTAATCAACAGGCCTTTGGAAACTCTATGAACATTAGAAAAACAACGATAGTTACAGAACAGGGTTCAGCTCTTTTGTTCATAGGGTCCCTTAGTTGTACTCAACTTGATGGCACTTAACAACAACAACAACAACATCATCCCCATGAGGTGGTTAATACCATCACCAGCATCCCTATTTTACAGATCAAGAAACTGAGACACACAGAGTTGAAGCAACTTGCTCAATATCACACAGTTAAGACAGAGATTTGAGACTTGAGTTCAAGGTCTGTACTCTTAACCTTTTATACTACCTTGTCTCATGGGACACACCGGTTTATAAGCTATGCCTCATAATCTTGGGACAGACAGGTTCTCAACCTAGTGCACTTTTCAAAGCAAAATCAGCCTAAGTCTTTAAGATTAGCAGGAAGTCTGGCATCTCTGTTGTAGGACCAGGCTCTTTTTAAGTTAAGACTCCCCGGCCAGAGCAGTTGTACATATCTGGTCAGAAGGGTCTGGAGGCTCTGATCTGTCCATCTGTGAGGTGACCTCTGCTTCTACTGTCCTTGTTACTGCACACCTGGATATGCTTTTGATAGTAGCGCTGTTCCGTTTGATGGCCCTTTGTGCTATATTCAGTGACCTCTGTACTGGTCCTGCCCCTTGTCTGTTAAGACTGCAGAAGGATTCTATCTTGGGCTTCAAAGTCAGGGGTTATAACTGATACCTGGTGATGGCGGTGGTAGTCACCTGGTCTTACAACATCTTCATAGTCATTGACACGCTTGTTGCTTTGCTCTGAATCTTGTGTCGATCCAGCTCTTTGAAACTTTCCCTCACCTTGGGTGTCCACACTTCTAGCCATGATGCCCTTTCCAGTGTTCTTTCCTGATGACATGCCCAAAGGAATTGAGCCGAGGTCACTTTTCCCCATCCATGGTTCTAAGGAGTCTCCTGGTGATTTTTCTTCTCAGACTGTTCTGTTCCTTTTTCTTTCACCAGTACACTCAGTGCTCTTGCTCAGCATTGCAATTTCAACCCAGCAGTTCTTTTTTCTGTCTTGATCACCATACTGCTTTCATTCGCTGCAATTTCCCACAAAGTACAATCTTTCAACAGGAGAACCAAGCTGTGGTGCTGAGCAGGTCCTCGGGGTCGCCTCTCCCACAGTTGGAGTTCTCATCCTCCGCTCAGGAAGGGTCCGTTCTCCCAGGGACTCCGTGTGCTCACCCCGTCCTCTGGCCCTGCACGGAAGCTGTGGGGAAAGGTAGTCCTCCGCCCAGGTACAGTGGGATCTCTTCCTTCAGGTGGCTGTACATGTATATTTTCTCAGACTTATGATCAGTGAGCAGATAGAAAGCAATCGTGTTCTCGGTTTCATAAGATCTACAGTGTCTTTTCCTCCACTCAGTTGGCTCCCTAAGCTGGAGGTCATGGCATTAAATGGTATCTGTGGGATGAGAATCCACTAACCTACTAGTTAAAGCCAAGTGGCCAAATCCTCCATTAAGCACCCACATGCTACACTGGCAGAATCCTAAGCCTTGGGTGACATCCCAAAAGCTACCGTGTTGGCCAGATTCAGGGCGCTCCTTTCTCACCTCTCATCTTACGTGTGAATATCTATAGGAGGCCAATAAGGGACTTTCCTGGAGCAGAGATGAAGTACTCCAGGCAACCTGAGGTCAAAGCCTGGAGTGGTCACAGCCTGATGGATACGCAGGGATACTCGTCTATGGCAGCTTCCTTCAACAACCAAAAAGATGCTTGTTTGCTTATTTGTTTTTGTCTCCACCTACTCAAGGACCCAAGACATGCCATTCACTGAGTGCTTATGAAACACTTCCTGTTCTGTGATGCAACAGATCACTTGCCTTTGACTTCTCTAGTGACTCCAAATGTTAGGGTGGGGCCATGAAAATCATGCACTTGCTCATTCAGGGCATTGGAAAGCTTGCTAACAATGCAAATAAGATGCATGACAGACTTGTAGTAGAGGGAGAGTCACTGTTAGAAAAATCGATAGCCTGCATGGCCATCGGTCACCTTTAAGTGGCCATTCTCTCCTTCGTCTTATAACTCTCACCAAGTGATTGGGAGCCATTATTCAAAAAAGCAGCAAAAGAAGGTGGAAGAATATCAAGAGTCATTGAACCAAAAATAATTGGCCAACATTCACAATTTCAGGAAGCATCATGTGATCAAGAACTGATGGTATTAAAGGAAAGACGTCCAAGATGCGTGAAAGGAGTCGGTGGAAAAACCAAACTCCAGGAACTGACAGAATACCAATTGAAATGTTTTACCAAACAGATGCAGCACTTGGTGGGTTCACTTGTCTAAGACAAGAAATTTACAAGACAACTATCTGGCCAAACAACCTTTCACATTTGCGTACATGCCAAAGAAAGGTTATCCTACAAAATATGAGAATTACTGAACCATATCATTAATACTTCATGCAAGTAAAATATTGCTAAAGACTCTACAAAGCCATTTGGAGACATATATAAACAAGAAGAGGTAAAATATTCAAGCCATATTTGAAAGAGGACATGGAACCAGGGAGAGAAGATGGGTCTTGACTGAAAGTTGCAGTCACCAGAGTGATGTTTACCTGTACTTTCCTCATGTGTTCAAATGACTCTCAGTCATTCCAAAACTCTTCACCGTGTGTGTAAAAATAAATCATGGATAGAACTACCAAAAAGAATCTCAACAAAGATACTCAAGAATTAAACCACACAATTAACCAACTCGATCTTATA
>NW_006399836.1:12368836-12370451 GCF_000299155.1 Elephantulus edwardii
GAGGGAGAAGGGACAAAGAAGGATGGTAAAAAGAGATTTAAAAAGTACAATGATGAAATTTTTGGGGTTGGCTGTGGTTTCAGAGATGTGTACATGACAAAACTTACATTTTATATACATGGACCTTATAATATGCTAATATCTCAATAATGCTGTTACAAATGTAAAATAAAATGTACCAATTATACCCTTCAAAAAAAAAAAAAAAGAAAGTGAAGATGAGGTGAGTACGCTACTGGTGAACATAAAGAAGTTATAACTTTCAGTTTGGATTACACGTCAACATAAAGCAGAAGTACAACTGGAACCAATAAGCAACATCGTGATTGATGATGAAAAGATCTAAACTGTTAAGGATTTTCATTGACATGGATTCACACTCGATGCCCATGGGGACAAAAGGCAAGAAATCAAATCACATAATGCATTGGTCAAATCTGCTGAGAAAGACCTCCTTAGAGTGTTTCAAAGCAAGGATGTCACTTTGAAGAGTAAGGTGCATCTGCCCCAAACCATGATAATTTCCATCACCTCATATGCATACAAAAGCTAGATAGTGAATAAGGAAGACTGAAGAAGAACAGTTGCCTTTGAATAATACTGCTGGTGAGTAATTTTGACTATTGTAAAGACTACTAGAAGAATGACTAACTCTGTCTTGAAATAAGTACAGCTAAGATAGATGTTCCCTCAAAGCAAGGATGCTGAGACCATCTCAACACTTCAGGAGTGTGGTCAAGAGGGACCAGGCTCTGGAGAAAGACATCAAGTTTATGAAAGCAGAGTGTCAACAAAACCCAAGAAGGCCTTCAACAAGAAAGACTGATAAAGTGACGTGCAATAATGGGCTCAAAGATAGGAATTATTGTGAAGAGAGAGCAGGACCAGGCAGTGTTTGATTCTGTTGTACATAGGTGCCTCTGAGTTGGAACAGACTCAAGGGGACCTAAAAAGAGTAAAATATGCAAATAAGTTGTTCATGGCCCGCCAAAGGGATTGGACAGCTTGCTAATAATGCAAATAAAGCATGGCACCCTTGTGAGTGAGGATTCTGCCTCTTAGGACTCAGCTGTGGGCTGATTGTGATTCTGTATCTGCCTCTTGAAGTTACAGGATATCAGATGACCCCACACCCCCATTTCCATGTGTAGGATGCACACCACACATCCAAGGTTAACTACAGGTAGAGAATTGGCTCATATTCTCTACCAAGGTGGAGATTCAGAATGTGTTCCACCCTAATCCGGTCTCATTAACATAATAGAAACTCACTCCACACTGACACCCAAACCATGGGGTCTAGGAGGTAGGGCACATCGTAAAATACAGAATTAAGGCTGTTATTGTTGATATTATTAGGTGCCGTCCAGATGACTCTACCTCACAGCAATTCTGTCCTGTGCATAACAGAACGGATCCCTGCCCGATCCCAGCCATCTGCACAGCCTCTGTGGTGCTTAAACCCATTGTTACAGCAAAGGTCAATGTATCTTCCTCTTTCTCGTTGACCCTCTACTCTTTCAAGCGTATTATCTCTCTCCAGAGTCTAGCTTATCCTGATAACATACCCAAAGTGCATGAGGTGAAGTCTTACTGCCCTCACTTCTTTTTTTAA
>NW_006399836.1:12371086-12389220 GCF_000299155.1 Elephantulus edwardii
GTCAAATGGTATCTCTATTTGCAACTTTCTGAGAAACTGCCATACTGCCTTCCACAGTGGTTGCACCATTTTACACTCCCACCAACAGTGAATAGGGGTTCCAGTTTCTCCACAACCTTGCCAGCATTTGTTGTTTGTGTTCTGTTAAATTTTGCTATTCTGACTGGGGTGAGATGATATCTCAGAGTTGTTTTGACTACCCTCACTTCTAAGGAGACATTCTAGATTCACTTCTTCTGAAGGTTAAACTGATCTCCTGTCAGTCCAAGGCATGCTCAAATTCTTTGCCAATACCATGATTCAAAGCCATCAGCTTGACTTTGTTCTTCTTTATTCACTATCCAATTTCCACACACATATGGCACATGTCCAGGAGGGTTCAATCCTTGAAGAAGGACATCATGTTTGGAAGGATGGAGGGACAGTGCAGGAGAGGAAGACTCTTGGTCAGATCCATTGACATAGTAACCAGGACAATGGGACTAAGTGTGTTGTAGTCGGTAGACTGGCTCCAGACAGAGCAGGGTTCTGAGCTATTGTATGTAGGATCACTATGAGTCACAGATGACTTGATGGCACATAACAATAACAACAATGAAGCAATTGAAAATACCATCATTTGGGTCATGCACACCATAGTCTTTAAATTGACATCCTTGCTCTTTAACACTTTAAAGAAGTCCTTTGTAGTACATTTGCCCAGTGCAATGAATCATTTGATTTCTTGTTTATTTTATTTTTTTTGTCATTTCATTTCTTGGTGACTGCTTCTATGGCCATTGATGGTGAATCCACATGAAAAGAAGTCCTTGACAACTTCAGTCTTTTCTCCATTGATTATATGTTGTTTATTGGTCCAATTGTGAAGATTTTTTTTCCTTTAAAGGTCTTATTTAATAATTCACTGCACTGCACCAAACTTTCTCCTACAAAGCCTATGTTGTTCTTAGGTGCTGTCGAGTCTAGTATTCATAGTGACCCTGTGAACGACAGATCTATACCCTCCTTGCCATCCTCCTCACTCTGACATACTTGAGGCCATTGCTGCAGCCATCACATCAATCCATCTGGTTGAGGGTCTTCCTCTCCTCCACTGAGCCTCTGCCTTTTCAATCATGAGGTCTCTTCTCAAGCAACAGGTCCTCTTAACCGCATGCCCAAAATATGGGAAATGAAGCTTCAACATCCTTGTCTCCAAAGAACACAAGACATATTTGTTTGTTCCTTTGCAAGCCCATGGGATGTTCAGCACTCTTGTCTAACACCACAACTCAAAGGCATTAATTCTTTTTCTGTCATACTTATTCATTGTCCAGCTCTCAGATACATAGCAAGTGATCAAGGCTTAACAGACACATGAAGACATGCTTTAAATCACTGGCAATAAGAGAGATGCAAATTTATGCACAATGAGATACCCTCTCACCCCAGAAGCAGTGGAAAAGTTTAACAGACAGAAAGCAATAAATATTAGAGAGAATGTGGAGAGATGGGAACTCTCACGCACTATTGGTGGGAATGTAAAATTGTACAGCCATTCTGGAAGGCAGATTGGCATTTCCTCAAAAAAGCCTGAATTTAGAAATTCCATATGACCTAGCTATTCTTCTGCTAGGAATATACCCCAAGGAAATTAGAACTGAATGGAGATACATACACTAATGTTCATAGTAACGTTATTCATGATCTCAAGAACATGGAAACAGCTCAAATGTCCAACCACAATTGAATGGATTGAGAAATCGCGGTGCATTCACATGATGGAATACTATGCAGCACTCAGGAGCAATGATTTCAAAAATTACTACATAGCTTGGGAGAGACTGGAGAGCATTATGCTGAGTGAACTAACTCAGTCTCATAAGGATAAATACTGCATAAGACAATTATCGTAAAAACAGATAACTAGTAAAATATGTATGGAGGCCCCAAAGGGAAGGGGTGGGAGCAGAGGGGTGAGGATAGGTGTGGAAGAAATCATGGGTTACACAGTTTGGTGAGAGGAGGAAAGACGTAAAGAGAATGGGAAAAATCTGTTGGGGGTCTGAAAAGATGGGGTAACAGTGAGTATAGTTCAGTGGTGATTCACTTCATAAAACACAATTAATGAGACAACAAAGGACTATGTGACCATCAGACAGATTAGCAGAAGCATAATTAGAGGAGCACCATACAGCCTGGCTGTACTGTCCTGATTCTTGGTTGTGGTGGTAGTGAGTTTGAAGTCGGTAGCTGACTTACACATTGGGCATGAAACAACTAATTGCTGGTGTTAACAAAAATTGCTGCTGTTAACAAAATGGATTTCACTGGGTCACCCTTCAGCCTGAAAAGATGAAATGAAATTATTAAGGAAATTGGTACCTACATCAGGAAAATTGTCTACAACTCTGACCCAGTAGCATTTGTGCCTTGTTTGGAATGGTGACAACATGCTGAAGTCACACGCTAACATGCCTTGATTCAAGGATTGGAAAGTCACCGGAAGGAGAGCTGTGCTGGTGGAACTTCGCTGCTTGAAGCTTTGGATTGCATTCTGTCACCAGCTCACTCAACTGACAAGCCTCTATGTCTGCCTCACCAGCATGTCTACAAAAATGGTGACATTACCACTGTCACTATGGAAAGTGTGGATGGAGACTGGTGTTTTCAAACCCATCATGGTGGTCACATTTGCCCCAGTAAACATTACCACTGAAGACAAAAACCTATTGAAATGCACCAAGAAACTTTGAATGAAGTGACATTGCCTGATGACAATGTTGGCATCAATGTCAAGCTCATCTCTGTGAAAGATGCCAGTCCTAATTGCTGTTGAGTGCTGTTGGGTTAGTACCAATGATGATGCCACATTCATTTTCAGCTTTCAGTTTATCTAAGACCCAAGCGTACTTGAAGGAGCACTTCCTCAATTATTCAGCAGCTTCCTTCTCAATTTTTTTCAAGGGTCTTTGTGTCAATTCCACCATGTTTTTAGATCTAGTGATGAGTAGTGGCGAACTTTCCCAAATCTATGTATCTAGTGATAACACGGTTGATTTGGACCCTCTCCTTTCCCATTGTTGCTTAGATTTTGTGATGGTTGTCACCAACACTTATATTTTGGCAACAGGCAAACTCATTGTAAATAAATGGAATTGCTTCATTATAAGTTTCAGACAATGGTTCAAATTTTAGGGGACAATTCCAAGAACCAACAGACAGCCAAAACCTATCTGGCACACTATTTGGCTAGAAGTGTTACTAGGTCCTGCCCAATATGACTGTCTACACCACCTAATCCCTTAAAGCTGCTGTACTCTCTCCTCAAGTTTCACCCTATCTTGGATCTATTCGTGGAAGGACTGAAAACCAGAGTAAGAAAAATTGGAAACTGCTTTTATTTCTGTTTTGTATAAATTCATCCGTGTCTGCAGAATAAAACAAAACACAATGAATGGGAAGGATTATATAAAATGCAGTGTGAATGAAGGATAGTGTGAAATAAAATGCATATGAATTTTGCATACAAACCAAAATAAAATAAAAATTTAAAAAAGAGGCTACCAGTAAAAAGAAATTAAAAAATTTTTAAAAATCAAGGACTGAATCAGATGTACCTTAGTCTTTAAACTGACATCATTGCTCCTTACTATTTTGAAGAAGTCTTTGCCAGTAAACTTTCCCAATGCACTCCTTCTTTTGATTTCTTAACTGCTAGTACCAAGGGTCTTAATTATGGATCCAAGTAAGATGGAATTGCTGAGGATGTTATCTTACAAAGCCTTTAGGTGGGTTCACAGAGCTAACTCTCCTGTTAACAGCCAAGTGCATAACCACTGAGCCACCAGGACTCCTATATAGTTAAATTGCCTATGACTCTAGCTATTCCTGTCTGGCAGTTTAGTTAGTATTTGTGCACCTCGTTTTTCTTTTCAGCAAAACACCACTTTCAATACCTACCTCCTGGGTCTGTGAGGACTGTGTCAGGTAGAATGCTTTCAGCCTCAAATAGCAGAAAATGCAACAAAAAGTGACTTTGTACCTCAGACGTCACACTCCTGTGCCCACATCTGCTGGGTCTGGCTCTCCTCTCGGTTTCTTTCCGTGCATCTTCTCTCTGGCACCTGAAATGGTGGGGAATTTTCCTTTTCCCCTGTCTCCTTGTGTTTGAATATGCAGCTCTCTTTTCATCTCTATTTTTCCCACCCTCTACCTCTCTCTATAACCATCTCTCTTTTCCTCTAGATATCTATCTGTCGTGTGTGTGTGTGTGTGTGTGTGTGTGTGTGTGTTTCTGTTTGTCTTTCTCTTTGTACATTTGTCTGTCTTCTTCTGTCTGCCTGCCTATCTCCGTCTGTCATTCTGCCTCTGTCTCTGGCTCTCTGACTCTGATTGTCTGTCTGTCTCTCTCTCTCTGTGTCATCCTCTGCTGGCTCTGAAGCAGAAGCTCTTATTCGCCCAACCCCATAAGTTTCCCATGATTCTGTAAACAGCTGACAACAGAAGCATAAAAGTGAACAGGCATGAAGTGAGGGTGAGAATGGGTTGGGGAATCTGCATGATGGTGAGATTGCAGCCCTTCAATATGGACCCAGCAGTTTACAGACAGGACCAGCCCTGGAGGTGGGTGACCTCTGAGCCGTCACAGCATGATTCAGTCTCCAGAAGCAGCGATGCCTCTGTCCAGAGTCCTGGTAAAAATAGACCAGGACCTGCACTGGCCTCTGCACGTCTGGCTGTCCAGGCCCCTGGAGAGTCAGCCCGGAGCCTGCACTGTGTCCAGAGGAGGCTGCAGCCCAGAGTGGTCAGGTGACCTGCCCAAGGTCACAGAGCAGGTGAACTGCAGAGTCAGACCCTGAACACTGGCCTCTGACCCCCAGCAGGCCTCCTCTGCCACAGTGGGAACCCTCTGCTCCTGCAGACCCCAGCCCGGCCCCCTCGCACCCCAGCCCTCCTCTCTCTAAAATGACAGCCCTGGACCCTGACCGTCTCTGCATTTCTCTCACACTCCTGGGGGCCTGACGGTGGGTCTGGGGGCCAACCCCAAAAGCCCCCCCCAAAAAAAAAAAAAAAAAAACCCACATTCAACCAGCACCAGGCCTGTTAACAGGCATCTTCCAAAGACTCAGTCTTCAAACAGCACAATGAGGCGAGTAATGTTATTATCAGACTCCTTTCACAGAGGAGGAGACTGAGGCTCAGAGAGTTTCACGGACGTGTATGTTTCAGAATGAATTCGTGGATGAAAACACGGAGAGAGGTTTAGTGGAAGAAGGGCAGCCTGGAGGCTCCTGAGAACAGAGAGAGGTGAGACTTGGTGTTTATGCGGTCAGGAGGGACCAATCGCCGGAGAAGGGCCTCGTGCTTGGTAAAGTCAAGTGAAGAAGAGGAAGCCCCCAGCCAGAAGGGTCGGAAGAGTGACCGCCCTGTGAGCTCACCCAGCAGTGACTGTGTTGGAGATCCTGCACGTGGATCCCTCCCCCTAAGTCCACTCCACTGTGCAGCCTTCGTTCTGGATTCCTGTCATGACAATAATACCTATTCACATATCCCTTTTAAACAGTTCTCTCCCTCATCTGTTTCAATGCAGTATACATTATTTATCCCATCTTTCTCAGTCTCCCCCCCAACCCCGATGTCAGTCCCATTTTACAACAGTGGCGACAAAAGAGAATAAATACAGAGCTGGAACTAGGAAAAGCAGATTGTTTTTCAGTCAACAACTCTTACACATTTTGTTACAGATGTCTATTGTAATAAGCACAAGATTAGCTCACTCTTCCTACTTAACCCTGTGAGTCTCCGCCCCTTCCATCCTTGTGCCATACACCTTCCTGTCTCCTGGATTGGTCTTTGGGCAAGGGCTACCCTTTTGACCTTGTTGTTGTTATATGCCGTCGAGTCACTTGCAATTCACAGCGACCCTATGTATAACAGTGACCCCAAACTCTGCTCTGTCCTGTGCCAATCGCACTGTCTCCGACACACCCAGCCTGATTACCCCAGTCACTCAATCAATCCACCTCATAGAGGGCTTTCCCCTCTTGCACCGTCCCTCCGCCCTCCCAAGCACGATGTCCCTCTCCAAGGACTGGTCCCTCCTTACAACATGCCCAAAGTATGTCAGACAAAGCCTCAGAATCCTTGCCTCCAAGAGGCCGCCAGGTTTAACAGGATGAACCTGTTTGTTTTCTTAGCAGTCCATGAACTTTTGACCTTACTGGGGTGGTTAGTCCCAGGAGCCCTGGCCTTTCCCAAAACTGTTTGTCATGGAGTGGGATCTGACCCCTACCTCACCCTCCCATGGGTTTCTGAGCACTGCCCGTCTTTCTCCCACAGAACCATTGGTGGATTTGAACCAGCGGAGAGGTGTGGCCTTACAGCGCAACTGCCGATGGACTCTGTCACCAGAGCCCCCTTGGTCACCTTATAGGCTAGTCTACTGTTAAGCTAAACATTTAATCAACAGCTGGTTAGAGTTGCTCCGGGTTGACAGGATTCTCTAAGGTGAAACTTCTTTTGTTCAAGATGTGAAAATCATTAAGAGCATAGAGAACAGCTTGTGTTGGTGGCTCATACTAAAAATTCAGTAATGCAGAGAACATTGGCTGGGCTCCTGGTCAAGGAAGACACACAGACTTGTGAAATGTCCTGTATTTTTATAGTAAATGCAGTGAGTATCACTGAATCTTATACTTGAAAATGTTTGCCGTGGCAATTTTTTTATATATATTTTGGCACAATCAAAACTTTAAAAATGGCAAAGAATATTTCAGAAGGGACCTGTCAGTCAAACCCATGAAGATATGGCATGTCAAGCTCATCAGGTCGTCTATGAAATAAAACCATGGAAAATCACAGGTGTTGGCAAGGATGACGAGAAATTGGAACTATCACCCATTGCTGGTGAGAAGATAAAATAGCCCAGGCTCTGTAGATAACAGTCTGGCAGGTCCTCAGAAGTTAAACATAGAACACCACGTGACCCAGCAATGCCAGCCCTGGGCTCCCACCCAGAGCAGAGAAGGCAGAGATGCCACAGAAAATCCTGTGCCCAGTGGTCATCCCAACACCAGACACAACAGCCAGAAGGTGGGGACCTACCTCCATGTCCATCAAGAAATGGACTGACAAACAATGTGGGGACCCCTGATGTTACGACTGAGTCATAAGGAGAAACGACGCCCTGATACAACCAGGGGGAAGCTTGAAATCATGGTGCTGAGTGAAAAAAGTGAATCCCAATGGGACAGACACTGTGTGAAGATCTTTATAGGAAAGAGACATGGGTAGACACCAGTGCTTAGTCCTGGATACCAGGGGTGAGACGGAAGAGGGGAGAGTAGTCATTGGAGGAGATCCCGACCTTCTGTTATGGGCTGGACCGGGTGATAGTGGCACATGTTATGCATGTCATCAATGTCACTGAATCATTCATGGAGACATTAGCAAATGTTTTCAAACACACACAACACACACACAACACAACACACACACACACACACACACACACGTTGGCAAGAGCTTGAGGGTCTCCTGTCGATTCAAAGGGGACTTGTTAGAAAACACTTGAGAGGTGGGAGCCCTTTTAACTAGAAGATTATGAAAGTCCCTCCAGTGGCTGGGGACCAAGCTGTCCCTGCCCCCTGCTGTTGACTGAGGGGAATCCTGGCACAGTAGCCCTGGTGTTGGCAACAATTACATCCTGAGAGGCAGCTTAGGCCACCCGGAGACAGGTGTGTGTGCCAGAGGGGAACAGTGGCTCCAGGCTCAAGCTGAGTCATGGGTGGTGGCCTCAGATCTGGGAGCTGAGGAGACAGAGACAATGTCCTGGAGGAAGGAACAAAAAAGTGAAGGACTGTCCAGAAGTTTTGGACCAGTGAGAGGGGGACAGATCTGGCCACCCCTGATCTGGCCCGAGATTAATGTAGCACCTTCTCTTTACCCTTTATCACCCCCTAAGAACTGCCCCTCCTCCCACCCCAGCCCTCAGCTCCCACAGAATCCCTCATCCTCTCAGTCTGCTACTGACCTTCCAACCCTGAAACTATCAGACTAGCCCAGGTTCACCTAGGCCAAGAAGGGTGCCCAGGGTTAGACACATCTTCCATCATTTCCCCGCTGGGTGACCTTGGACAAGTGACTGGACCCCTCTGAGCCTCAGTCTCCTCATCTATAAAATCCAGAGAACAGGATCTTCCTGTCAAAGGTCATGATGAGGCTTCAAAAAAAGGTGTTTGTGACAGACCACATCCTGTTGGATTCTGCAGAGAGGACATGCCTACAAGAAGCAGGTCAGTGGAGACAGGCTGGCCAGTGGGGGCCTGGGGCTGGAGGAGGGTTGTTGAGGGAGAATTAGGGGTGATTACAGCATGAAATGTCTTTGAGGCTGCTGAAAATGTTTTAAATTAGACTGTAATAATGGCTACACCACCCAGGGAGCATACTAAGACCCACTGAATTCCGAAACCCTTTGAAGAGATGGCTGTTTTGTATGTAAATTCTATCTCTGTACAGCTGTTTAAAAGGGAGATAGATGCCTTGAAATACTCCCACTTACATGAAATGTCTAGACTGGCAAACGCACAGCAGCCAAAGTGGGTGAATAGCTACCACGGTCTGCATGAAATGAGGGGATTGTGTGGAAGGGGGAAGGTGGCACTCTTTATGGAACATTGTGTATCTGCTGTAAGGGGGATAGAAAATTTGGCAGTGGCTGGAGGTGATGGGCGCACCACCTAATTGTTGGAATTAATGTCACTGAATTATTCATGTGAAGGATATTGAATTGGCAAGAAAAAAGAGGCTGTGCCTGTGGGGTAGCTGGCATGTAGTGGGCACTCAGCGCTATCCTGCCCACTGCCCTGCTGCCTGCCCACACCCGGGCACAGGGTTCGGTTTCATGGCCAGAGTGTGAGTCACCTCTCAGAGCTCAGAGCTGAGGCTGCCACATTCCTGCTCTGAAGGTCAGCTGAGACGACCCTGGAGAAAAGGAGAGGACCATCTGGCTCCGGGAAGCCAAGTCTCACCAGGGTCAGTGGTTGCAATTCAGCCCAGGTCTGGACTCGGATGCCAGAGCCGGGGCAAGTGATGTGGGGCAAAGACCTTGGACTCAGTGGCCACCACCTGAGTTTAACTCCCAGCTCTGCCTCTAAGTGCTTGCTGTGTGGCCTCAGGCAAGTTACCTGTCCTCTCTGGAGTCTGAGACCTCTGAACAAACAGAGGTGGTGATGTGTCCAGTCCTTACCTCCCAGGGTTGCAGCTATGTACTAGGAGTTAATGTGAGTGAACATCTTGGGCAGGGAGGGCTTCGAGCATCCTTGTGGTTGTTAGGTGCTATCGAGTGAACTATGACTTATGAACAACAGATCTAAGATCTAAACCTTACGCTCTCCTGTGCCACCCTCACCATACTTGAGCCTGTTGTTACAGTCAGCATGTCAATCCACCTCCCAAAAGTCAGTCTCTCTCTTTCTTTCTCGCTCTCTCACTCTCATTCTCACTCTCTCTCTCATTGACCCCTCCACCTTTCCCAGCATGCTGTCTTCTTCCAAGGACTGCACCCTCCTAATATGTCCAAAGTTACATGAGACAGAGCTTCACCATCCTTGCCTCCAAGGAGGTTGAACTTTCTCCAAAACACTTGTTTCTTCTCTTAACAGTCCATGCACTCTCCTCTAACACCACAACTCAGAGACATTGATTCTTCTTCTGTCATCCTTAGTCATTGTCCAACTTTCAGATACACAGCAAGTAACTGAAAAGACCATGGCTTTAATCAGGTGCACCTTAGTCATAAAACTAACATCATTGCTCCTTAGAACTTTGGAGAAGTCTTTGACAGCAGACTTTCCCAATGCAAGACGTCTCCTGATCTCATGGCTACTGATTCCAAGGAATCCAAGATTGTGGGTCCAAGCAAGATGAAATCACGGACAACTTTTCTCTGTTTATTCTGGTGTTGCCTATTAGCCCAGTGGTGAGGATTTTTGCCTTCCTGATGTTGAGAGGTAGTGCTGGGGAAATAGTAGCAATTTCTATCATCTCGGGGAGAAAAGGGGGAGCCTGGACTCAGCCCTGTCTGCCCCATGGGTCTATTGCACCTTTTATAGAGTGTCAGATCTTGAACAGCATGTTCCTTCCCAGCTCTGTTTCACTGTGCTTTGCAGACCCTGAAGCATATTAACCCAGGTTCTCACTGAATGAATCTGAGAAATGAAATTGCCTCTGGTTCTCATTTGTTCACCTACTGAACGAGGAAAATGGACCCAAAGGAATCTTAGTGTGCACGCGTGCGCGCGCGCACACACACACACACACACACACACACACACACTCATACTATTTCCAATGACCTTCTCTGCTCCGTGACCAGTTCTGCCCCATCTTGATTTAGGGTTTTCTGTTCCTTTGCCAGGGTCTCCTGTGTTCATTTTCATCTATCTAGAAGCAGTAAAATTCTCATCTTCCACAAGCGAGAATCAGGTTCGATTCTCAACCAGTACGACCCAGGCAGAGCCATCACCCCCCGTCAGTGGAGGCCTATGTGTTCCTGTGATGCTAAGCAGGTTTCACTGGAGCCTCCAAATGAAGAGAGACTAGGAAGAAGGGCCTGGCAATCTACTTCCAAAATCCAGCCAATGTAGCCCATTATGGCAATGGTGCAGGACCAGGCACTGTTTTTCTGTGATGTGGGGGTTTCTATGAGTCGGGGGCCTGCTTGACCACTGTGTGTTAGAGTCCACCCTTCTCTTTGGCCTCCCCTTTTGGGTCCAGGTTGGTGAAGGTGGGTCCACTGAGCATCCACCTTGATGGAATCCCCAGTCCAGCTTCCCCTCGACTGCTGTTGTGGCCTTGGGTGAACCCTGCTCCCGGGCTTGAGTGTCCCCACAAGTAAACCAAATAACCCCTGAGTCCACCTTCATAGAGCCCTTGTATCTAGGGACAGGAAGGGACCTGCAGTCAATACCAGACCCAATGCTTAAGGACACCTGCTGTGCCCAGGTTGCATTTGCATACCTGCAGAGTGACGGGGAGCTCACCCTCTCCCCTAACCAACCATTCAACCCATTTCTTTGACAGCAGTGACCATATTTATCATGTGTTGCGCACAGGGGCAGGTGCCATGGAAGTAGACACTTACAAACAACAGCCTCAGTTTCTCCCCATGATTGTGGATGATGATAATGACCCCTACCTTGTAAGGCCAAGATTACAGGTTTGAACCCAATTGTCTCCTTCTCTCACTAGCTCTGTGTCAGCAATTTAACCTGATCCAGCCTGAAGAAGTACAGCCAGAATGCTCCTTAGAAGGAGAGATTGGAACCTTTAATCACCGTTGATGAGAGTGTAAAATGGGGCAGTTCCTATGGAAAGTGGTCTAGCATTTTCTCAAAAAGCTGGGAATAGAAATACTATTTGACCCAGCAATTCCACTGCTGAGAATATACCCTAAAGTAACCAGAATCGCCATCCAATCAGATGTATTTACACTCATGTATACTCTTGCATTATTCACAATAGCAAAGAGTTGGAAGCAACCCAAGAAACGAATGGATAGAAAAATTATGGTATAGTCATACAATGGAATACTATACAGCACTGAAAAATAATGAACTAATTGAACATTACACAACATGGATAATCCTGGAGGACATTATGCTGAGTGAAATATCCCAGTCACAAAAGGACAAATAGCATAACAATGCTGTTGTAAATCAGGACTGACATGGGAGGTTGAGAGAAGAATGAGAAAAAAGTCGATAGATAAGAAACTCTGCATTGGAACAGATCAAGGAAAGAACTGGTTAAAAGGAATATGTATTTAGGCATTGTATGTATGTATGACAACAGCCCAGAATAGGAGGTCCATTGCAAGTGGACAAGAGGATGGGGAGGAGGAGGGGAGGAAGGAAGTGGTGCAACAATGAATGAATATTAAAAGAATAAAAAGGAAGGCATGATGGAGAGACTTCACCTCACATACTGGGGGCATGTTTTCAGTGCCCAGAGAAGGATATAATGAGTGGTAAAGTGGAAGTCAGCAGAAGAGCAGTTAACACTTCATGGGTTGACACAACGACGGCAGCAATGGGCTTGAGAAGTGCAGAGGCCGAAGACTGGTAGATCGGACAGGGTTTGTTCTGTTATACAAGAGACTCCATGGGTTGGAGGTTAGTCGATGGTACTTAACAACCACCAGTCTCTCTCTCTGCAGCTAACAGTAACAATATCCACCTTACAGAGCCAGAATTACACACCATGGAAGCCAAAAGCCTCGTACACATGGGCATATGTGTTATTGTCCAAAGCTCACTCGTTTTTAGTCTTCAGTATGGATTGTATTTAAAGATGCTCACTCTTGGGCCAATTGGCAGCATCGTGGTAGATGGAGAAGAGATTGAAGTTGTTAACAATCTCATCTTTCATCCACAATCAGCACTCTCTGTGTCAGCAGTTAGGAAATCAAAAGATGAATTGCTTTAGGAAAGTCTGCTGTCAGGGACTTCTCCAGAGTGCAAAAGAGCAACAGTGTCAGTCTGGAGACTAACGGGTACCTGATCCAGACCAAGGTCTTCTCCATTGCTTGCTGTGCATCTGAGAGCTGGACAATGACAAGGGTGACAGAAGAGAACTGATACCTTTGAGCTGTGGTGCTAGAGAAGAGTACTGAACAGACCATGGACTGCCAAGGGAACAAACAGGTCTGTTCTAGAGAGGGTGAAAGCCAGGTTGCTTCTTGAAGGCAATGATTTTGAAACTCTGTCTCCCATGCTTTGGGCTGTTGGCAGGAAGGACCAGTCCTTGAAGAAGGACATCATCATGCTTAGGGGGGTAGAGTGCCTGGGCGGAAGAGGAAGACCCTGGAAGAGATGAAGTGACACAATGGCTGTGCCAAAGGGGGCAGCTGTGTCAGGGACGGTGAGGTTAGCTCAGATATGGCAAGGCCCAGAGGTATTGTTCACAGGGTCGCTATGAGTTGTTGTCACCTGGATGGCATATAACAACAACAGGTGGTATCACTATCCCTATTCATTCAGGTGCATTTTTCATGGGCACAGAGAGGCTGAGGAACTTCACAGCGAGCGTGAAGACCACAGCCAGGACACGCCCTCGCGTCTCCCACCGGGGCAGGGCTCTGGCAGCCTAGTCCTCTTCTTACCTGGTGTGAGCATGACTGCTCCCAGCTCCTTACCTACAAGCCGACCCCTTTTTTTATGGGGAAGGGGGGCTCAATTCTGCATGTTGTTTCAGAGCTGGAGAGCTGAGCTGGCACCTGGGGGAGGGGGTGACCCTGGAAGCTTTGTTAAGGAACACAGAAATGACAAGTTGACTGGAATCTGAGCCTCTTGACCCCCAACCCACATGGAGACTCCGTTCTCCTGGAAGCCACTCAACAGCGGCTGCCTACCCCCCTCCCTGTCCTGTCCCCCTGGCATCCACAGTGGGTGACCGGGTGGTGCTCTTTGCAGAAGGACAAACGGCACCAGTTCCAGCCCATGGTCCTCACGGTGCTCTGCTCCACTGCCCACATTTACCCAGTCCAGGATAAGCCTCCACATCACACGACCTGTGGCAGGGCCCCTCCTGGCCTCCAGCAGGGCACCTGGGTGGGTCTAGAGTTGCCCAAGCTTTGCTGGATTAACACTGAACACCATCTTTCCCTTCCTGCATCTACTTCTCTATAAAACGGGCCAAGACACAGCCATTCAAATAGAACAAGCGGACCCTGCATGGTTCAAAATCACAAAAGGTGTGCGTTAGGATTGTATCTTTTCTCAGTACCTTTTCTTGACCCTTCAGTGGGTTTTCAAAGGCTGTAAATTGTTTGAACGGGAGTAGATTACCCATCATTCTCCAGTGGATCGGTTCATGGATTAGAACCGCCAGAGAGGTGTGTTCTTTGGGTTAGCAGCCCAGCACCCTAGAGACGGCACCACCAGGGGTCATTCTCCACCTTCTATTTTGAAATTCTGTATACTGAGCCTCAGCTCCTTGACATGAAGGCATCCCCGTAGGGTTGCTGCACCTCCTCCCAGGATGACCATTTGCTGGCTTCTTCCAGAGCAAGTAAGTCAAGAGACCAAGGAGGAAGCCTCAGCATTTGTTACAAAAAGAGGGAACAATTCTTTCCATAACGCCCTATTGGTGCCACAGGTGTGTGCTGTTCAGTGGAAGAGGAGATTCCCCAAAGCATGAAGCACGTCTCTGGAACACATCTCAGAGGGTGATAGACATCTAGAGAAGAAACAGTGTGAAAAGTGTGTGCTTTGACAATTGAGAGTGGCTGTATGTGTGAGAGAGGGTGTATGGTGGAAGCAATAGACAGACAGGAAAACTACAAAGATGCCTCGAGATACATTCCACGGACAGAAGGTGACATGATGGTGTGTAACAGGGCCGGACTCTAGCTTAAGGAGGGTGGTCATGGAAGGAACAGGAGCTTAGGAATGAACAAGAAACCAGAAGAGCAATCATCAAGCGCCCACTGTGAGAGGTGCTGGCTTGGTGGTTAGGGCACAGCCTGGTTCCTTGTCCCCATTAGCTCCTTCTCTGACCTCAGTTTAGTTTCTTCATCCTCATAAGGAGATAACACAGACTACAGACTCCCTCCTAAGGTCATAGAAGAATCCAGTGCCGTTGAATTATGCCACGGGTGAAGTATATTAAATACACTCTGAACAACCAGAAGGACAGAGAGGTCTGGTGGCTTAGTCACAAGGAGTTGTGTTGTCAACTCAAAGGCATGCAGTTCAAATCTACCAGCTTCCCTATGGGAGAAAGATGGGCAATCTTCTCCTGTGCAATTTCTAGCCTCTGAAAACCTACTGGAGAGTCAGCTATGAGTTGGTTCCAACTCAACGACACCACCAACAACAACAAGAACAAGCAACTCTGTCCTGGAAGAAAGTTGTTGGGTTGTTAGGTGCTGTCGAGTTGAGTATGACTCATACCGACCTTGGAAATGACAAATCTGAACCCTCTCCTATTCTGTGCCTTCCTTCCTATCTGACACACTTGAGCCCATTGCGGCAGTCTCACCTTTCACCTTCCCAAGCATGATGTCCTTCTCCAAGGAAGAAAGTACAGCCAGAATGTTCCTTGGAAGTGAGGATGACAAGACTTTGTCTTACTGTAAAAAGAGCAAGGGCCACATGAGGTTCACCGGGGGCATCTGTCCCCATCCACAGCGTCAATAACACAAAACCAATTCCCATGAGGCCAGACATGTTCCCCCATGCTCCAATGCCTCTTTCTACCCACTTCAACACCAATCTTACTATTTTGCTCGGTCCAAAATCTGATGTGACAGCTCACAGACCACACAGAACCATATTGGAGAAGGCAAAAGATTATAATTCAGATTAATAACAGAATACAGTCAAGACAGCTCCTGAAATGTGCACACAGACACCTTAGCCTTGAGCCTTGTGGCTCTAAATGTTCCCAAGTTCTCAGTCCTGCCAATATTGTCTCTCATCCCAACTGCCCAACAAAGTTCCCAGTCCTGCCAGGATTGGCTCTCCTCCCCCTCTTAAGGAGATCTCCTCTCCTCTCCTCTCCTGTCCTCTCCTCTTCTCTCCTCTCCTCCCCTCTCTTCTCCTCTTTTCTGTCCATTCTCCAGTTCAGCCACAGCTGCTACTGTCCTGAAATGTGTCCTACATCTCCCTGGATTGGGGTAGTTCTCTTTTCTCTAACTGGGGAGGATTCCAATCCTTCTGGCTAGAACTATCAAATTTATTGGCAAGACTAGCCAATCCTCTTATAGAGGGTTGAGACTGGCCCATCTTCTTATGGAATGGTAGACAATCCTTCTGTGGATAAGCCAACATGCCCTATTTGCATAGTCCCGCCCATCCACAGTCAGTCGTCCTTGCTAGACAAGCCATATTGAAAGACCAAGTTCATACTCATGGACTTTGACATGTTATCAGGGGGAACCAATCTGTAGGGAAGAAGATCACCCTTGGTAACCAAGAAGGTTATAAGAAAAGAAAGATCCTTAAGGAGATGGATCTATTGCAACAATGGATCCAAACTTAACATCAATTGTGAAGATGACACAGGACTGGGGAGGGTTTCACCCTGTTATACAGAAGATCCTTGTGAGTCAGAACAGACTCCGGGGCACCCAACCACAGTAACAACCTCCTACAAGGTTGAGAGGAGTTCTTGGGTGTCAAAATTGGTAAGTCCTGACCACCAGCCAAAAGGCTGGGAGTTCAGAGACACTCTGAGGCACGCTGGAAGCTGGACAGGCCTGGTGATCTACTTTCCAAGGGTCATAGCCTTAAACCTCCTTTGGAACAGTTCTCCTCCACACAAATGGGGCCACCAGGAGTCAGAAGTGATAGAGACAAGAGGGTTGAGTGGAGGAAGGGAGATGTTGGGGACGAAACCCTCAGTCAATACCTGGCACCCAGTGAGTGCTCTGGCACGAGTGTCATTGTCACCTTGTCATCACACGGCGCCAGTGTGCAAGGATAACTCTCAGTCCTCAATGTAACCACAATGCCTAGTGTTTACTGAGAACATGCCCACGCGGTTCATAAAGATTATCCCGCCTAATTTAATCTATGACTCAGGGCTACAGACTCCTCAGCCGTATGTTAGAATGTCGTGTGGACGATGGGGGCATGTGCATGGGGGCCATGGAAGCACAACTGACAGGAGTAGGGGATGAAGTCTCTGAACCTGTGGACAAGGAGCTCCTGGCAGGCTCCCCATAGGAGTGGTCCATGAACTGAACCCTGGAAAACAAATGGACAAAAAGAGTCAGAGAGAACATTCTAGAACAAAGGCCCGTGAATGCAAAGGCAGGGTGAGAGAACTGCAGGCAGCTGGGCATAGTCCCTGAAAGCTGAACCTCTCAGTCTCTGGGGACACAAAGAAGTGTCCCGGTGGTGCAGTGGATATGCATTCAACTGCTGAGCTAAAGGCCAGTGGTTTGAATCCATGAGCCTCTTCTCAAAAGAAAGACGAGGCCATCTATTCCAGCAAAGAGTTTCAGTCTCGGAAACCCTGCGAGACCATATCTCTCTGTCCTGTGATGTCACTAACACACAGAATGGCCTCCAGGGGAATGAGGGTGGGTTTTTCGGGTTTCTGGTGGGCCCAGTGAACTCGGACAACCTAGTTCGTAGGAGTTGAGCTGCTACCCCAAAGATCAAGGCTCCAACAGTTGGAATCCACCCGTTGCTCTGTGGAGCAAAGGTGGGAAATCTCCCCTCCCATTCACAGCCTCGGAAACCCATGTCGGGTCAGCTGTGAGTCGATTCTGACTGGACAGTGACTGGAGAGTGAGGCAGACACAAAGGCACAGAGGAAGGAAGGGCCACTGTGGCATGTACCCCCTTGTGCTGTGGGGTCAACAAGCCAAGAGCCACCGGGAAGGAGAGACTGTGAAGACACTCCCTCTGGTCACAGAGAGGAAAGGGCAGCAGGCCAGTGGAAACACAGATGAGGTAGGGTCTGGCCCAGGGTTGTGGGCGTGGGGATGGAAGAGAAGGAACCCCAGTGGGAAGGTGCTCATGAGGGGGAGAACAGCAGACGTTAGGGTCTCTGATCCCCCTCAGGCCCTAGCTGAGTCTACTCTGCTTCCCAGGGGTCCTTCCCAACTCCAGGAACAAGTCCACCTTCAGCTCCACACAACCACAGCCTCCTCGTAGCCTGGATCAGAGCCCTCCAAGGCCCAATCCCAACCAGCACAGTCTGATATCTGGATCCCCTGGCCTCCCACAAATGGGCGTGGAGCAGGACCGTCTGGATTTTGATGGGATGCTGGGCTGTCTACCCTCTCCAGGGTGTAGGGTCCCATCACTTCACCAGGGCACTAATGAAAGGTTCCTTCATCCTGGTCTCCCAGGGGTTGGGCAGGTCCCAGTCTGCACGTGCCTGGCAGAGTGTGTGGTCCCTCTCTCACATCCTCATTTTCCTCAATTATAAAACAAGAACAGTATTCTTATCACATCCCACTCCACTGTACCGAATGGCTGCAAGGACCAAGCTGGGTGGAGGAAGTGGAAGTTGTTACTGTCTCCCTGCGCATCTGACAATGTCCCTGGGGTGGTACGTGTATATGATTGAGTATTACAGTTAGCACAGGAATCCAGAATTAAGGTTGCATAGAGAAGTGTACTCGGGGTGGGGGG
>NW_006399836.1:12389455-12397354 GCF_000299155.1 Elephantulus edwardii
TTATCAGAAAGAAGCTCTTGGGTTATCTTCACAATTGTTACAGAATTATGAGTATTTTAATAAATATTAAGAAAAAAAAAGTGCAGCTGCTACACAGAAGGTTGGTGGGTCGAGTTTATCCAGAGATACCTAAGAAGAACCATCTGGTGATATATTTGTGAAACCCCTACGGAGCACAGTTCTACCCTGACACACTTGAGATTATCATGAACCTGACCCAGTCACCTTCATGGTCTCTGGAGTCTGTGCCCCTGTCTACCCAGGGAAGGTAAGTATCCCTTCAGCGCCACTAGATGGTGCCAGCAGGTCACCTGTTTCCTTGAGGCTGCCCTCAGAGGGACCAAAGTCACGTGGCTCCTCCCACTGACGTGAGGTCCTGCCAGCCACCTGGCAGAACCAAGTGCGCACGCAGGAGTTAGGGGTGGGCTTTGAGGCCAGGCAAACTTGAATTGGGGGTTCCAAATCTCATCTTGTTCTAGTCTTATTCTAGGGGCCAGTCCTTGGAGAAAGACATCTATGCTGAGCAAGGTGGATGTTCAGTGAGAAAGGAAGACCCTCAACAAGGTGGATTGACGCTGTGACCATAATAAGGCTTGGTCCGATTAGAGAAAGTGAGGAAGGCTCAGGACAGGATAAAGTTCAGATCTGCTGTTCATAGGGGCCACCTGATGTCACCTAACAGCAGCAACATCAGTGACTGCCTTGGAAGGCTGGATGGCAACTGGAGACTCAGATTCTTCAACCAGAGGCATCACACCTGGATCTGCCTTGTAAACAATCCTTTCCCCTTCCTGACACGGAGTGAGCCCCCGTTGGTCACTAGTCATTAGGATGATTTTACACCTCAGAGGGTCTCCCTTGGGGAGAGCCCAGAGCTCTGGTTCTGTGTGACCTTGAGCAAGTCACTTCCTGTCTCTGGGCTTCCGCTTCCTCCACTGAAGCAGCAGAAGGTTGGCCTGGGCCGGCCTGGAGGGGCTGAGAGTCATGGGAAAAGAAGGACTTGGGAATCAGGCGGAGGGACATGAATCCTGCTGGCTTCTCCTTCCCATCTGTGTGACCCTGAGCCCCTGTGGGCCTCCGTTGTGACTACCTAATCGTGTGAGTATTTGTTCTAAGTCTGCCTTTCAGCTCTACTGTAAACTGGCCTTACTAGTAGTAAGGAGTTATGCTGCCAGCCCAAAGGGACACAGTTCGAATCTACCAGCTACAGGATAAAGATGGGCTGTCTCTTCCTGTGCCGTTTATAGCCTCAGAAAGCCCACATGGACATGAATTTGTCCTTCATGGAGCTAATTGTGGTAGTGGTTGTTGTTATTATGTACCACAGAATCAGAATGAACACATAGCTGACTCTACCAACATTAAGACCCTAAACCATCCTCACACTCTTCTTCAGACCCTCTACTTTCCCAGGAATTGTGTCCTCTAGGGACTCCTATGACATGCCCATGGCGGTTACTGTTAGGTGCTGTCAAGTACAGTACAACTCAGAGGAACAACAGATGTGAAGCTTGTCCTATCCTGTGCTGTTCTCACAATCTCGGACACACTCAAGTTCATTGTTGCAGTCACTGAGTCAACCCACCGGTGGAGGGTCTTCCCTTTCACTCTCCTTCTACCTTCCCAAGTATGACTGCCTTCTCCAAGGAATAGCCTCTCCTGGCAATATGCCCAAAGCGTATGAGACAAAACTGCATCATCTTTGCCTCCAAGGAGCCCTCTGGCTGCACCTTCTCCAAGACATACCTGTCTGTTCTTTTGGAAGTCCTTGGAATATTCAATACTCTACTCCAACTCCACAGTTCGAAAGTATCAGTTCTTCTGTCATCTTTATTCATGGTCCAGCTCTCAGCAGCATAGCAAGTGATTGAAAAGACTATGGCCTGAATCAGGGGCACCTTAATCCTCAAACCGACATCATTGATCTTCAATAATTTGGAGAGGTCCCTGACTACAGGTTTCCCCAGTGTAATATGTCTTTTCACATCCTGACTGCTAGAACCAAGTATATTGATTGTGGACCCAAGTTAGATGAAGTCATTGACAATTTTAATCTCTTCTCCATCAATCATGATGTTGTCTATTGGTCCAGTGGTGAGGATTTTTGTTTTCTTAACACTGAGATGCAATTCATATTGAAGCCGACAGTCTTTGATCTTTCAGTAAGGCACTGAGTCTTCACTTTCAGTAAGCAAGGATGTGTCATCTGTATACTGCAGATTATCGATGAGTCTTTCTCCAATCCTGATGCCACACAGCATACAGATTAAATAGATGCGGGAAAAGGATATAATCCTGACGTACACCTTTCTTAATTTCAAACCAGGTAGTATATCCTTGCTGTGTTCACACAACAGCCTCTTGGTCGAGGTATAGGATTCACATTAGCACAATTAGGTGTTCAGTTGATTGGTGTGGATCACAACAAAAACTATGATTGACATTGAGGAGTTCCAGAACATGCCTAGGGTAACAAAGTCTCGCCATCCTATCATCATCATCATCATCATAGTTTATGCACAAAATTCCAATACATTGTTTTCAGCCCTCCTGGTTTCTAAGGAGGACTCTGTCTCTACTTCCTCCAAGTCAGATCTGTTCATCCTTTTAGCAGTCCATGGCTTTCTCAATATTTTGTTCTATTGCTACTGAGTCAGAGCTGACTCAATGGCACCTAACAACAATGTGATGAGGCCCTCAGTGGTGCAGACTGAAAGGCTGGAGGTTCAAAGCCATCCAGAGACGCTTTAGAAAAAGGCTTGGCAATCTGCCTTCTGAAAAAGCAGTCACTAATGACTCAGTCTTATATGCACTCAGTAGCAGTTCAGATCATGTGCTCAGAAAGGCCCCTGAGTAATTCCTGTCTTTATCTCTATTTTATAGAAAAGGAAGCAGGAACCAAGAGGCTAGGTCTGTGCCCAAGGCCACACAACCAGTTAGTGGCAGAAACTGGGATTATATAACAGGGATTATAACTGGAGTATAAAACAGTCATGTATTGTTACCCTAGACCCACAGCCTTGGAGTCGGTTCCCACTCAAGCCTCCCTAAAGGGCAGAGCAGGCTGACCCCACAGGGTTTCTGAGGCTGTGAATCGTTCTGTGAGCCCATGGCCTCATCTTCCTCCCACTGTAAGCAGCTGACTCACAGTGCCACCCACGTGAAATAATATCTAAAAGAACACGAGCAGGCACTCCCTAAGTGCTCTTCCCTTTACAGACCCTTTCTCTCTTCCAGGTCTCGTTCTCTTTCTCCTCTAGCCAGAACAGAATGACAAAGAGGAAAGGAGCTTCCAGACTCTTCCAGATCAACCCCGTTTTATAGATGTGGAGCCTGAGGCCAGAGGTAGAGAATCTCTTGTGTCTGAGCTCACAGAGGAGAGTAGGGATAGGGGACTGTCCCCTTAGCTGGTTCGGGGGCATCTTTGTCTGTCTGCTGGCGCCTAGACCAGGCCTGGATGACCCTGATTCCACCGTCTAGCCCAAAGCCCCATCTGAGAGAGGGAGAGGGAGAGGGGGAAGGGTGGGGGAGAGGAGAGAGAAGGGGGGAGAGAGAGAGAGAGAGTGTGTATCCTGTCCCTGTGATTCCTCCTTCTTCTCGAAAGGCCTCCCACCTCCTTCTGAGCTCTGAGAGCACCCTCCCCAGTAGACAGGGGCCAGCAGGGTCTGGGAAAGCCACGTCAGGACCCTGGCCAGATGGGACAAGGAATGCAAGAAGGGCTCCTTGGTGGCCTTCAGCCTGGGAAAAGCTCTGAGGCCTTCCTGTCCCCGTGCACCCCTCCCCTCCTGGTTGGCCTGTCTGTCCCAGGCAGCTGCTGTGAAGTTCCCCAAAGAGCAGTGTCCAATGGAGCTGGGAGGAAACCAGGCCCAGAGCGGACGGCCTTGACCTCTGATCCTGAGACAGTTATCGGCATTATCAGGGATTATTCCAGAACTGAGCCTGGGCCCTGCGCTTGTCTGAGAGGCCTGGAAGGGCTGGTAGACAGGCCGTGATTGGCACTCAAAGACGCAGACATGATGATTTAAACTGAGCCCACACATCCACAGGCCTTCTTCATCCTGGAAAGGCAAGGGCTGTGATTGTTCCATTTTAAAGATGAAAAAACAGACTCAGAGAGGGGCAGGGACTTGACCAAGATGAGGGGCCCACGGGGTCAGGCTAGCTCTCCACTAACTGAAAGAACTCTTGTGACAGTGGACCAGTCTCCAGCACTTTTTAGTCCCAGAGCTGCTGTAAGAAACTCTTTTCTCTCTGGATCTGATTTCTCACAGGTTAAACAGTCAGCGACCCTGTGAACAACAGACTTGAACTCTGTCCTATCCTGCGCCGTCCTCAACGGCTGACTCGCTGGGGGTTTTCAGAGGCAGGAAAGCGTACAGAAGGAGATTGTCCATCTTTCTCCTGCAGAGCCACTGGTGGATTTGAACTCTGTGTCTTTGGGGGCATACCTTTGCGTTGACAACGCAGCTCTTACCACTAGGCCACCAATGTTTCCCAAGCCCACAGGAGCTCTGGCAGTAAGGAGTTGCACTGCCAACCTGAAGGACCATAGTTCGAACCCACCAGATGCTCCACAGGAGAAAGATGGGCAATCTCCTCCAGTACAATTTACTGCCTCTGAAACTCACTGAAGTCAATTCTGACTTGTTGGTGCACTAACGCTAAAGTTCCTTATACCACTCCCTTACTGCTTCCTCCCCTCACAACCAACCACATCATCTGTCAATACTAATCGCTAGAGATAATACTGACGCTGCACTGTGGCCATGCTCAGAGTTGACTTTCTACTTTGGGGAAGACACAAAACAGAGTGTGAGTAGTAAGTGCTGGGTGCTTCTGCTTTTTCTTCTGTAAAACGGCTCAGTCACATCTTTGCAAGGTGAAGACAGGTGTTGTTTACTTAAACTAGTCATGCTAGAGGTGACAGAGGGACCCTGTGGTCCTCGAGTGGGACAAGTGAGTGGACTGGGGGCTGCCTGCCCCATTCCAGCCACACTGGATGTGTTGATGTGACTGGAGTGGGACAAGTGAGGGGCAAACTAGAAAGAGAAGGGCTTACAGAAGCAGGGGGACAGAGCCTATTGTCCGTCACTGTGGGGCTTGAGTTTTTATTTGAGTTTAAGGGAACCAGCGTAAGTGTCTCTCCCCCTCAGCCTTCTCTTTCTAGGGCCACTCCTCCCCTTCCTCCACCTCCTCTCAACCCCAAGATGCTCCTGGAAACCTGAGCACCATAGGAGTTAACGCTGAAAAGAAGCACAGGGATGGCTTGGCTCAGACCGCGGGAGAGGAAACCGAAACCGGAGCTGGAGAGGGAGCCCGGCTGGTGCAAGGCCATGCGGCGCACATGGTCGTGCCAGCAATAAAGCCCGAGGCTCCTCCTTCCCCCTCCCTCCCCCCGGGCAGGACCCTGACTGCTGCGGAGCGCTCAGAAAAAAAGGACATTTTGTTCTGCTGGCCCAGCCCCAAGGAGAGAGTCCCCAGGGACACACGCCGGGTTTGCCTCTGCCGAAGACCTCTCCAGCTAAGGGTCCCTACTCTGCTGAGGTGCTCACACCACGTCTGGCAGAAGCAGACTAATGCGTGTGCTGGGTGGTGGGGGACAGAGTTCTTCCACCTGCACTGAGAGTTGTGTGCCGTAGAGTCAGAACAGACCCACACTGAGCCTCTGGCAGGTTTTCAGAGGCACGGGAGATTGCCTGTCCTTCTCACTGGGAGCAGCTGGTGGGTTCGTAAAGTGTGCCTCGTGGCATGGCAGTGCAGGTTCTTCCCATGACACGCCACAGTTCACGACCTCCTTGCCACAGCCCTCTTCTCTCTCATCCCGGATGTCCACACCACTTCCAGCTTCTCAGCCTCAGTTCAAGAAGAGAGGACATCACTCCCTGGTTCTCCATCCGTCTACCTCTCAGTCTTCCTGCCCTTTGATCCATGCATTCAGTTTTGCACTCACCTTCCCGATTATCCCACTCGCAAACCCATCCTTTGATCCATCCACTCACGAATCTCACCATCCACTAATCTCTCTCCCTGATTGCTATTGTTGCATCTTTTCATCCATTCATCATCCAATCTATTCATCCTTCTTTCTATCCTATACTCAGATCTAGACCCAAACGTCTCTCTGTGTTGCCCCTTGGTCTATGTGTTCATCCATCCGTCCATCCGCCCATCCGTCCATCCGTCCATCCATCCATCCATCCTCTCTTCAACTTTGCTCATCCATCAATCCATTCACTCACCTTCTTTCCATCCATCACCCACCCACTGCACCTCCTACTGGTCCATCAGCCAGGCAGCCAAGTCATGCCACACCCATAGGTAGCCATCCTGTGGGCTCAGCATTGTGATAACAATAGCCAACACTCACTGGACACATTCTTATGCCAGGCCTGTTGCCTACATCGTGTTGTTTAATCCTCATCACAACCCAGGCAAGTAAGCATTACTATCCCCATTTGAGAAACGAAGGGAGCTTGCTAGACAGCTTTAAATAGACAATGGTCAAATTGCTGATTTCTGATTGCAACTGTACAGAACAGATCATGTCATCATTTCTGTAAATATGAGAAGAGTGGAATAGCTGGGTCATATGGAATGTCTATGTTCAGCTTTCTGAGGAAGCGCCAAACTGCCTTCTAAGTGGGAGAAGAGGGGAGCAGAGGGCTGAGGAGGAGCGGGGGGATAATCACAGGATTGCACAATTTAATGGGTGGAGGGACGTGTGGGTTGAGGAAATGGGAAAGAATGGTATGAAGAACAATGTATACAAACTTTGCAAGTAAACCAGTGTAAAATAAAAGTTATGCATTAAAAAAAAAGTTGTCATTATCAGGTGAACTTGACTGTGACTCATAGTGACCCTATGAACGGGAGATCAAAACTTTGCCCTCTCCTGTACCATTCTCATGATCTCTGCCAGGCTCAAGCCCATTGCTGAGTCACTGTGTTAATCTCCTCATTGAGGATTGTCTTTTCCCCGACCCTCTACTTTACTCAGTTGTTGTTGTTATGTGCCGTCAAATCACCTGTGACTCATAGCAATCCTACGTACAATAGCCCTAAACCCTGCTCTATCCTGTGCCAACCTTACTGTTTCTGACACACCTACCCCATTACCCCAGTCACAGAATCAATCTATCTCATGCAGAGTCTTTCTCTCTTGAGCTGTCCCTCCACCCTCCCAAATATGATGTCCCTCTTCAAGGACTGATCGCTTCTTGCAACATGCCCTAAGTATGTCAGACGAAGCCTCAGAATCCTTGCCTCCAAGGAGCAGTCTGGTTTCATCCTCTTCAGGATAAACCTGTTTGTTTTCCTAGTTGTCCACGGTATATTCAATATTCTTCTCGAGCACCACAGCTCAAAGGCCTCCACTTTCCTTCTGTCACCCCTAGCCATTGTCCAGTTCTCTGATGCATAGTAAGCAATTGAAAAGACCACGACCTGTATCAAGCGCACCTTAGTCTCCAGACTGACATCATTGCTCTTCAGTACTCTGAAGAGGTCTCATACAGATTTTCCCAATGCAATTAATCTTTAAATTTCCTGGCTGCTGGTGCCAAGAGTGTTGATTATGGAGCCAAGCTAACTAAAGCTTTTACAATCTCAATCTCTTCACCATCCATCATGATGCTACTAATCAGCCCAGTGGTGAGAATCTTTGTTTTCTTGATATTGAGCTTCAATCCATATTGAAGGCTTCAGTCCTTGACCTTCCATAGCAAGCACTTCAGGTTCTCCTCAGTTTCACCAAGGAGGGTTGTGTCATCTGCATAACACAGATAGTTGGTGATTCTTCCTCCAATTCTGATGCCACATTTCTCCTCATAGAGCCCAGCCTCCTGGATAATCTGTTCTGCATATAGATTGAAAAGGTATGGAGACAGGACACAATCCGGG
>NW_006399836.1:12398176-12400837 GCF_000299155.1 Elephantulus edwardii
GGTTTCAGGGTGAAGATCTTCTCTCACTACTCTAAAGGGCCCCTTTGGCAGTAGGAAACACATAGACTCTTATGTAGATTGATTTTGGAATTTAGATGCACTGTTATCAATTGTGCTTAGCCGTACATGTTCATATCCTTGAAGATGTATCATGGAAGTGTCCTCCAGATTTCTTGGCACAACTTGATGAGTGCATCCAGGGCAGCATCTGTTTGTTGAAATACAGGATGTCTTTTAATAAATATTGATGTTCTCTGAGAACACAACAAAGAATGTGAGATGAAGTTTCACCATCCTCACCTCTAAAAAGCACCCTGCTTGCACCTCCTCCAAGGTATGTTTGTTCCTTTGGCAGTTCATTCAATGCTCTTTGCCGGCACCACAATCCCAAGGCACTGATTTCCTCTTCCGTCTCCCTTCTTCTTTGTCCAACTTCCACATGCACACAGAACCATTAAGTCTTTCAAGTGATATCTTTGCTCTCTGACAATGTAAAGAGGTTCTTGATAGTAAATGTTCCCCCCACTGCATATCTTTTGATTTCTTGGCTGCTGCAACCATAGATGTTCATTGTGGATCCCAGTAAAATAAAATCCTTGAGAACGTCCATCTTTTCTCCACTTATCATGATTTTTCCTATTGGTCCAGTGGGGAGGATGTTAAGGTTGTGTCATCTCCATAATAACATAGTTGCTGATGAGTCTTCCTCTGATCCTGATGCCACATTATTTCTAAAGTTCAATTTCTCAAATTATTTGCTCAGAGTACAGATTGAATAGGTACGGTTGCTATTGTTGTCGTTGCTGATTGCCTTCAAGTCAAGCATGACTCAGAGTGACCTTATGAACAAAAGGCCTAAAGCCTTTCTAGAGCTATCGTCATTTATCAAAGTTCATCATGTTTCTGGAGGCATGTTGTTTAGGAAGTGAACATCACTCCTGTTTCTTATTTTAAACCATGCAGAGTTCTCCTTTTCTACTGAATAACTGCTTCTTGGTCTACGTACAGGTTTCACATAAGCACAATTAAATACTCTGGAATTCCCATTCAAATGCCATCTATAATTTGTTATGATCCACATAGTCGTGTGCCTTCTTGTAGTCAATAAAACACAAGTGAACATTTTTCTGAAATTCTCTGTTTTTGGCCAACATCTGACATCAGCAATGACGTTCTTTGTCCCACAGGCTCTTCTTAATCCATCTTGAATTTCTGGAATTTTCCTGTAGATGTAGTGTCCTGGTCATTTTTTTTAAAGACTATGACCTATTAATGTTTATATAAATCAGCAAATGTTACTTGTTAAAATTTATGAGGAAATGGAAGCTCAAAAATGTCAAAGAACTTTTCTAAGGTCAACCAGCCGAGAGAGCCCAAATTATAATTCAGGCACAGGATGGATTAAGGCACGTGAGGGCTCTAACCACTGGAGTCTGTGGTGCCCTCTCCTCTGCTTATTCATACCTTCAAACAATTCTCTCAAGAAGGATATAGACCTGCTATCTATTAATATAATTTGCCTTTCCCCAATATCCACTTGTGCTGCATCCATTCACATGTTGAATGAGTGTAGCAAGAGTTAGATTTGATAGCCGGAGAGCAAAAGGTTATTACAAAAGAGACAAAGGAGGAAGAAAAGACTAAAATAAATGTCAGAAGAGACTCTGAAAATTGCATCAGTGTTGAGAAGCCAAAACAAAGGGAAGAGATGCCAAAGTAAAAGAGATGAACAGAAGACTTCCAAGGGCAGCTCAAGAAGACAAAGCAAAGTATTATAATGGAATGTGCAAAGAGCTGAAGAATAAGGTCAGCATTTCTCAAGTTGAAGAAACTGAAAAACAAATTCAAGCCTCAGGTTGTAATGTTGAGAGATGCGTAATGGGAAATTTTTGTATGAGCCAGGAAGGATGAAAGACGATTGAGGGAATACACAGAGTCATTGTACCAAAAAGAATTGGTTGACACTGGAAAGTTTCAGGATACTAGCCCACATGATAAAGATCCAGCAGTGATCAGGGAAGATGTTTAAACTGCGCTGAAGGCATTGGCAGAAAGTAGACCCCAGGAAGGGGTGCAATATCAGTTGACGTATTTCTAGTAACAGATGCAGCCCTGAATGTGTGCTGGCCAGTCTATGCCAGGAAATTTGGAAGTCAGTTATCTGACCAAATGACTGGAAAAAATCCAGTTTTGTTCCCATTCCCAAGAAAGGTGATGCAACAGAATGTGGAAATTACAGAGTAATACCCTTAGTGTCACATATAAGCAAAACACTTCTGAAGATAATTCAAAAACAACTAGAGCAGAACATTGACAGAGAACTGTCAGAAGTTCAAGCTGGGTTTAGAAGATGCTCTGGCACCAGGAATATCACTGCCAATGTCAGATGGATCCTGGCTGAAAGCAGAGACTACCAGAAGAATGTGTATCTGTGCTTTATTCACTATGAAAAGGCATGGGACTGTGGACCTCGTAATAAACTACAGTGACTGAGATTGTCCACAGCTTTAGTTTGCTTGGCTCCAC
The DNA here is from genome assembly GCF_000299155.1 of Elephantulus edwardii. Lineage (NCBI taxonomy): Eukaryota > Metazoa > Chordata > Mammalia > Macroscelidea > Macroscelididae > Elephantulus > Elephantulus edwardii. The sequence continues at coordinate 12,400,703 of NW_006399836.1, forward strand.
AGTCAACACTCTTGGCACCAGTAGCCAGGAAATAAAAAAGCGTATTGCGATGGGAAAGTCTGCTGTTAGGGACCTCTCTAAAGTACTGAAGAGCAATGGTGTCACTCTGGAGACTAAGGTGCATCTGATACAGGC
>NW_006399836.1:12406457-12407005 GCF_000299155.1 Elephantulus edwardii
AGGTCCTCCTCAGTTTCAGCAAGCAGGGTTGTGTCATCTGCATAATGCAGGTTGTTGATGACTCTTCCACCAGTCCTGATGCCACATTCCTCCTCATACAGCCCAGCATCTCGGATGATCGGTTCCGCGTACAGAAGGTGGATAAAAACTCAGACTCATTGCTATCAAATCAGAACCAACTCACAGCTGACCCTCCTGAAGGGTCTCAGGAGCTATAAATTGCACTGAAGGAGACTGTCCACTTTTCTCCCATTTGTGAATTTTAGGAACCACATTTGGTTAGCAACACAACTCCCTTATAGACCAGATGTATATTATCACCTGAGTTCCCCGATATGCAGACCGGCACATAGTACATATACATCAAATGTTTGTTGGATGAATGAGTGAATTCAGCTCAAAGAGGCAGATCTTTGACTTACATGTAGTAAGACGACTGCTATGTTGGAATTCCTACATGAGTGTCTGTCTTTTCTTTTTCTTCTTTCTCCTTCCTTCCTTCCTTCCTTCCTTCCTTCCTTCCTTCCTTCCTTCCTTCCTTCCTTCCT